>NC_139249.1:25160486-25686847 GCF_977018435.1 Lepisma saccharinum | reverse complement strand
TGCTCACGAGTAGTATATGTGATCAGCACCACGCTCCTGGCCGCCTTTACTCCCAGAGTTTTCTCCAATTACCCACTTTATGCGACGTGGGTAGGTACCGGAGCCGCTTGAACAGGTGGGAAAAAGTCCCCGGTTCTCCCGCAGCAATTATTTTATACTTGTGATTTTATTTGAATTTTTTTGAAGTTGAATTTGAATTTAAAATTTTGGGTGCGTCAGCACTTAGGCTATTTTGAACCCGTCACACTATACGGGGTCCAGCCCCTTACCATAACTAAAATAACATAACTGTAATGTCGTGTTGTAACTGAAATATTAAAATAATACAATTTTCTGTGGGTTAAAAGCTGAGGCTGTTAAGAGGCTCTCAGCACACATACGGACAGAAAACAGGACAACACACAGAATTATACTAGTCATAAGGCCAGTCGCCAGAGCCCCGCTCGTCTGCAAAATGCAGTCCAGGGTGTACTACGTGGAAGTGAGGTTGACAATTGGGTGTAATACGTGGAAGGTCACCCTTACACCCCCTTGTTGATTTTATATAGCCATGGGAAATTGGATGGTCGACGTCACATTCATTTTTTTCTGAGTTGAGAAACGTCTCAACCTGAGGTGTTTCGGCGTTTCGGCCGGAGGACCTGTTACAGTTCGAGCTGATTGGGTTACTGAACAATGCTTTAGGCACGCTTTTCGAACAGAAAAATAATTTTTTTAGGTACTCTCTTTAGAATTTTCGAAATATGCTTTTCTTGTTCATTTTTCTCTTTTCGTTTGTAAGACTTCACTTGCACTATATATTTCGTCACACAACACAAATAACGCACACGCACGAAAAGAAAGTGTACATTCGATTAACAATTGTTTATATTCGAGCAGTGTTACTTGACCTCGCGCTGCATCCTTTGCAGTCTGCCATACAGACTTTTACCCTGGTTATAATACAGTACTGAAAATAGGTTTATGATGTAAGATGTTATTTACACGCTACATACTCCTTCCTTCTACCTTTTTTCATGAAATAGACAAGTAAAGGTACTTGACGTGTTGTTTTATTTTGCTAATATCACAATATTATGGTATTTTAATAGTCGATGGTCTTCGTCACTTCTCCCCTTCAGCGTCTCATTTTTGTGCGGTCCCCCCTGGCCTTGCGGCCCCTAGGCTATAGGATAGCCTAGTGGCAAATCCTCCCCTGGTTAGTGCCGCAGAAACAGAGACTGTCATCTGTTGGTTATAATTTGTTGTAATATTTAAGTGTAAAGTAGACCTTGCGAATGAAACTTGTTCGTATGTCAGAGGTCTTTGGGAACGTCATTAGACACCGAAAAAATAAGACGATTTTCTGTGAATGTATTTGATATGCAAGTGTTATTTATAGAGCCCGGATTTGTATGTAATTACATATTCTATTCCTTTGTAGATACACACCTACAACAGGAAAATATCAACGAATTACATAACTGACATGATTTTGCATAAGTTTTATGTTACATATTTTTACATATTTGCTCATTTGCTATCTTGATCCTTTTTCCTATATTTTCGATCTCTGAAACACGATGAAGAAAATTTGTAGTTCATGTGATGTCATATTTTCTAATCAATGAGATGCATAGTGCTCACAGTCACCTAAAATTATCAGCAAAGTCGAGAAACAGACTGAAGACCAAAAAAATACGGGAACAGTTATTTATCGAAAGATGCTGGAGTATCCTCTCCCCCTCCCCTCCCTTTATGGTTACATATTTTCGTTTCGCTTTTAGGTTTAGGCAAAACACCTACAAACTTGGCGTCGGTGGACAATTGATTGATTTATTGATTTAGTTTATTTTACTTCGCATTTTGTGCCTCTTGGCTAATTTGCGATGAGGGATGAAACAACCAAACCCGAGCAGGATTCGAACCCGAGAGCCTTGGCGTCGCAGCGCGATGTGCTAACCACTCGGCCATAGGGTCCGGCTCATCGGTGGACAAGAAAGCTATTTTAATTCTTCTTGAATATGCTCCAGCATTTACATATTCTACAATAATTTGCGATTTGAAAAGTAATAAATAGGTGAAAAAATTGGTTTCTTATTGCTATTCTTTTTTTTAGTTTATAAATTTGATACAAATTTTAATTTGAACAATTTATGTTCTTAAAATTATGTTGGATATGCTAAAATAATATTAATATTACATATTCTTCAATACTACATATTTAGCTACATATCATTTTGATAATACATACTACTTTGGAACATATTATATCAGTTATTGTTACATATGTATGTACATATTTTGAATTTTGATATTACATAAAAATCTGGGTCTAGTTATTTAGGGTTGGAAGTCGCAATAGTAGGGTAAGGACGGGGCAACTGGACACTGGGGCAAACGGACACTGGGGCAAACGGACATCCCCTAAGAAAAGTATGAATATTTTCGGTTTGAAGTTAGCAACAGTGCAGCAGTTGGAGTTGAGTACGAACCTGAACGTTTGCGAGCAGTTATGTTGAGCATCGGAAGAAATCGTAAAGAAGAAACGCGAATCCAGCATAAAAACCTGACAAGGTAAGCAGAAAATGTACGTGCAAAACCTTGAATACTAAAAAAATGTGTCGCGAACACAAGGATTGCATAGGTTACTATGATTCCTCCGAAGTTGTGATTTGAAGTGTGGTAAAGGCAGTGATTCCTTTATATATACACACGTATTGACAACATTTTGCTGCCATCTGGTGGCTTTTTCGGAATGTAAAGTCAAAGGCTACAAGTGGGGCAGATGGACAGGTTGCCGTTGGGGCAAACGGACATAGATTAATTGTATTGCATTTAACTATTGTTAGGTTCTTTTTGATTGAGATACTAATGTATATTTGACTCAGTAATGGAAATGGCAAGTGTGAATTGTATAGAATGCATTTTGTAACCTTCAAATGTTTGTGTTTCTAATACAATGTGCCCTTGTTACAGGATGGTGAGACATCGAGAACGAACAATACTGTAAATGGGTTCAATACTTATGGAATATATCCCGTTAATCCACAACGACTGCCTGGGCATGTCTTTGTTCCTGTAACTGTTCATGTTCAAAATGAGCGATCATCAGAGCCTACAGCAAGAGAAGGGGATGTGTCATCTCGTGGAAGTTTTGAGGAGCTAAACCCTTTGCCATCAACTTCTGGGACCTGCAGCAGGAAACGCAAAACTGGGCAATCACATGTATTGAGGGTTCCATCCTTCATCGCTTGCCTCAAGTACAAAAAACTGAAAGCTAGAACAAAAAGCAAAGAAGTTTAAACGCACCACAAGTGATGAGTGCCGTAAATGCAAAGATGTGTACAACCAGGGTCAAAATTGGGTGCAGTGCTTAGAGTGTTCTCTCTGGTTCCGTGTAAATTGTGTTGCAAATGGAAATGACCCATATTATGTGTGTTGTTATTGTGAGAGTGATGATAGTTCATAAATCATAACGTGTCTATCTGCCCCGATCAAATGTCCGTCTGCCCCGAACGTGCGGGGTAAACGGACACTGCCGCATCCGAGGATTGACCAGACTATTTTGAGACAGATGTTAATTTGCTTGCATACTATGTGCTATCATGTGTTAACTGAAGGTTCACACATTTTATGCCAATAGTTATATTCATTCTTCAATAAAATGTTTCACAGTTATTTTGAAAATTGTGCTTAGGGTGTCCGTTTGCCCCGTCCTTACCCTATGATTACTTACTCTTCTTTCTTCTGCACGTATGAAACACGGTTTAATTTGAGTTGGTGTATATTGCTTCGCCTTTCTGCCACTTTTCGTTAATCACTATGATGAGGATGAGTCGCAATGAGGGTAACTTACAAGGAACGCACATGCCCAGGACGGGAGTCGAACCCGGGACACCTGGTGTCGTAGCGCGCTGTGCTTACCACTCCGCCACGGAACAACGTTGTACGCGAAACAAGAAAGTACTAAATTGCTGCAAGTTACGAGTCCGATTACTTAAAAGCCATGCTTTTAAATCAATATCTATAGAATTAATGGTTTCTGCGATCTAAGAAAACAGAAATTATCCCCGCACATGAGCGGATTGAGGAGACCTGACATCTGAAATTAAAACCATCACCTACCGACAAAAAGATTATTTATGGCATACAGAAGCGAAACCTTTCTTGCTTCTTGAATTAGATCGATGAATTTGTTACATATTCTGCAGAATGGTGTGTGCTACCGCACACAAAGAAAGTATTGAATATTTGGGGGGGGGGGTTAATATTTCTTATTTTATTTTGTATCACTGTTCTGACACATGTGGATAATCGCAACGGTAATCTTGCAAAGAAACAACCCGTGGCTAAGCTAGGACTCGAACCCCACACTTTCGTTGGCAAGATCGTGAGTCGACCATTCACGCCCTTAGCCACCATATTTTATTCCAAGTACCAGGTGGTTATAATTAAAGTGACGGTGTTCAGAGTGGTACAGCACGGGCTGTAATGAGAGTAGCAGTCTGAAACTTCGTAGATATGCTAATGAAGCAATGCGCTCGCGAATTATGCCAAAAAAAAAATAGTTCCAATTCTCGCCACCAGGGTAAAAAACGGCACTGTAAGCAGTCAAAACGTGGAATTTTCCATAACTCTGACGTCAAAGTCGGTGAAATTGCCTAACCATTGTGTGAGCTCCCTGGTTGTTGTTGGTGACTCTTGTTGCTTTTTCCTTTAGTAATGTTCATGTAATTCGAATAGTGAAATTGTAGCGATATTTTATTACAAAGAGTATTGTTTTCTGCGATTTATAGTGTTTTTCCTGTAACTATACCAAGTTTTGACTGCTTACAGCGCCATTTTTTACCCTGGTGGCGAGAATTGGAACTATTTTTTTTCATAATTCGCGAGCGCATTGCTTCATTAGCATATCTACGAAGTTTCAGACTGCTACTCTCATTACAGCCCGTGCTGTACCACTCTGAACACCGTCACTTTAATTATAACCAGCTGATATATATGCTATATACATGCATAATATAAGTGATGAATTTTACCTTCGCAGATCCCGCTGAGATTTTGTTACTATTCGCATTTTGTAGAACAACCCCCTCCCTCTCCTTTCCCCCAAACCATAAAAACATGAAGCATCAGTATTGCTTTAAAAGCTGTCTACTAAGTTTGGAAACATGATGAATGGAACAATACAAGTAACACTCAGTGACATATAACCAGGGTGCCCACAGGCAGGAAAAATTAGGAAATGCCCGGAATTTCAAGATTTGTAAGGAAAAGACAGGAAAATAGTGAAATATGAGGTCAAAATTCAGGAAAAAGTACAAAATCTACCGTTGGGTCAGGAAACTTTTCCCTCAGGGGTTCGCATCTTGTGAGCACGTGGATTGGCGAGCACAGAGGTACCTGAGCTATGTCTGGCATTGCTTCGATTTTCCTGTGCCAGACTTTTTTAAAAAAATTTATCTGGTGCCTGTGAACAATAAAACTGGTGATTTGTCTACTACTACTACTAATTATTATTCAAGGCAATATGGCAATATGGCAATATGGCAATATGGCAATAGAAAGACAAAGTTAAATTTTTTTAAAAAAATCTGCTCAGGAAAAGTCAGCAAATGCCAGGAAATTTAACTTCACAAATTTTGTGTGCACCCTGATAACGTTTGTTTTTTATGGTGTTTTAAAAATTTGAAATAAATTGTAACCAAGTGGTCCTGGGTTCGATTCCTGGTGAAGGCACATTTCAATAAGTGGCCCAGATTCCACTATAAGCTGTAGGTCTTGTCGCGAATAGTCTCTGTGCATGTAGTGGACGTTAATACAAACCCAACCAACTAAATACTGAAATACGATGCAAAAATCAGCACACTTTAATGCTTGTCGAACTAGCCTACATATTAATAATTATCATTTGTGAGGTTAGATAATAACTTCTGCAGTACTGACATAATAGCCCAATTCGATTCCAGCATGTGATTGATTGATTGATTTGTTGTTTTAAGTCCACTTTATCCACAGTAAGGCTAATCGGGACTGAACCTACAGTTTAAAGTGAGATCCGAACCACTATGTGCCTTCACCGGGAATCGAACCCGGGACCCCTTGATTACAAGGCGACGACGCTACCACTGCGCCATCGGGGAGGCCCCAGCATGTGAAAGCAAAATAGCTACATGTTAATTGATTTCATGTTTTAAGTCCACTTTATTCGGAACTGGACCTACAGTTTAAAGTGGGATCCGAACAACTATGTGCCTCCACCGCGCCATCGGGGAGGCCCTGCTACATGTTAAGAGGATATTAAAGTTAGGATCTATTTTCCAGTGCTTGATCACCTAATTTCTAAATTAAAGGAAAGCCTTAGTAAGGACAGTGATGTGTTAATTGGAGTTAGCAGTTTCAATTCAGAAAGTGGCGATTTTCTGATGTACTACGGAAAGCTACAATTTTTCGCCGCCCACTACTTTTGTGATATGGATAGTTTAGAGTCTGAGTTGTAGCTGATACCTAAAGTTATGACACGCTACGAGGCACGCTTTTCACAGACTTTGTGAGCTCCCTGTGATACTTCTATGTCCATACCCCATCAATAGCTGGATGCGATAGAACATTTTTCTAGTTAGCGGCAATTCAAGTGTTACCTTCGTAATCGGATTGGTAACAAGAGGTTGGGTGCTCTATCTATTCCCTCAAATTAACATTTATTTAGCAAAATAGTCCTGGACGCTATTTTTATGGGATGGAAAACCTTTAGATTCTGCCCCCCAAGTTGTTTCAAGTTACGCCCATGTTAGGCCCCCAAGAATTTGAAAGCCCGCCACTTATATCACGCTGGCGCCGTCACTGCTAAAACCCACTTCCGTTGGACACTACTGAAAAATATAACATACAACGCGTATATACATAGCATTCCCTGACATTCGCTACGAGGCTCGGCGGCAAGCGGCTCGGCAGAAGCTCTTGTCTTTCCCGGTGAACGGGGTCCGCGACAGACGGTAGAGTCTGCTATTAAAATTACAGTTTTCATATTGTGTAATAACCTTGACTACAGAAGGTGTTGAAAGTGATGTCCCTCTGCTGCAACACATTCCTGGCATGTCCGAAGGAAATTGGCATTGACGCGTGCAAGTTCGTCTACTGTAATTCTCCCGATTTCTCGTACAATACTCTCTTTAAACTCACGGATGGTGTGTGGATTGTCTTTGTATCCTTTATATTTTGGATTTCCCCATTTTTCTTTCCACTTTTATTCAGAACTGACCCTGTTACTTTAAATTTTTTTACGAGGTTTAATATAGTGGTCCTATGTGGAACGGAAACACCAGGAAATTTCGTTGCAAAACGTCGTCGCACTTATTCACAATTCCTCTTTCCGAAATAACACTCGACAGGATAAATCCTTTGTTGTAATGTAAACTTTTGTGGTGCCATATTAAGCAAGAATCGTCAACACACGGACACGACACAACACAACTTCCGAGGGAGGATTATACTGGCGTCAGTCTGCAACGTCAACAGAAAGGGAAAGAGAGCGAAAGCAGGGAGAGCGAAAATAACAGACTGTAGCGTGCGACTGTCGCGGAACCGTTCACCGGGAAAGTCAAGCCCTGACGCCGGGCCGCTTGCCGCCGAGTCTCGTAGCGAATGTCAGGGAATGCTCTGGTACAACATACAACCGATCCACCATTCCTTGTTGTGAACCCTGTACCGTACTTTGGTTTATAACTAGGGAGCAGAAGTTGATGACCTAAAAATATAAGCAATCTTGCCTTAGAAAAAAACGCACCAAATGATACCACATGCACATTCAATTATAATATACAACGAAGATTTCCAATGGAAACAACCGAATAATTTTAAAACAATTTAATGAAAAAGTCGTATACACTGAATCAATTGGTGTAAAATGCATTAATGCTAGGGTATTTCCAGCCTCTTCATATCTGATCTTAAATCTGAGTTTGCCCCAGACGGTCACCTGGTGGTTTCCCCCGACACAACAAAGACTCACGCCAGTTCAGTATTTCTTTTGCTCATAAATTGCAATCCTGCCAGATATATATAGGCCTATGTTCACCTTGGTGAAAAGACTCAAGAATATTACCAAAATGAAAGAAGTGACAGAATGTGATAAAACAATGCATGGAATATTGCAAAAAATGACGGAAAAATGTCGAGAATCGGAGAAAATGATCTAAAACCTGAAATTTGGCAAAAAAATTCACTTTAAAATTACCTTTTTTGGCTTCTAGACGAAGTATAATATTGTGTATATTTAATGGGCATCGTGTCCGAGCTATCAGAAAAATGAAGACATTTCATCAACTTCCGCTCCCTATTTATAACCTTTCATCGCGTGATCTTCGCATCGGGGTCAGATATCAAATTACAGCGACGCAGAATTTTCGGATAACGAAGATTACATTTTTAAATCCCGTACTTCGCAAAAGGTAGCAAATTTTCTAAAGTGTATTATTTCGCACAAATCAATAAGAAATATTGTGTTAACTTTTCTTTCTGACCGCAAAAATGTTTGATAATAGAATCTTGCCAAAAAAGACAGTTTATCTAGGAATTAAAAACAGTAGTGTGCAACAATTGTTTAATAAAAATGGGAGCGGCATAAATCTGAGACGGTACTTCAAAGACTGCTGCCACCGTCTGTTCTGTATACTCTTGTCATGCACCTTGGTTTGTTTCGCGTGCGTGTAAAGGAAGAAAGCGATTTCCCATGTCCCGTCTGTGTACGCCGCACGTACACACATGCCTAGCCTCTGCTAATGTATGTCCCTACACATAAAAGCACTGCCTACTTTTGCTTATCGACCTTAATGAGCACATAAAAGCTTTTCCGCTTTATATTAGTGACCGACAAAAGGTTCCATATTACCTTTCATTGTCCAACTTGTACTTATTCATTCTACAGGGTTCTACCAGTCAAGGGAAAGTCAATAAATCATCAGGTAGGTTAAGAAAGTCAAGAAAAAGTCAAGAAATTATGCTTGTGGTCAAGAATTTTTGATAATTTTTAGAATATAGTGAATTTACATTGTTATATATTTGTAATGGGATTTGATAAAACTGAATATTTGGAAATCTAAAATTGTATTGAGTTGTGGTTAGGATTTTTCCACTTTGCTTCTTAAGAATTACATTCATGTGTGCGTGAAGTTTTGTAAACACATTAAATAATGTGGTCATTCCCCATCCAGAATGAATTCTGAAGCATTATTTTTTACATTCATTAAGCAAGTCTAAACCTCTTGTTGAAGTACAGATTCATTTTTCATCTTTACAGATCTTGTGGTAATGGTTTTTCATTGAATATTTTTTTTTCATAATTTCCAAATATGCCTAAGTAGGGGGCGATTAAATAAATGCTATGAAAAAGGAAAAAGGTCAAGAAAAAGTCATGAAAAGTAAAGAATTTTGGAGTTGTTATTTTGGTAGACACCCTGTTATAGAAAATCTCTGACTTTTGGAATAACACTAGATTCATTGACGTGGCAACACTAAACATTTGATATTGTTACCTAATATATGTCTACAATAAAGTACCGGCTGTGCAAATTATTTGTTTATATAGTATTTAAATTATTATTACTTTGAAGTTTGGAACTGTATGGAATTAAATGTATATTTGATATAGTCATCACGCAGGGCCCGGATTTTGCTGACATTTCATCTTTTAACTGGTGCAACGTAGACATTGCTAACTAGTGCAGAAATCCTGAACACCCTCCTCAGGTTGAAGAAATGTAATTTTTTTGGTCATTTTTTACAATTTGTTTTTATTTTTCGGTTATTTTTTAAAATTTTGCTTCATTTTAGGTCATTTTTTAAACATTTGTATCATTGCATGCTGACACATAAGAAGTTCAACAATTTCAGTTTTGTCTAAAATCGCGAAATGCAACATTGTCGAGTTTCTTATTCACAGTCCGTACAACACACCAAGGTGAAGAAGCAATTGTTAAATTGTTTGTCTTGGAATATATATATACTATTTTCAATAAGCAGGTTGAGTTTTGTACGAATTTTTGGGTCATTTTTCAAAGATTTTAGTTCATTTTACATGATTTTTGTTGTAATTTTAAAGGTGATTTTTTCAAATATTTTTAGGTCATCAAAATCCTGGTCCTAAACGACGAACAGCTACCTTGTAATTCACACATGCAATAGGTTCTACGAGCTTTGGCTTATTTAGAATGAATTTATTTATTTTACTTTGCTTTTCTGCCAGTTTTGGCTAATCGCGAAGATGAGGATGAATGGTGATATGATGACACGGATGAAGGAACAATAACAAACATATAGGGACAACACAAAGCGAGCCCTACATAAGATTATACTTATACTGCCGTGCCGTGAAGGCACATGGGGAGAGTGTGCAGGTAGAACCGAAACATAATCGATTTATGTTATTAATTAGACGGTGTGTGAACCTTAGAGCCGTTTCTAGCATGGATATTGTGTGAAAAATTGTAGGGTGTGTCGTGAGAATCTTCTATGGGCTATCCATGTCTATAGTCCTCTCTATCTTGCTATGTGCTCCTCTCATAACATATTTAGTTGTTACCAGGTGCGGCGTCAGGGAGGTGCGAAGGGGTGCATCCGCACCCATTAATTTTCATCCGCACCCCCTTCTCAAAACCAATTTTTAACCGAAAGTACTGTTAACTCTTCAGAGGAAAAGTTTGGAAAAAACAAAAGTGGTTTCTGGCAACCAAGCGACTAACACATTACTATTTACCAGTACTACTTGTTCTTTATTAATCGAGCCCATTGTTACCAAACGATTTGTCCAAAATCATCAATTTTAGTAAATGGTACTATGTTTATTGTTTACAGTTACCAAATAACTTAACCAAACGTGTTTTTTTTAATTCTATCAAATCATTTTTTTCTGTGTTGCAGTTCAAATTGCTATGACTTTCGAAAACTATGTCCTGATATGAACGTATAATATTAAGTATTGAAGAGAGACGGCTATTATTGTATACTACAGGCAAGCCATTGATACTTATCTGAAAGGAAAGCCACATTTACTTCTTTGTGCATTTTGTAGTCAAAGCAAACAAACAAAAATGAATCAAGTCATTGACATATTTTCATAGGAGCCTACTAAAAGTTGTATTATATTTGATGTAGTGGCTAAAGCGTGCATGCATGTTTGATTCTTCCTTTATTTTCAACATCACAGACCCTAAACTTCGTCCGCACCCCATCAGCACCCCTACATGATTAATCCTGGCGCCCCCGCTGGTTGTTGCTCTGTCCATTAGAGCTTTAACATTCTCCAACAGCAGCCATTTCACCCTTTTCTTTGCTGTGTGATTTTTACGCCGCTGGAAAATGGATATATATATATATATATATATATATATATATATATATATATATATGTATGTAAAAGTTTGGATATTGTAAAAGCTCTGGCCTAGGTTGCTTTTTCCCCGGATGCCGGGGAAGCCAACGGTTGGTTTTCCCTCAACGGTTTTCCTGTTTGAAAGGTGACAATAGGGCCTTGCCCCGTTGGTTGTGGGTGGGCCCGTTTGTCGGAGGTATTTATACCGGGTTCCGACTTCTTACGCGGTCTCAGACTCTGTCTTAGATACTCAGACAGTTGCCGACTCTCTCAGATACTCCGATACATAGGCGCCAACTCCATGGGGCTTGGGGGGGGGTCTCGAGCTCCCCCAATGTTAACGATGTGGGGGGCAGAGCTCCCCAAATAATTTTGCTTAAGAGGATCTAATGTATTATTTTGCTTATTTTGTAAAGTTTACTCTGAATTGTGCCACATGAACTTAACTTTAAATTCACATATGAAATGTTCTATCAACTTTGGGGGAGCTATGACCAGAGACAGCAAAACACATGACTTATTACTATATACTAAGTATGTAATTATGAGTATTGTTAAAATTTTTACTAAAAAGAGCTTCAAAAGACGATGTGCATGAACAAGGGTAGTGGATGGGACGTTCGGGCTACAAATAGCTCTCACATGACATTCAGAACGAGATCATTGATATATTAGGGAGATCTGTTTTGGGTAACAGTTCGTTATATCGGAGACACATTTCTTCATTTTTACAGAAGAAACTACTTACGGAAATGAGTTTGTCCAAGCTTTCCAACGTTCGTGGAGGTTTTTTTCTTTCATCGTGGAATGTATTTGACCAGCAAATCATATATTTTTCAAGAGAAATATCCCACCGATGCACATTTGACATGCTTCCCGTACGTGAACTGCATGTTCCGCACGTTCGATGACGTAACCCACTGTCAGTGTTTCAAACTCCTATTTTTTTACTATGCTTGCCTAACCCAACCAAACCTAACCTAACCTTATGGAAATGGTTCGTGGAGCTATCCGTGAATGGTTCGTGGGACTATCCGTCAATTGTTCGTGGCGCTATCCGTCAGCTACCCGGGCTATCGTCAGCTACCCGTGCATAATATATAATTTCCACCGGTGACGAACACGATAGTAGGTATTTTTCGGTGAATAAGATTGAAACACTCAAACCCACAACGTGAGTCAAGATGTGCCCACCATATCGTGTGTTCCGGAAGCGAAGAAAGTAATAAAAAAATCACTCTGTATGTGAAAAATTGTGTTTGTTTTCGTGTAAAAAGCATAATGGCACCTTGAACTGTGTTCCGCAATACACAATTGGTAAGTACGAACCATGCGATACACAAAATATCCGATTTAAATGTGTCTCCGATATAACGAACTGTTACCCTGTTTTGCGCTCCGTGGTAGCAGATATTAAAAGTCGGGAATATTTTGCTATTATGGTTGATGAAACTTGTGACATATCCATCCGTGGACAATTAATATTCTACATTAGAACTGTGAATAAAAATGTTAATATTTTTGAGGAATTTATGGGCTTTTATGAGATTCCGAACACTGAGGCCAAAACTTAAAAAAGGGAGAGAGTGAGTCATTCATTAATTTATTTCAGTGATCAGAGCCCCCTTCCCTCCAATAATTTTGACAAGTCGGCGCCCCTGCTCCGATACAAGGCCCGATGGATTGAGGCAGTTTTTTTCTTTACTGAGTCAGATGGATGCATAGAGATGCACAGAGAGAGAAAGCGCCGTATGTTTAGGGACCTCTGCGTGATAAACTCCAGGGGCGGGTTAGCGCTATGCTAAATAGTGAGCTCGTAGAGTGAAGTCCTGGAAGTTCTGTTAAGTGCATTTCTCTGTTTTCGGGCAAAAGGCAACCGGGAGCAGTTGTTATTGGATTGTAACGGAAAGATGTACATACGGAGGAGGGCAGCGGTGTAAATAAAGATAACATAAAACAGAGAACAGCGTGAGACGTCTTTACTTCACAACACCTTTCAGCTTCAGCCACTGTCCATGCCCGCATCCGTATGGTGTTGTGATCTGTAGAAACTTCTTCATTGTGTTTATTGAATTTAATCTTTGCCTGTGCCATCCAACTTTGGAATCACTGTCTTGCAGCTCTCATCAGAGCTGTACTACCAAGATAGCAGAATTCTTGTGCTTAACACCCAAATGTTAACCTCACTTCCACATAGTACACCTTGAACTGCATTTTGAAGACTAGCTAGGCTCTAGCGTCTGGGCTCATGGCCAGTATAAGCCTACATGGGATTGTGGTGTATCCTGTCCATATGTGTTTGTGATTGTCCCTTCATCTATTTCATCTTATCACCATTCATCATCATCGTCGCAATTAGCCAAAAGTAGCAGAATTGCGAACTAAAATAAAACAATTAAATTAATCAGTCTTGTGTCCTGGGTCTCCCACTCGAAAGGGATCCCTGAATTTGTTTGGTAAAAAATGGAAATGAAGAGTAAAGGAAACGAAATTTGAACATGACCTACCTGTATTTGTGGGAAAAGAAATTACATCACAAAAGGTGTTGGAAATGACCTCCACCAACGTGTAAACACAGTTGAACACGACGTTGCAAGTTTGTGAATGTAGCTGTCAGAACATCGGGTGTCACTGCATGGATTTCACGGCGGATGTTTTCCCGTAGCTCATCGAGGGTGCGTGGTTTGTTCTTCAAGACCTTTCCTTTAAGGTTACCCCATAGGAAAACGTCAGGTGGGGTAAAATCCGATGACCTTGGGGGCCACAATCCTTTGGATATGACTCTGTTAGGGAAAAACGACCCTACCTCAGCCATGCTCACTCCCAAGGTGTGTGACGTTGCACCGTCTTGTTGGTACCATCCGAGTGTCAGTTCCTGATCGTCTAAATGGTTCAAAAACTCTCGGAAAAGGTCAATGTAAACTTCACTTGTCACAGTAGAGGTCACTGCTCCACAGGTTTCAAACTTCCTCACTAAACTGTGTATGCAGTGTTTCGACGGTTTCTTTCGCCCACCGAAACGTTCCACAAACAATCGCTGGCATGTCTTAAAGCAGCCACTTATCCAATATTGTTTGACAATAAACACGCCCTCTTCAAAAGAATACCAATACATTGTTAGAAACACAATGACAAAGTCACATCAAGCCACTTACTCCGCTTACGCTTCACTGAAACACGGAGACTCGCTGAACCTGCCTGTTGACCCACTTCTTCAGTCTTTACGACGCACAGTGTTGCTACGTCAACTTTCTCATGTACTGAACTGCAATCTGTCCAAATTTGATACCATACGGTGAAATACTTACCCAATGACGTGACAATTTATGGGTTCCCTTTCGAGTGGGACACCCGTTATTATACCTTCTTCAAATGTTTGCTCGTAGGGACCTATATTTTCTGCCGTACACGATAATCTTTATCTTTTTTACGTTTACATTTTGCAGCCATTCTTGAGAACTCCTACCATTTCTTTTTATTATTCTGTTAAATCCTGCTTCTTTTGCGCCAATCAAAATTCATTGCTTCGACGAAAGCAAATGAAATCGCGTCGAAAAGCAGATGACGCATGCTGCGAAAATAGCATGCATCTAGACTTTTCAGTCCAGCAGTTGCTTGCAAATGCATATTCCGTTCGACACGATCTCTTTGGCGTGACGTAAAGATTTTACTCACCCACCCCCACTTCTTTCCCCACACGATATGAAAGCATCGACATTACTCGTTCCTTGCGGCAAAATCGTCTGCTCTAAAGGCTCGGATTATTACCTTCTGTATGTTTTTGTTTGTGAAGTTGACATATGAGTACCTAATATTAAGGCTGGACTGGACCTTTGGCCGCGACCAGGCAGCTACTTTTAAATTTCCTCTTCCTTCAAAAAACCACTATACCAAGACCTGAAAAATCACATCTGCCTTGGATTCCTTCTAGAGCATCGTTTCTCAACCTATGGGGCGCTCGAGGGAGCGTTTGGTGGGTCGCGAAGACGGGTTAGAAAATTCATTTAAAGTGTCTTTAAAATCTATTACATTTACATTACTAGGATATATTGTTTTAACAATTGATAAAAAAATGTGTTGTACGTAGTCTAAACTCTACATTTCTGTTAGCGCTCTACACTCAGGGAACTAAATGCATCATATCGATTGATGCACCAGAATGCATCGATTGATGCACTAAAGGGTGGTTTATGGCTTCTTCAAAGAATCAGATTCACATTTTATGCATTTGGGTGCATTTTTGTATGTCGTGAAAGAAACACCAAAGTGCATCATTTGATTCAAGTTAGGATATCTTTCAGTCGAGATGCACTTCAATGCATCAGTTCATGCGTTTTGATGCACCTTGATGCATTTTGATGCACCAGAATGCATCTTTTTCGATGATGCACTTAAACGTTAAGGAACATCAACTGATGCATTAAATTGCATCTCGACTGAAGGAAATCCTCACTTGAATCAAATGATGCACTTTGGTGTTTCTTTCACGACATACAAAAATGCACCCAAATGCATGAAATGTGAATCTGATTCTTTGAAGAAGCCATAAAACACACTTTAGTGCATCAATCGATGCATTCTGGTGCATCAATCGATATGATACATTTAGTTTGAACACTAGTTCGGTGAGTAAAAAAAATCTGTTTTCAATTTCATCATGTGTCTTTAGTTAGATGTTAGACTAGAGTAAATTAGTCTTTTGAATTACATATTTACTTCTTCTATAATGAACCTATGTGTAATTTGTTTAAGATTTCGTAAAAGAAGGCTTCTTAAACTATTTGATGTTAGCAAAAATATGATCATAAAGGTGCACATCCCTACAAGTAATTCTGCCGGCCCCCATTCTCATGGGTCCCATGAAGTGTAATATCCTTCAAGGTGGGTCCCGGACTGAAAAAGATTGAGAACCACTGTTCTAGAGCATTCAAATGAATTTTCGTAATTACTTGCCTTTCTCTGTTGTCTAGATATTATCAATAGTTTAATATAGACACGAAACAATTGAGAATACCTAGACCACACCGAAAGCAAACAACACCAAGATTCACATGAATGTTCTCAAACGAATCCTAAGTAGATGTAATTTTCATATTTTGGAATATTATAGCGGTTTTTCGGAAGAACAGGAAATTTCGAAAAACGGCTTTGCTGACGTCGGCCAAACGTCCGGCCGAGAATAAGAAAATTTGTCAATATTTAAAACTAATAAGATGTTCATGTTATTGTGGAGGGAGAAATATACCCGTATTTTGAATTTGTTTTTATTGTTTTAAAAATTTCGCGTTTTCCTCTGTGCTGGGCAGAGCGGTAGCGAAGGGGTGAAGAATTTTCATAGCATGAGACTGTCAGGGTTAATTCTCCTCCGTTACCACTCCAACCACTCCAACCACTGGGAAAGGGTTGCTGCCATTTACTATTGCTATTCTTGGTCGACAATGAAAATAAATAGCTGTCAATTTATACTAGAATCTATTCTATAGAATGACATATACAAAATTAAGAATTACAACTCTCCCACCCATTTGTTTCACATAAGATAAAACCCCATTGACCAAAGAAAAAAATGAAATATTTGAATTGTGAGTTTGTTCAGTTCGTGCACTTTAAAATTTCAACTTGATAAATTGGAGGTACACACGCGACGCGGGGCGATAGTAGGAACTGCCACTGCCACTACTGCAGTTGGGCTTGACTTACGTGTCTGGATCAGCTATCCTCGCCTACAGAGCACTAAATTGTTCTGGTGATATGAGCTCATCTTCTAGTGTTGTAGCACAACTCAGTGGAAGATAAATCCTCCCATCCACTGTACTCATGTTTCGTCCACCTCACCAAAAGACACAAAGGAGCTCGAGACCAACGAAAGTTCTTCTCCTTTCCACACTTCGTATAACACCGTTGCACACCTCCTCTCGTCAGATTCTCAAAAAAAAACTCCTTGGAAAACCTACGTTTCCCTCTTCCAACAAAATTTCTTAAAAAAAAGAAGAGAGAGAGAGAAAGCCAATCAGCCAGTCAGTTCTATCGCCCTTTGGCTCCTCTGTCCTCCCTAGGACCAATGGTCAACCGTCTTTCATGGTTCCTCTCCATTCACCGGGTTTTGCACAAAAAAAAAGTCACTTCTTGGAGACCCCCTTTCACATAACACACACAACTGCCAACTCGTGTCCTTATTTACCCCTAACTTAGTTCCTGTACAAATTCTTTGTTGTAGCATTAGTACTCTATTATTACATGTATAACCACCCTTCATTCCTATGCAATGGATAGAGGATTTTATTATTAATTAATTGTCCAAATGATGAAAATGTAAAACTCAGTTAATTATATAGGTGTTTGGTTATACTGGATTCTGGGGTGTCGCTGGAATGCAGGGGTTGGGGTAGCCGTACGGCCTCTCTGTCTTCTGGGTTGACAAAGAAAAAGACAAGGAACGGTCGACTAAGAAAAACGAAGAAGAAGAAAAATGACGGGATTGCCAACGAGAAAAAAAATTATGAAAAATTAAAAGCATAATACTAATAGTAATAACAAAATAAAGGTGCGCAGTACACCTCATAGTGCCAGTAACAACATAAGGCGACTTACTTTGCATTTACGTTTACATTTCGTGTCTTTCTTGTTCATATGCAAGTGTGAGTGTGTTAATTTTCGTTCGTCCGGCCTCGTTTCACACGTCATCAACTCTAGTCCATACGTATTGTAGAATCCTGTAAATAATACCTTCCCCCGTGAAAAACACACACATACAAAAAATCGATGTGGTCTTTATCTTTCCTCTTTTAAGGAAAACTTTATTCATCAGCTACGTCAAGTTACCATGAACTGGCCAACAATTGTACTGAATCTTTATTTTGTTATTATTATTAGTATTATGCTTTTAATTTTTCATATTTTTTTTTCTCGTTCGCAAGCCCGTCATTTTTTTTCTTCTTCGTTTTTCTTAGTCGACCGTTCCTTGTCTATTTCTTTGTCAACCCAGAAGACAGAGAGGCCGTACGGCTACCCCAACCCCTGCATTCCAGCGACACCCCAGAATCCAGTATAACCAAACCCCTCGTATAATTAACTAAACTTTACATTTTCATCATTTGGACAATTAATTAATAATAAAATCCTCTATCATTGCATAGGAATGAAGGGTGGTTATACGTGTAATAATAGAGTACCAAAGCTACAACAAAGAATTTGTACAGGAACTAAGTTAGGGGTAAATAAGGACACGAGTTGGCAGTTGTGTGTGTTATGTGAAAGGGGGTCTCCAAGAAGTGACTTTTTTCTCCCCTTTTTTTGTGCAAAACCCAGTAAATGGAGAGGAACCATGAAAGACGGTTGACCATTGGTCCTAGGGAGGACAGAGGAGCCAAAGGGCGATAGAACTGACGGACTGATTGGCTTTCTCTTCCCTTTTTTTTTTTTAGAAATTTTGCTGGAAGAGAAAACGTGCGTTTTCGAGAGTGTGTTTTGAGAATCTGACGAGAGGAGGTGTGCAACGGTGTTATACGAAGTGTGGAAAGGAGAAGAACGTTCGCTGTTCTCGTACTCCTGTGTGTCTTTTGGTGAAGTGGAAGGAACAAAAGTACAGTGGATGAGAGGATATATCTTCCACTCAGTTATTCTACACCACGAGAAGATGAGCTTCTACCATCAGAACAATTTAGTGCTTTGCAGGCAAGGCTAGCTGATCCAGACAGACATGTAAGTTAAGTCAGACTGCAGTAGTGGCTGATAGTAGCACTTTCTGCTATCGCCCCTCGTCTCTTAAACCATCACGGATAGCGGAAATATGGAAGATAAGCGTGTGTACCTCCAATTTATTAAGTTGAATTTTTAACGTGTACGAACTGAACAAACTCACAATACAATTCAAATATTTTTTTTCTTTGGCCAATGGGGTTTTATTTTTATGTAAACAAATGGGTGGGAGAGTTGCACCTATTGATTTTGTTTATTTCATTCTAGAATAGATTATAGTAAATTCACAGCTATTTATTTTCATTGTCGACTAAGAATAGTAATAGTCAATGGCAGCTACCCTTTTCCAGTGCCTGGTTGGAGTGGCAGCGGAGAAGAATGAACCCTGGGAGTCTCATGCTCTGAATATTCTTAACCCTTCGCTACCGCTCTGCCCAGCACACAATGCATGCAAACTTGGTATGGTCACAAAATCTGGATAACGGATATCGGGATTTCAATTTATCCTATATCCGTTTCGGATACAACAGATACTAATCCGAATATCCGGGTAGAACAGATTTGATGAAGAATTTGTAGAAAATCCATACTGTGAAATGACAAATAAAAGAATATGTGGATAAGCCCATAAATTGTTTGGCCATCCCTAATGCAAACATGACGCAAAAACTTTAAAAATATGGCTCATCCTAACATACGATATATATATATATATATATATATGGGGGGGTCGTGTAAGTGGTGAGTTCAAACAAATTTTAGGGAATCAATATTGTGACACATAAAATATACATTTTCCTTTTGAGGAATTTTGGATAGAAATTGCACATGTGTGTGTTGTTATTGAGAAGGGAACGACACTTCTACTATGAAAGTATTTCTGTTACAGAATTAAATACAAGGGTTAAGTCATAAGTCATGGCAACTATTTTTTTCTCGAAAACAGGAGACAACACGAAAAATCTAAGATATACATTTGAAAATGTATGGAATGTACCTTCGAAAGAAGCCACCAAATTGTGTATGTAAACAAAGGTGAGGTAGTAAAGACGCACCCAAGTTCAGTCCGTGAGTGACAGCGTTCGAAAATGGAGGTCATGAAGCAGGGGCAAAATAACAGTTCTCCACGACAGAAATGCACGGGAATGCCATACAGAGCTACGGGAAACACTGGGTGTGCATGTCATGTCCTATCAAACAGTGGCGAGGTCTGCGGAGGCCTTCATACGAGACAGTGTGTCAATTGCCAAAATAAAACACTGTTGTCCAATGTCCTGTGTTCTGCCTCTTCCCTACGAGAGTCTCCTGCATCCAGACTTCATCTGGTGGCTTCTCTCGAAAGTATATTCCATACACTTTCAAACGTATATCTTAGATTTTTTGTGTTGTCCCCTGTTCACGAGAAAAAAAATAGTTGCCATGACTTATGACTTAACCCACGTATGACTATATGATATATATTTTATTGCATGTTGTTTACATGTAGACAGCCTAAGTTTTTAACGTTAACGTTTGTAGTTGTTACATTGGACGATAGTTTTATTCCAGATCAAGGTTTTATTAATTCGCGAGACCCAGTAGCGGCGATTGGGAGCACTCAAGGGGCAAGTGCCCCCCCCCCCACACTTTTCAGCATTTTGCCTCCGGATTGTCATTGTGTTCTCTTAATGCGAAGCCTTATACATATCAAGCGAAAGTAAACTGTTTTTGCCCTAACCCCTCCCCCCAGTTTTGACACCCAATCGCCGCTACTGGTGAGACCTGTAGATTTTTTTTTGTAAGGAACACAAATACACCGTGTCCACATTTTATTGGACGATTTTATAACAATGCAATTTAACTAACATTGAACAGACAGACATGATGTGAAAGAGGGATGTTTGAAGAAGTTTTGTTATGTATGTGTGACGCGCAGTGGCGCAACCACAGGGGGCATTGCTTACCCCCCCCCCCCAACCTTCGACGGAAGTCCATTCTAGGGGGGGCAAGGGGGTGCAAACATTGACAGCCAAGGGCACTTGTAGGTGTGCACAAAGGAGCAATTACCCCTTTCGATTTAAAGTTTTATGCAAATAAAAATACATTTCGTAATTTTTTTTGCTCGCTTCGCTCGCAATTCCTGTTTTTCTCATTTTTGTCAAGTTCAGAGCCATAGGTAGGGGGCGACGGAAGTCGGCCATGGGCGCCGAATGATCTAAATTTTAAAAAAAGTTGTGAAAGAGATCGTTCACTGTGAGGTCCTATGTCCGAGGAAACCGCCATCGGAGACGTCACACAACATGCTTGAGAAGGTTTGGTGAGAATGGCATGGACATCTGCCGTGTCACATGTTGGGAGCACATAGAATGCATTTAAGGCCTGTGTGAAACTTCAAATATTCCTCTTTAAAATGATACTAATATCATGTATTTCTGTTCATTATTATTGAAAAATACGTACAAAATCGACCAATAATTTGTGGGCACGGTGCATAAACATTTATTTCACATACAGCTTCTTTGAGCAGCAATCTTAGCAGAAATGAATGTAAAGTAGGAAGTAAAGAATTGTTTTATGCACGTACGAAACTCGCCATTCTTTTATGAATACCCTGTAGTGTATACCCACGAAATGTCCGCACGAGAGCAGATGATAATAGTCACATGCGTCGGAACTAAGGACGCTTATTTACGACGCAATTCCTCAGCGTCATCTTGCACCGACGTCATCTTCTCCCCTTTAACAACGTCACGCGCTTGCGATAGGCATTTGTATTCCTGGTGCGGTGTTGCGTTTCATGTAGGCCAAAGAAAACGACCTCCAGAAGGAGGCTTCGAGATTCACAGTTAACCAAAGAGCTCCCAAACCTCATTCACTTCCTAATTCACGCATTTCATAACTTATTAGTTATGTACTGTAAACAAGGGGCGTCTAGAAAGTTCCGGGACACCCGTCACTGGGAACTACTTGCGACATCTGGTGGCCACATCTCAATGAAGTGCCACCGTCAATAAAAATTGAACACCTAAATCCTGAAATACTGGCTTACCAGCAATGCGTTATATGGGTTGCCTAACTCTACGGCGATGAGTCCAACTTTTCCATAGGAATTTCTGCTATCGCCTCAGAGTTAGGCAACCCACATAACGCATTGCATGGAAGCGGGTATTCAGACCTCTTTGATGAAGATAATAGCAAAGATAAACGAGTCATACGTTTATCTCTGGTGATAACATTAGTAGATTTTTGTGAAATAGAAGTAGTTATGCGTTATTTGTATTAACAATGATTACAGAAGACGAGATTCTTGTTAGAACTCATATCCTCGGGCGAAATTGTCACAAACATGAGAAATATTTCACTATAGCTTTGTGTCCATCAGTTAACGTTATTTGCCTGGTAACCAACAAGTCCTGGATGATTCGATTTCCGGCGTCAACTTACCTGAGTGTATCCTAAAGCTAGTCCCTATTTATGTAATTGTGCTAAACATTGCTTTATGCTTTTTTGTAGGGTGAAATTAATGGAAATTTTGCTGTAACCCGGAAAGAAATACTTCAGAAAAGATTTTTGTCTAGGGGTGTTCCCTAATGTTAGAACAACTCAAATCCAAAATGCCAAATGTTGAACGTTTCGGGAAATACGAGGGTCATTCAAAAATTATCCGCACTATTAGGTTGCTCGCACTGCTTTCTGAACGGACATGTCAGTGAAGTGTGCATTTGTCGTTGATTTTTAGCATATTTGACTTTCAAACTCACAAAGCAGTACGAGCGACACAATGGTCAAAGGAAGACACTGTATATCCCATCCGAGAACACAACTTTTTTATGCTAACCCTCCCTTTCTACCCATTTTATTGTATTTTCTTTAGTCTACCATGCTCATGACTGACTTCACGTTGCGTTACGCTAGTTAGAAATATCTGCACACTGCTATTTACATGATAATAAATTGTTGTCTACAATGCCATATGTGAAGTTCAAAGATTGTTCGCGAAGATCTGCTTTTTCGAGAGACCTGTCTGCACGACAGGAATACGCTTAAAGAAACTGAAGTTCGAAATTTCTGGAGAGAGCTTAATACTTGTACCAAAAGCTTACTGCGCGAAGCAGTGTGTTTGAACAAGAACGGTTGGAAAGCATTTCTTCTTCTGTGCTGCAAATCTGTCTTTCAGCTTTTTTTCTGAAAGACCAACTGTCGGCGCTCGTCGATTTTCTTCTTGCAGTGAGGTGACGCGTTAAGAATTCCGTTTCAAACCATTCCTTTATATGAAAAGAGCTTTTCGAATCGTCTTGCCCGCAGCAACATTTTCTTTTGACAACTGCATGGAGGAAATTCTCGTTTTTGGTTTCCGAATGATCTTTTACTTTGTCTCGTGTGTTTCTCTACTGAATATAACGGACATTCTCGTATATACAGATGGACACTCTAGAGAACTGCTAATTCTTTCATGAGCCGAGTACTCAAATGCTAAATGCTTCTAAATTTCAAGAAATTTCAGACACTTTGGTGCAGAAAATATCAAGAATTTTGAAATAAGATCTTTAGAAATTTCTCGGCTGTTTGGTATTACGGGAAGTCGACAAATCATTTCACGAAGTCTGGATCTAACTTTGTTAATTCACTCCCTGTCATTTTGAATTGAAGACTAAAATTGGTAAACGCTGTAAGTGCCACAATAATTCAAACACCATTTTCCACGTTAAATTGTGAAATGTACCATGCTTTATAATGTGGTAAACGTGAAATGTGGCTGGTAGCTCTCTAAGTAATTCTAAGGGCGTGTAAAGAGGTCACTAGTGTGCACGTTCTTATGGGCTGATGTGCGGAACGATGCGATTTCCCAACACTTTCGCTTTTGGCACTTACAACGTTTACCACTTTTAGTTCTCAATTATTGTTGTTTATTATTATTACAGTACCCTTCGGCATGTAGAATTATGGATCAGAGGCACTTTGAAGGACAGTAGATTAAGTGGTCTCTGACTTTGATTGATACCTGTGCATTGTGAAGTATAAGAATCAAAGAACTGTTCGTCAACAAAGTGATAATGTTTATTGAAAGCAAGCATGGCGAATCCAGTTTCTATCTAAATAATAGACTTGATTCTGAACTTGTATACAACACCAAAGTATTTTCAATTCAATTTGAATATTATGATTTGTAAAATAATAATGATAATATAACAATAATAATAACATAAAAGTTTCTATAACTCTGCCCCCCTGAGGAAAAAAATCCTGCGGTTACCCTTGTAGTCGCATATGCATATATTTGCAGAAATAAACACGTGTGAATAGGTTAGGTCGGTTAGGTTTAATGCTGTTTGCACAGCAGACAATCAATACGTGACGTTTAAGTCACTGCTAACAAGTCGCTAACCGCTCGTCCTCGGTCAGGGCATGGCAGCTCTTTCACCTATTCCCATCGTCATGGTTTACCTAAACATTTCGGAAAAGTGACGGTAAATATAATTAAAATATAAATTCGTAGAAGAATTCATCTGAATACAACTTACTTGTGCCTCACCTTCAGACAATTTCTTCTCGCCACGTGGGAAATGTGGTTTTAATCCCATTTTAAGCTGACAACTTCCTTGTCATTCACCATTCCGTTCCTTATAATATCAGGCAAATTCCGAGATGATGCTGTTTAGGGCACCACTCCCTTCTATCTCTCTATCATTAGTTATCGTTTTGCCTCCATTGTCAGGGCTGAATTGATTGGCTGAAAAGAATAATATCACGTTCCGCCTAATGGGGTCAAATTTAAGTAGACTTAGCACACCCCACTTACCGTCAAATCGATCAGGAAGAAACAAGTTGTTGCCCTTCATGTTTCACAATGTACATGCAAATGTTTTATGAAATTCCTGAAGTCTTACCATGTGACACAATGCAAGTGTAAAGAAACCGTTGTATTTGATAATGTTTCCATACAACAAAAGAACGTACAATATTGGGGAGCGGTGGAATGTAGTGAATTAGCTGCTCGATAGATGTCACTGCTAACATTATACTTACCAAAGATAATAACGACACACAAATACTTTGAAAAAACGGGAAAAGAGACATTTGAAAACCTAAAATTGATTCAATTCTTTGTACGTTTTCTTGTTATTTGTTCAAGTCGCGTTGTATTGAAGAAAATGCTATAATTTTGACACTTCTCGTTAGCGTTTTATAACGTTTAATATTTATCACTCTCAAACAGCGGGGGCTCAAGGCCATGGCACTACTCTCAAAAGAAACGCATACCTCGCCAAGTATTGTTAAATGAATACATTAATAGTTTACAGACACGGAGATTCGAATCTTGCAATCGGTCAAGCTGACGTGACGACCGCCCTAACCTCCTCACTGCATCGCCAGCTGTTTCATTCCTACCCTCGCGAGGCAACAGTCCGTGCCGCCCAAGAGCTGGCCTAACCCATGGACCTAACCAAGTTGACACACGTGCAGAGGGTTGATGAAGTCTCCGCGAGGAACATTTCCACCATGAGCCGAGAACAAAGTGGCAGGGGGCGGGGTTAGCCCATAAGAAATCGTGCCCGTCTTCGCTTGGCACGGCGAGGGAACTTTCGCAGTGTTGACACAGTTGCCACCTTCAGAGAAAATTCGCTAAATACAACTGATATGTAAGACGGGAAGTAATTTCTGCCTACTTTTGGAGAAACGAACCTAGTATTTTTCAAAAGTTAAATGAACATTTGTGATAATAGATAGATGCACCAAGAGGGCCATCCAGACATTTTTTAAAATATAAAAGGAAAAAATCCTATGATGATGCGAGTTTCCTTTTCGACAATTTCTTTTCATAACAAAGATATTTTCGACATCCAGTTAGAATACATGTGCATGGGGAGGAGAAGGTGATAGGAGTTGTTTTTCCTTTCCTCTTGTAATTGTTATATTTTTAGGGAAGTGTCCTGTAGTGTATAAAGATAGATTAGTGAGTGAAGATGAATCGGATTAGTACGTTATTACTTAAACACACGTTGTATTCCACGTTACCAAACGAGGATAAACATCTTGGCCAGTGGCGAAGCCTCAAGGAGGCGGGACATTGCGGAGGGTTTTTTTTTTTCGATTTCTTGATCACGTTGGCACTACCCATCATAGTTTCCGCCGGCCGCCACTGCTCTCAAAGAGACCTGAAGATATAGTCCCAAGTTTCTGATCGAGCCAATGGTCCACTGTAACTTCAAAATTATGCTCTTGGTGTAAATAGTTCTGTTTACCAATACAACAGAAATCATAAGCGATACTTGAATTATAATAACCCCAACCTCTGGTAATTTTTACGAGGTGGTGTTCAAAATTATAGCCTTTTGGGCAATCCATGGGTCGCACTAATAAAAATAAGCCCGCTCATTTCTCAACTTTTTGTAGCACCTACTCCGTTTTGTAGGAATAAAAACTTTGAGAACCTGCTCGCATTTTGATATAAATAAAAAAAGATCTCATTCTCAGAACCTGAGCACGTGTTTATTCCTTAAGATGTACTCGACACAAACCACGAAAGTGAGTCTCTTTTTAAATTAAGAGTGGGGAAATTCGAAAGCAATTTTGACTATTTTTTTCAGGCCAGAAACTATTCATCCTACTCGCTTTGCCCTGAAGTACCACTCCTCGAGGACTTTCAAATAATAGAATGGAAGGGTCGTTCTTCCAAAATGAGGCCAGAAGATTGAGGATGGCGACTCAGCAAGCTGATGCAGTGGTGTACCCAAGAGGGGCGGGTTGGTGGGGGCTATAACCCCCCTTTTTGGCCAAGTGTTCCTAAAAAAATAACATAAAATGGAGGAAAAGATGGCAGAATGACGGCTGACTACTAAAAAAATATATACCTAACCCCCTCCTTTCGAAAATTCTGGGCACGCCACTGAGAGGATGTATGTTCCGGTAAGGACGGACACACATCCTTGGAATGATTCACTGCGACTGCCTCGGGGACGTGCATTACTCAGGTGCTCGTGCAAGGAATATGCTCTGTGCTACACATCGGTCTGTTGGAAAACTGTGAAAATCGTGAAAAAGCTTTATGCAGACGAAGACAACATTTTGTGCTTCATATCTTCTGCGTATGGATTCCATAATTTCTTAAATTATAAATAAAGTAATTTTTTTTTCATTTTTGATTTACATGGTACAATAATGCTTTCAGATTCATAAAAAAATATAACTTCAACTGCAAGCCGATGTGCCAAATTGATTTCGAAAGACATTCAAATTCAAATTCTTTATTTGCGGGGGCGAAGTTCAGCCTCTGTGTGTGTTTATATATGTGTGTGTGTTACCAACAAAAACTACATTTCACACAATCTAGCAGAAAAAAGCATTCCTGCTCTAATTGTTTCCTGGCATGGCGTTATTTACCGTCCATTGCTTCTGTTAATAGTGTCTATGGAAGTATTTGTGGGTCAGGCCAACCGTTTCTAAATAATTTATGAAAAGCTTTCCTTTGCCGCCATTTTCCAATATGACGGATTTTCCCCCAAACATTTAGATAGTGGAATTTTAATATGTGATTCACTACACCATTTCACACAATCTAGTACAAAAACCATTTGTGTTTCAATTATTTCCATGTGGAACCGTATATTTCCGCTACTAATGAGGCATTGGGACCTTCTACTGGCCAGCAGGTACTGTGGGATCCGTGAGTATTACCGTGCAAATTGTCCATGACTATTTTCTTTACATCCTATATGTTTTAAGCGATGGATTTTTATGTATGCTGGTGCAGAAGTTGTCAAAAGTTTTCTTTCAATTCTTGAAGCTCTTATTGGGTCAAATAAAGTGCATGAACATGGTGATGGACAATTTGCACGGTAATGCTCAAGGATCCCACTGTACCATGTTTCTAGCTATTCGTTTATGATACTTAGATGGTTGAGGGCGTCTGGAGGAAACGACCTAGAGTAAGTATTATGTAGCTTTAAGTTAGTCTTCGGTTAAGTCTGTGTGGCCGGCCATCTTTCTACTTGTTGAGGTTCCTGGTAGCCTAATGCGATCGCGTTTTTCTATTTTTTCATGTGCTCAGTTACACGTCATTAATTTCATTCATAATGCAACGCCATTGATGTATATTTCCTTGTGTTGATAGTGGCGTGCTCGCTAGGGGGTAAAGGGGGGTGGGTTTATTCCTCTCGTGGAAATATATCTAAGAAAAAGCTGGATCCACGGGGCTATGACATGTACACATTTCTAAAACAAGTCATATTCCAGACCCATTCAAAAATTCTGTGCACTTCTGGTTCTTCCTTTATAAAAGAAAAGCCGCAACAAATTTTGCGTTTTCTCTCTTAGGTAACTGAACGCCTCATTAATTCCTCGCCTTAACACCAGAGGTCTCCCTTGTGTCAGTTCAATTTAAGGTGACGACGTGGCCGAGAGATGCTAATATGTCCGCCCCAACGTGACTCGCGTCCATCATTGCTGGCTCGCAAGACAGCTGCGGAAATTTTGCACTTTAACAAGCGGCAGCACACCATGACGGATTATCCCCGCGCTGCGAATCGGGGCACGTTGACGTCAAGGCTGCAACGCCATCTGTTGAGGACCTTATGAAGATTAATGGAGCGATTGCGGGAAAGACTAATTTTCACCTTTTTCTTCTCCTTAATTTGCTTCAGGAGTGTATTTACTTCTCCTGTTAAGGATCTTCCTTACTTTGCACACAAAATTTCCCGCAGAGTTTTGTCCTGTGATTCGAAGCGGTACATAAAGGGCTTTCAGTGGCGTATTCTGAAAATTTGACCTGGTTTACCGCAACGATTCTTATTTATTTAATATATTTTTATTATACATCCTATCTAAATTAATTATATGTAATAGAAATAAAACCAATGGTGCAGACATGCAAGTAAAACAAAAATAGAAGTCGGCAATTTGTACATTTTGTCATAAAATCTTCCTTTTTACCTGAATTGAACCTGGATTTCCCTGCACCAATGGAAATTTCCATTCATACAGTAACACTGCCTCTGCCGAGCCCGGGCCTTTTCAATGGTTCAGAGGTAGCGTCCTCGCCTTGTAATGGGGTCCCTGGTTCGATACCCGGTGGAGGCATATAGTGGATCGGGTGCGATGGAGAAGTTACTTAAATAATTTGAAAATACTAATTTTGTAGTTCTTGAATCCGCGCACATTATGTAAAGGACAAGAACCTTAAATTTCAAAGCTTTTTTTTTTCTTTTTTTAAATAAACCACTCCAATACCCAGTAATGCTGAAATATTAACTTTGGAGAGAGAGACCTTCGATATCTTCGGCCCTGGACCCGAACTAGCACTACACTTAGGCTTCGGAAGTTCCACTGTCGTCAATATCTTCAGCTTTGAACCCGAACTGGAACTAGTAGTAGACTTGGTTACTTTACGGTTTTTAGTCCTTCTCATTTTCGAATCTCAAGCTACCAATCGACACTTTGATTGATTGATTGAGTTGGTGTTTTAAGTCAACTTTATGCACAGTAAGGCTAATCGGGACTGTACCTACAGTTTAAAGTGGGATCCGAACCACTATGTGCCTCCACCGGGTATCGAACCCGGGAGCCCTTGAATACCAGTCGACACTGACGGATTACTAATGAACTGTATCAACTGTCACACTTACCCTTGAAGTCTCATTAACCGATTCTATTGTACAGATCAACCAGGAAATTGAAGCCGCGTATTTATATCCTCATTATATTCTAGAACGTTCCGCAGATAAAACGATTCGTTAATATTGCCAGTAGTTCGACTCCTTCTCTCATTCAAGACCGTTCCCTCTCGCGCTTTCCAGAGATTAAAAAATTGCAAGGAATTGCCCTACGTGTGGCCCTACTTTTGCACCTTCCAAATGCTGACAATACCGAAAGCTCAAGAAACGTTTTCGTGCAATATTATCTGCAACAGGATTACAGAACATTCTCCATCTTGCATTGATAAGTATTTCTGTCCTTAAATTATCGTCACATTATTCAAGAAGCCAAAAACCTAATTTTATGTAGTGTAGACTGAAAAAAATTCTGGGAGGAGGACTCGACCCACCTGATCTCCACGTTGGATACGCGGTATTAAGAATAACAGGGTTATAGAACATTCTTCGTCTTGTCTCGATAATGATTTCTCTCAAATTATCGTCACATTATTCAAGAAGCCAAGAATGTAATTTTATCCAGTGTAAACTGAAAAATTTCCTGCGGAGGGGCGAGCGCCCTGTACCCCACCTTGGATACGTGCTATTATCAATAACAGGGTTATAGAACATTCCCTGTCTTGCCTCGATAATTATTTCTCTTCTTAAATTATCGTCACATTATTTTATTTCACACCACAAGAAACCAAAATTCTCATTTTATCTAGTGTTAAATGAAAACTTGGGGGGGTGGGTGGGTGGGCTGGAGCCCGCTAAGCCCTCCCTTGGATACGTGCCTCTCCCATTGCACATGTATTTTATCTTTGTTGTTGTGGTTGTTGTTATTATAATTATTAAACCCATTGTTACTATTCATCAACGATTCAAGAATTAATTCTAATTCTTGAATAGAGCACACAAGATTTCACGTTCCAATACTGTTATATCAAATTGTGCCGAAAACATTTTTTTAATAATGAAGCGACCTTTTTTTCAAATAGGTTGTTCACGGTGGCGTTCCCAAAGGGGGCTGATTGCTGTTTTTAATACTTATAACCCCCCCACCCGCTCAGTATTTCTAAGAGAAATTACTTTAAATGCTGCAAAATATAGCTAAATGTGTACAGGACAAACTAATTAAAAATAAGAAAACTCCCCTTTCAAGAATCCATGGCACCCCACTGGTTGCGCATCAAGTATTACGTTTAATTTACTTTTGAAATATTTTTATTACGTAAACCATACAATTCTACATATCTAGAAATGTCAAAAGAAAATTTGAACCCTGTTTGTAGAGCTTAAGTTTTTGTCATATCTCTTTGTATGTTATTTTTGTCACGTGTGTGGTTTTTGCGTGCTTATGCTATTTTTTGTTGTTACTCGATTTAAAAATATTAATATTTAAGAATTAATCCATAGCAATGAAATTTTTACACAACAAATGTTATTGCACGATAATGAAAATGTGTTCTCTTTTTGAACTGATATTTTGTTTTCTAATATCTTTGTTGATTCTTCTCAGGTTTTACATTTTCTATCACTATTCTTTATTTCATAATTATTAATTATTATTACAAGTAGTTCAATTGGGGAATGTTTATTCGCATTGTCCACAAAATAAAAAAAATCCCTGAACTTAAAAAGCTACGGAGGTAAAAGAAACATAGGTTAAAACGTATGGTGCACTTACCTCAATTAGTCACAACACTGCAGAGCCATCTGTCAATCAAAGACGAGAGATTGAAGCTTGATTTAGGCACCGCGAAACAAGCACCGAACTGCCACATGGCTTCTGCGCTTCTGACATGAACATTTTCTCGTGGACACATGCAGACAATCCCCCCTCCCTTGTCCGTATTCGTTCCCTCTCGTCTCCCCTCTGGAACTTACAAGGCTTTACTCCGCCTCGTCGTAGTAGAGACTTCCTAATTCGTCGGTTCGCCGCAAGGTGGCCGAAGGATCGCTACGACATTGCTTCCCAGGTAGCCCAGTGAGTAAATGGCACATATTACATATAATGTTCATGTCGGGAAAAATAGAGGGGAGCTGAATTTTTCGGCAGAATAGTAGACCAGGATAACTCACCTCCCTAACTCCCCCTGCCGTCGCTCGAGTTCTCTCCCACTAATATCTCGGAAACGAAGCAGCGTAGGACCAGAGCGTATAGAAGAAATAGTGTGCGCACTTCCTGAGTTGCCGTGGTCCACCGCCTAGATGGCAGTGGTGACGTTTGAGACGGCGCGGAAGATGCTCGCGTTGCTTACATAACTAACTACATAATAAACAAAAATGCATGTTACTTACGTTTGGAGAAGAGCTCAGCAGCTGGATAGTTTGGAGAATTTCCGAGATAACTTTGCTGTCTTCGAGGCACTTAATTCCTTTCTTATCTCCTTGGTGCGGAAGAAAAATCGACATTTCAGATAGTGAAATACGAGTTTAGGTAGCGTACGCAGCACATGATCTTCACAGCATCCTAATTGCGAAGTTTTTACAGCAATTATGCTTAAATTGTCCAAACACTCAAAAAATATATCACCCCATAAACTATTAGCACATGATATTTTTTCTGCAACAAATTCTTCCACTCGTAACAGCACATCATAAACACTTTTCGATGCATAGGTAAGGTATTTACAGCCGTCGCTCTAACCATAGTCTTGGATTAACGTAAGTGAGGCAGGTACATAAGTTGGTTCCCCGTGCAGAAAAGTTGTACACAGTTTACAATCCGTCGCTTTGGAAATATACCGCACTATGTATCCTGCCAAATGATACACCAAGTATTCTTTACCAACACTTTGTTCATTTAAGTTCGGTATGTTGTTTTCCCAGTCCGGTATTTGAATTTCATCTTCAACAATGGAAATTTTTTCCCTTATTTTATTTTCAGCTTGCTTCTTCACAGAAATATTTTTATTTTCGGTTGCTCTTGCCAGAGTTCGCATTTGATTAACAAAAGACGTCGGAGGAGATTCAGTCCTGTATTCACAGTTTCCGCCCGCAAATAAAGCAAGTTTTGCTGGTACGTAAATTGATTGCAGCATATGTAAGTGCAGAAAATCCACAGTGGAGGGATGATCATCGCAAGTGAACGACCGCAATATACCAAAATGGCGTTCTAGGGGATCTTGATTAAATTTTCCTGTCAAAACGTACTTGTAATTGTTCTTCCACAAATATTCGGACACTTCTAAAGTACTTTCTAGAGTCACTCTTAAGGACTCAAGAGTTTTTTCTGAAGCGAAGGAATTTCGATTATCTCTAAGGACAGCATTCCATTTTATTAAAGTTGTATGTGCTTCTGATCCTTTATATACTGCCTGTGCAGGAGTGAATGAATTTAATGCGTCAACCAGGCAGTTTAGGTCCCTTGTGAAATTTTCCGTTGTTTCACTGCCTTCTAACCCCTCTGCATTAATACTCCGATAAAATTTTATTCCATTAGCCACAGATCTGATGAACAGCTGCATTGCGAGTCTTACATTCGTTCGTTGGAATGAATTAGGATCCAAATGAGCAGAGGTCACTTTGTAGCAAGCTTTCATACCGGAAAGTTCAGTAGATGAATCATGTTCATACACTTTTCTGTAAAATGAATAATCAACAATATCACCATTATAGTACACCTGCACTTTATCATGGAAGTTATTCCTTATGCATTTAAATATATGTGGTGCGTCTGAAAATGCCCAAAGCTTTCTACTAGGGTCAGCTGGATTGGGTATAGAGCACTTAAGATTGTTTCTGTTTCCGGAAATTCCTAAGCATTTCCATAACTTTTTGTTAGATTGGCTACCGTCAGATGTAAAACCAATAATTCTCACCCCTGCTTTTTCCAAATGTATGATTACCTGGATAAGTATTTTTGTGAGAATGTCACCAGGGGTGGCATTCCTGCTAGCATATACTGCTATGGGTTGAATCCAATTATACAGAAAAGGAACAAACATAAAAACTAGAGCATGATTTGCTAATTGATTCTTGCTTTCGTCTGGAGTAAGATTTCCCAAATCAACAAAGCCGTCTATTTTTAAGGAATTCGAGTTAAACTGAATTGCTTCCCTAAGTTTAACTTCATCAAAAATCAGCATTCCGCTACGCTCATTATCATTCTTTTCACTAAAAAAATGTGTTATAGCGTCGATGGCATGAGAATTTACGCCGTAAGGACATTTAAGACCCTTCACCAATTTTCTCAAGTGAGCTTCAGAAGGCAAAGGTAGCAAATCGTGATGCAAACAGTGTCTATACCCCTTGGGGGACTTAATTTTTAATAGAAGAGAATCCAGTATAAACTCAGAACTGTATCTCATTCCTGTCTTACTTTTCAGTTGGCATTTCTTTAAGATTGTATCAATTACAATTTTTTGATTTTTGCTAAGAGACGCGAACTGTTTTGACTGTGTGACCGTTGTCTTTAATTTAGCATCTTTAACGCCTTTTTCAAGAAAATTTATTTTAGCCTGTGCGACCTTTAGTTTATTCTGCGTTCTAATTAATTGCGTTTCTGATTCTTAAGTTTTTTCTTTAGCAATGCTATTGTATTGCTAGCATCCGCAGTGTGAAGCAAATCATCCTCTACTGATAAGCTTAATGATACATTGCGACGAGTACTTACTTTATTATCATCTGTCCGCAAGGATTGCCTTTTCATGGGAGATTTTCGCTTCTTAACTGTCTTAGAGAGTTATTTGGGCAGATTAGGAAATATATGAGGAACTGCTTCTGGTTTTAATTTCCACCTTTTTCGTGGAATTTCTACTGTATCGCCATCCACTATGAACGAATCCACTTTCACTAAAAGGTCAGTGGAAAAATGAATATCACACACATATCAATTATGACTTAGTTTTTTATCTTTTCTAGGGATGGCACTCTCCCATTTTGAGAGACCATTACTGTCTTTAGGTGGCCTAAAAAAATGTCTACTGCCTGAAGAACAGCGGTCATATCCAGATCTACAGCCGGGTACGAAACACGTAGGCATCTTGTAGTTTTCGCTCGCTGCTGTCTCAAGCACAATAATAATGCGTTGAACACAACACAAACTAGTCACAACGTATCAATCACAAATCTAACGACACTAAACTCAATAACGTAACAACGTTGTCATTAATAAAAGTACACAATGTTATTCTAGCACAACAAAACACAACGCTCTACGTAAAGCGCGGCCGCACTGCAAGCAGAAGACGCTCGCAAGCGAAGGTGCTGCCAGTGTTTCGGTGGGGCACCGCTCTATTCACTTGGCTTACGGGAAAAAAACAAAGTGCACACACTTTCTCTTCTATACGCTCTGGTAGGACCTTGGAACCAGTTAAGAACTTTTCCCATGCAAATGCTCTCCATATCTCGTACAGATTATTTTTTTTTACATTCCATGAATAGTTAAAATATGTATTTTTTAAAAAAATTAAAGAGTGGTTACCTTAAAATTTTTAAAGGAAGAGAAATTTTGAAACGTGTTTCAATAAAAGTTGTAAACTAATAACTAAGCTCTCCTAAGATATTTTACTTTAATACATTATTTTATAAGATTAAGGATTAAGCATCTATTATTTGCAAGTGTGTTGAAGCGCTAGCGTAGAGCCAATTCGCCAATTAATTAACGGTTTATACCTCCCCGGTGGCGTAGTGGTAACGTCGACGCCTTGTAATCAAGGTGTCCCGAGCTCGATGCCCGGTGGAGGCACATAGTGGTTCGGATTCCACTTTAAACTGTAGGTTCAGTCCCGATTAGCCTTCCTGTGCATAATGTATACTTAAAAGACAAATCCAATCAATCAATTAACGATACAGATATATGTCGGAAAAAATTAAGTAACAGGTATAGCAAGAGCTTAGACCACCACAGGTTCCCATTTCTCCCCTGCAAGCTCTCCCTTCACACCTCTTAAAGAACAAAATGGATTCCAATTACTTTCGCCTTTATATCTCCGCAACAAAGTGACGTACGATCTCTTCGATTTTTTTATTCGATTACTCATGTTATTATCTGAAAGTTTTGTTATGTAAACTTCTTTCCGTATGCATCGATTTTTCTTTGTTATTTCGCAAGCAACTGTGTCCTTTTTTAGCTTTCGTGTTAGTATTTCTATTCGTGTTGTTTACTTTCCGTATCCCGAATCTATCAGGCATAAACTATTTGAAAAAAAAAGAAGAAAACAAATCACGATGAAAAATTCTGGTTCTTTGATTCTCTCACGTAGTATCCCAGACAGCCCAGTGAAGCTTGATCCATATACATTACCAGGTGATGTGGATGGTACCGAGATGTACTTGTAAAAACCGAGACGAGAACGAGACCAGATCCTTCGAGACTCTGTGTATGTATGTGTGTGTGTATGTTTGTTCCCGCATAACTCTCGAACGTCTGGAGCGATTTCAACCAAACTTTTTACACATATCACTTGCAACCTGGAAAGAAATACTGTGGGGTAAGACACCCCTGGCACCTCTAGGGGTAGAGGTGGGAAAGGGACATAAAATAGTATTCTGTTGCGTGGCATTTTTTGTGTGTCACATCCTACGAGTTATGCTTCCCGCTACACAGCACGGCGAATTGGGTTGCCTACACAGAAGGTGCGACTTTGCTATGTAATTGCCGTTCAACTTTAAGTTCATCACCTATCGGCAAGGGGGGTGAAAAATGACCTACATTAGTGTCGAATCCATAGTTTTCTGAGTCGCTAAGCTAATTGGTGACATTCGCGATGAAACAAAATATAGGTATAATTCATTATTTTCCTGTCTAATAGAAGATTGTGATAAATAAGTACCCGGGCAACGCCGGGTAATCATTAATAAATTTGGAAATAAATTATTTTTTTTTTTTGACACAATATATGTTATTTGCCTGTCTAAACAAACATTGTTCGTTTCAAATTACAAAACATGTGGTTTTTGTGGTCAAAGCAAACAAAAATTAAGAAAGTTCGGAACTTCTGTAAATTTTGAATGGGTACTAATAAATCAATCTATCAATTTTCAGTTTCATTGGTATATTTTCATAGACGCTTGCTGAAAGTCGATTGGTGTTTGATGTGGTGGCTAAAGCATTCATGCATGTTTCATGTTTTCTTTATTTCCAACATCGAATCCCCAAAATTTCATTCTGCACCCTCTCAGCACCCCTAGATGATTAATCCTGGCGCCGTCACTGGAAACGGACATCCATATACACATCATAAACTCCGTAGAAATTTGAGCGCGAAATGCAGGCTCGATCAGGACTCGAACCTGTGCCATAGCACTGACAATTGAGTACCAAACCAACCCTGGTTTCGCCTGATTTTTCGCTTTCGCCAAATTATAAGGTAATATCACAATTTTAATGTAATTATTTTAGGTGTTTAATGTTTTCTTAATATTCTTTGAAGCGAAAGCACAAACTGCTTCAAAGGCATAGCGAAATCCATGTTTCCAGCGTTTCTGGCTGTTCCATTGTATTTAATACAGTGTCTTATAACAGGCGAGTTCTGGTGTACTATCGAGCAATGGTGGATTAATGAATTTCTCTCGGAAGGGACGGATGCCTATACGACGCCCCCTTCTCAACCCAAGGAATAAAACTATATTTCCCATATCCTCAATAATCCCTATAGCGCATCTAAAGTTCTTTTCAGTGTCCTGATTTTTCGAACCCCCTTCTCGTCGCACATTCGTTAGTACCCATGGCCTGAACCTAATAACCCGTAGCTAAAACCTCGCCGTATGTGTCGTGAAATTTCACAATGTTTGCTACATTTAATTCCAAAGGTGCAAATTATAGTATTACTTCCAAGATGATTTACTCTTTGTAATATATGGCTGTTCATTGTGTTAATGTGTATAATGTTAATATTAGATTTGTTTTTACTTGAACACGTTATTAGGAAGCATTTATTACCAGAGGTACCCACAGGGGGAATTCATGACGGGCCTGCGTCATGAGAATTTTTGGGGCGGAAAAAATTGTATAGTTTACCTACCAATTCTACATATCCTCACACAAAAATGGGGGGATCGTTTCTTTTGATTGACTTGTTATTGATTTTTAGTTATGGTTATTATGTGCAGTTCTCTACCTACCTGTGGGTGATCGCTGCGATGGGGTTGAAATGAAACACCACCTCTTATGCCTTTGGAATCGGTTTGAAAGGTTGGGAAGTGCTGTTCGCATTATACAAGGTTAGTCAAGTAGACAAACTGTTAAGAATAAGGTTTAAGATAAGATTTACAACATACCCACAGTCACTTCGAGAATACATTACATCTACCTGAATAAGGTATTCCATATATACATAACAAATCATCTCCATTGCATCATAGGATTAAGCTCCGCTCAGAGTTCAGCACCCGAAACACCAGATCGTCCTTACATAGAGACCTTGTAATCCCCAAACCCAACAAAAGCAGATTTGGCCAGAATTCCTTCTCGTGCCTAGCAGCGGTAACCTGGAATTCACTCCCGACGAAGGTCAAACTCAGTACCAGCAAAGATCAGTTCTGTCGTCTTCTACGTTCACATACCTATAAATTCTAACTCCAGTAATATTATTTTCATTGCTTACCCCTCCCACCATTCCCACCACACACATATATTAATTTTTCATCCTTGTACTTCGAACAGAAATTCCATACACACTTATATCCAAACCCACACACCCTTACACTTTCCTTTCTTCTAAATGTGTATAGCTCTCAAACTTCCTTTATTTCATTGCTACTATAGAACACTTTATATACTAATGTAAATTCATCACATTGTCCTTAGATGTAGCTTTTGTATATATACTACATAGGGCATCAAGTCATTATTTGTATTAATATTGTTCAAAATGAAATGTTGTATGGCTTAATTGTAACCCTATTGAGATAATAAATAATAATAATAATAACAATACACTAACAATGACGCGAGCCTGAGGAAATTATCAACAAGTTTGCTGCAACGGCTTTGCAACGTCAGTAGTTGTTATCATTTATGTAAAATGTTATTTCAATCAATGTCAAAGTAATATACAACATACATGTTAATGTCTATATTGTAAATAATACCTGAAGTATCCATGCTTAAATATGTCTGTATTATATTGTTCCGCAAATTTGGTCACCAAAAAATTTGAGTAAATAATTCAGCATAACGGAAGGGGCGGGGGAAATGTTCTACCTTTTGAGGGGAGTGCGTCATAGGCCTTGGGGGGATGGGCACCCCTGTTTATTACCAAGCATTGTTCGCCACCATCTTCATCATCTTTGTTTTATGCAATGAGAGCTTCTAGAATTGAAACAAACAGCCAAACATGCTACTGACAAGCTTTTTCACCAGCATACATAAAACTCCAGTTCTTAAAAATACATAGAGCTGAAGAGAAAATGTAATTATATCAATCGTGGACAATTTGCCGAACAATACTTGCGCATCCCACTGTTCATCATTAAGGAATACTTCTTGTGCTCAGAATTCTTAACTACGGTCACCAGTCTTGCCGATTTCGTCGGGATAGTCCTTTCTTTGAGATTCCTGTCTCGACCTTTCTCTGAATGCAATCAGGAGGTGAAAATGTCCTGATTTTTGTAGCACGCTCTCTTGCACACGCATGTTGTTCTGTCTCAATGAATGATGTAGAGACGGCTTAAATCTCTGGCAACACTGCTCGAGTTGGGTTCCCCGCTTGCATACGAGAGCGCTCTTACACAAATGTGGTTAGTTACCCAGGCCTGCAATGAGTCGTTGTTCCCAATTCATAGCCTCGCGAGAAAGTTATCACAAGAGAGTAGATGGTAAATGACTACAGGAGGGTTCAGTGGGGACGTGCTGTCTTTCATTCGCCGTCGCTGTTTGCCTTTTCACGGTCAAGAAGACGTGGGCGTCTTCGTAATATTCCGCTAAATGCCTCGTTTTCTCGATTCTAGGTACGTCATTTTTACGTCAGAAAACAGAACGGGATTCCATTTCTGCTGCCATGGCAACCGTCCTTTGCACTTCTGTTTGCTTGACCTTATCTCGTTGAACGAGATGATACATACGCTCTGTTTCAAGGCGGCGCTACTTGATTTCATTTAAAGGACTACATCTCTCTTTTTCTCCCCGGGAAGTTAAACGGAATAATGTGAGAAACAAAAATGATAAACCAGTGAATTGAGAGAATGTAGTTGGAATGTTGATTTGCTTTCCAAATCAATTTTGTACGGGATGTAGAATCAGTTGTGACAGCAAGGATTTCCCAATATTTAATTTAAAGTTATTATTATAGCAGGATATCTAAAAACAGAGATTTATCCAGTGTTTTGAAATATTAAAGAGAGAGAAGAGTTAATTTAGTGCCAAAATGACTTCTAGGAGTGTGCACGAAGGAAAATGTTTGGTCGGAACCACTATAGTACACAGGACTTTTTTCTTTCGGATGAGGCTGGTATTTTAATGTAAAGATGGATATAGCTGCGTTCTATTGTGGGGTAGCGCAATAAAGTAATTTGTAATATCCATTTTTAACCTTTAAATGTTGTTCGAAAACAAAAATTGTAATCGGGGATCATTTTAAGGGAGTTTGCATTTGCCACTCCGAGTTCTTTCTGCTTTCATTTGAAAATTTTTAATTTTTCCCAAAATTTGGGGAGGGACAGCTCGACCCCGCGTTCGCCAGTAGTCGGGGCGGGAAATTTATAAAATCCATACCTTCGGGATAGGTAAGGAGGGGGAGATGTTCGCCATTTCTAGACAATGAAAATCTCAAATTAACACACTGTTTTTTTTTTTCATTGAGAGATTGTTTTTGTATTTCTAGAATAAAAGTGCTACATTCAAGAAATGTTAGATACTTATAGTGCAGAAAACATCTGGAATTAACAATTTCTAAACACGATGGTTTAAATGTTCCCGTTCCCGCTACCTACTTCTTGAGGGCCCTAATGACCTCAGGACGTGAGCATCAGGATACAGGGGAGGGGAGAAGGTGAACACCTCATCTGGAAATTGGTCTTCATTTCAAATTAGTCTAAGAGGCAGTGATGTGCGTCTATGCGTAAACAACGATAGTCTACATTCTACACGTAGACTATTTTATACACGTAGATTACGTAATCTATGTAAACAACATGGCGAAAGGTAATACGCCGTGGAATTAAAAGAAAATTATACTGCGTATCAGTTACTGATGTGTGAAGAGAACTTTTCATACTCTTTCTTCCAAATTCGAACAATTTCTCACCTAGGATGAAACCTAATATAGGAAATATTCTAGTGTTTTATGGGAAAATACCACTCTTGCCTCACGACTGCCATCTGTTGTTGTTTTTTGCATACTATTTATCTTCTTCCATAGTTGATGATAGAAGAGAAGAGAAATTTTGTTGTAAATAGAATTCTCTTCATTTCGTTAGGAATCAGTATAGTTGAAAATGTCACTTTCCTTTCATGAAACCCTTGAAAATTAATTTTAATGCACTTTAGTCTACGTAGACTATGTAAACTACAACCCAATGTAATCTACGCGTAGATTACGTGTAGACAACGCATGTAGACGTAAACTTATAGTCTACGGCACAGGTAAATTGTATGGTTTTGATAGTTCATAACACAAAGAAAGTTAAATTAATTTTCACTCAGAACAACCAAATGGTAAAATGAGTTATCTCGAAAAATCTTGTGCGTGCATTCCAATTCTTTTTATTTATTTCCTTATTACCTAAACAGAATCAACCTTTCATCCTTTTTCGATATGAGGCCACTGACACCTTCTTGGGGCGTGTTGACAAAATATCCGTGACGTGACCCACCACCCTGGCCAGGCTATACCCAGGGCAAGCAGGGTTTGGTAACAAACAGGTGACCTTGAACCATCCAGTATGAGGCCACGTTATGTGGGGGGAAACTTTTTTTTTTTTTCAATCGTCAGGGGCTAAATTTTAATCGGCCACCAGCGGTAAGACCTGTTATGTACTCAGTATTACGAACTGTACGCGCAGCCATTCTTTTATTGTAAGGTAACTGAACACAATGTGGCCTACCTAAGGTTTGCGATTGTTTTTAATCGTGCTCAAAGTCAGAAAGGTAAAACTAATGGCAACATTCAAAAGAGAAAACATTTATGGATATTCACTGAAAATTGGAGCCAGTTCCAAATAATGGCATGGGTGCAGTGAAGATTATGTTAAAATGTAACGTTTAGGCCATATTGGGTGTTGCTTCGGCTCGTAAAACTTTCCTTACTTTCTTTACTTGTGGCTTCAATCTGAAAGCTTCCTTTCGAACCGAATCGACGCGATAAAATGTCCGTTTCGCTTGGACTGAATAGTTTTCTCAATACCATGCATCGTGTCGCCTCAGTCTGTTGCTCGCCCATGCGCGGTAAATGCTTGCTTGTACACTAGAGGGACCTATGTCGCTTGTCACTTCGATGTGCACCCCCGCTGTCGCGTGTCGCTTCGGTCTGAAACCTCCATAAGAGATGTGATTTTCACCACATGATACACAGATAAACGATCCACATACTTGTAACAAAATGCAAGTCGTATAAATGTTTGTGTTGAGCCGGGTATCACTTGCATCCACAGGTTTCATCTTCCCAAGTCCTTCGGAAACTTACAAAGTGATACTTGGCTCGATAAATTTGTTCCCGATCGAACTGTGCTACACAGCTGGCACCCTTTTCCTTATTATAAAAGAATCCCCACTTAACCGTTTCATATTAACGTTCACAGCTCCGTCAGCGTAACCAGATATCCGAGAGGAACCAGACGAGTGCGCATGCTCCGCAGTAGCTCAAACAACACGTTGTTTTGCTTCCGTCACAGTTGCCAGGTAGTCATCCTCTATATACCCAGTTCCTTTCATAAAATTTCTCACATCACTTGTTAGAAAATATACATGTAAAAATCCATTCATTCTTCTGTTTTAACAGAAACTTTAGGAGCAAAATTGTTCAAAGCAAATAGAAAATATAAGGTACATACACAAGTTCACACAGTTATTAGGACAACCAGCAATGGCGCCCGCAGAAGGGGGTAGGAATGTCCCAGTGGAAAGTAGGGGTGTGCGGGACAGAATTCTTTTAAGTCGGGACGGGAAATGTTCGAAATTTCCCGAAGCCCTGGAAATCTCGGATTCTACAATTCATTTTCACCTTAAATGATTGTTTTTGCATTTCTGGAATAAAAACTAACAATTTCCGATAAGTTCTAGACACTTGCAATGCAGAAGACGTCGAAAATTAAATACTTTTTAAAATGACCATTCGGTATTTCCAGACTGCTCAGGATCCCGAAAAGTCGGGAAGTCATTTCCCGAAGTCGGGATCGGGATGGGAAATGTTTTTTTCCCGATTCCGGTTCCGACTTTTCGGGATGCCGCACACTCCTACTGGAAAGAAGCACATAAAATAGCCGTAGTAAATATAATATATAATTTTAATCGTGAATACCTTGATTACTATATATTCTTTCGAACCAATCTGTAGCCCATACTTTTGTTTTAATTTTTAATTACAACTACAGCAGTAGCTAATCTCCTACAACCGCAGACAAGACATGAACGTTCTTCAAATCGCTCGTCCATCTCTTTAGCTTATCTGCTACGTGTGGGGCGAAAACTAGCAGGCAGCCCGACTACAGACCTGAATCTGCGATGCTTGATTGATTGATTGATTGATTTAGTTTATTTTACTTCGCGTTTTGTGCCTCTTGGCTAATTTGCGAAGATGGGGATGAGTGATGAAATGATGAAATTGATGAATGGACATTCACAAACAACCAAGCCCGACCAGGATTCGAACCCGGGACCCTTGGCGTCGCATGAATCTGCGATGCGAAAAAGGCTGGTAGGGTCAAAAGAATGATCCTATGTTTTGGGGAAATACATCTATTTGAATAACCAAGTAGTTCGAAAAACAGATCGTGTATATTTATTTATTTCAGAGTAAGAATAATAATTACAATCTCAAATTAAAGATGATTATATCCTGATATTACAAGTAAATTTGTGCGTTGTGTGTAATACAAATTTCAGTTACATGTTAGTGCAAAAATGTTTGAGATCAACCAGTGCGAAGTACGGACCTACCTGATTGAACATGTTGATTACATGGATGTCGACTATAATACTATTAATACTCCTTTATTTAACACGAAGAAAAATGGGATTTTTATGTCCATATTTTTGTTCATACGTTGTCGGAAATACTATCCCTTTGTAGAATATCTCTATCAAAAACAGCAAAATCTTTTTCATTGTTGCAATATAGTTAATGAACTATATAAAAATGTGTACCTCAAAGTAGCATTTAAGGTGTATGGAAATTTAAGAAGGAAAATCTGTAGACAAAATTTACTATTTAAAGAATAATGATTCATACCTTTGCCCGATTCATTGTGGTGGCTTACAACAATGTACGTACCAGTATAACAATGCTCACATGTTAACCGTTTCTTAGAGCTTGTCTTGTAAAAATGTCTCAAAGAATGGCAGATTCAATTAACAAGGGAAAAGAAAGTAAGTATGGATTACATAATAATTAAATTCACTCTTCCCAACTTCTTAATTGACCGCTCGGAAAGAATTCTAAGTCCTGAATTTGTAAACGTAGCAACATTGCACTTGAGCGCTAGCTGAGTCGGTCATTCAACTAGACGAAAAACGCTGCTGTGAAAGATTTCCAATTTCGCACATTCCATGATCTTAGAAACTATACACCGCTAATATAACACACACACTCAAACAGAAATAGTAAATTGGTTTAAGTATCTTGAGGAATTTTTACGATTCTGCGTGCTCCACTTGAAATTAGATAAGTTTGAAACACTGAATAGGGCTTTTCTCCACCTAAAGGAAATTGCCATCAAGTTTGAGCAGAAAGAGGCAAATTTATGAGGAGTTTATGTGACATTTTATTCACAATACCCTGCATGATATCAAACAGTTCTCAAAAAATCATGATTTTCACGACTTATGGAGAAAAATGTGGTATGAATGAAGAATATAGAGAATGTCTGTAATTACGTTAATATTTGGTATACTAACTAAATTTGGCCTTCTAATCACGAATCTGTAGTTAAAATGCCGCGGAAGCGTGTAAAAATTCACGGGTAGCCCCACGAACTATGCACGGATAGCCCCACAAGCCATTAGCTGATAGCTCCAAAAATCATTCACGGATAGCACCACGAACCATTTCCGGCAAGGTTAGGTTAGGTTCGGTTAGGTTAGGCAAGCATAGTTAAAATTTTGTTCCTAAAACAACACGAAAAAGCTTTTTTCTTTTAAAAAAAATCAACTTACATCACCTTTTTTCACGATTTCCAGACGTGTCCGCGGCATTTTAACAACAGATTCGTGATTAGAAGGCCAAATTTAGTTAGTAGCTATACCAAATACTAAGGAAATTAGAGATATTCTCTATGTGCAGTACTGTAACGAAGGGGAAAGTTTAAAGTTGAAATGACTAAGATTGGTTATGTTATGTCCGTTCCTTCTGACTGATGTTAATACTCTCACCTCCATCTTGCGATGCGCTTAAAACTAATAGCAAATCACCAATTCACGTAAGGAAATGCCTATTGCGACCAAGGCACATGCGATAAATCTACTATAGTGGAACCACAAGCAAAGATACCTGCGCAGACCCGCGACTCCTGTGTACCGCACTCCCGCGAGGAGGGGAGGGGAGGGGGAGAGTGAACCACGCTTCCTTATGGCCCGGGCTGAACGCAAGAAGAAGCTGCGCGGGGACTTTTCGTCCAAGGTTTTTTTCCTTGTGGTCGCTTTATAATAACTATTTATATACTGAGTGACATCTAAATAATGCAAAGCAGAGAATGATCGTTAATTCGCCACTGCCTTGTATCAAAAATACTTGTCTTATTTCAACGAAGTATTTGAATTAGCAATCTTTCCACTAAATTCGCAATATTCAGAACCAACCCCCTCAGACTTAGCTCTACCTATCTTGATTCTGCGCATTCCACGTGACACATGATTGCCTCCTACCATCGAAATAGCTTCAGAAAATGCTGCACCTCTTACTGTTTCCTTTCACCTCGTGAAATACACAGATCAAAGTTAATTTCCAAGCACGGTGGATAAACTTTACGCCCAACGCTGTACTCTTGAAAAAAAAAGTCATGCCTCCATAGAGAATCGAACCTACGATCACCTTCTTTATGGTTGGTTGGTTGGTTGATTTGGTGTTTTAAGTCCACTTTATGCACAGTAAGGCTAATCGGGACTGGACCTACACTTTAAAGTGCGATCCGAACCACTATGTGCCTCCACCGGGTATCGAACCCGGGACCCCACCCTCTTTATGAACAATCACGCTATCTCTACTCCAAGTAGCTCACGATAAACTTAGCTACCAGTTTAAAGAAGCTAATACATACATGATGTCATGTCTATAATTTTCTCCAGGTGGAGGAGAACCTGTTCAGTGTTTCAAACTGCACATGAATTTCCCTACTTTCAATTTGAGAACGAAGAACCGTAAAAAGAAATTCAGCACTCTCATATCTACTTACGAGTTTTGTTTAATTAATGATGTATTGTATTACTAGTTTAGGGTTTCTACCATCATGGAATGTGAAAGAATGAAAATTCACAAGAGCCTTTTTTATTTAGAAAGAAGAACTGTTGCAAGTTGGCTCTGAAGTGCTATGTTGCCAAATTTACGAATTCAGGACTGAATTTTTTCAGGGCGGACAATAAGGTGTCGCGAAGAGTACAGTGGGATCCATGAGTATTACCGTGCAAATTGTCCATGACTATTTTTAATTTTTCTCTTACATCCTATGTGTTTTTAAGCGATGCATTTTTATGTATGCTGGTGCAGAAGTTGTCAACAGCTTGTTTTGAGTTTTATTTTAATTCTTGAAGCTCTTACAGGGTCAAATAAAGTGCACGAACATGGTGATGGACAATTTGCACTTTAATACTCATGGATCCCACTGTACATAGGGATGCACAAGTATTACTTGGTAAATTGTCCATGGCTATTTTATTAATTTCGCTTGAATCCTATGAGTTTTTAAGGAATAGATGTTTATGGATACTGGTGTAGGTTGTCAGCAGCTTGCCTGATACTTCGTTTAAATTCTTGAAACTCTAATTGGCTAAGCCCGACCCTGTGGCCGAGTGGTTAGCACATCGCGCTGCGACGCCAAGGGTCCCGGGTTCGAATCCCGGTCGGGCTTGGTTGTTTGTGAATGTCCATTCATCAATTTCATCATTTCATCACTCATCCCCAAATTAGCCAAGAGGCACAAAACGCGAAGTAAAATAAACTAAATCAAATCAAATCAAATCAAATCTAATTGGCTAAATCATAAAATGAGTATGGTAATGGACAATTTGCTTGCTAATGCTTATGCAGCCCACGTCATTTCTCACAACAAACAGAGTGTCACTAATTCTTGGTTCCCTTGGAGATAGGTCTGGGTTGATCTGAACTCTGTTATTGTTAGAAGGCAACAATACTTGCATGTTGTTTCTATAGAACTTTTTATCTTAAAATGAAAGCTGTTTTGTTATGCAACTAAAAAAAATAGATCTCAAAATTCAATCAACGAAAAATAAATGTAAGTAAGAGTTATATAATAATAATAGAAATTGAACATATTTGCTTTTTGTTCGCTCAGTAAACTTCAAGAATTCGAAATTTCATTTGCATCAGGAATTTTATTGTTATAATGAGGGGGTGCATGGTAAATGCCTACACAGATATATGGAACGACTATAAAATTCAATCACTATTCAATAAATATTATTATTAATTGAAAATTAAACATGCAAATGATATTATGCATATATGTATGCGATTGTCAATTATCGCTTGATGCTCAATTATTAATTGTGACGTATTACCACAATGGACTGCCACTTGACTGAGCTAATTAGTGATGAACGAAATATCTGTGGCTTTTCATTTTCTTTAATAGCAACACATAATATTAGTACCTCCATGAAAATGAGATATATATATATATATGTGTGAAGGGCACTTCCATAAAGATTGAAATTAAGACAACCCGTATTTGTCATGTTTGTTTGGCCTATAAAGGAAGAATATAAACTTATTATCCTAATTTTTCGAACACTGTATTGTGTGTGAAAGTACGTTTATACTACTATTTCCTTTAAACCTCGTTAATTTTAACAATAACGCCAAGTCTATAAACATTACTTACACATAAAAGCACGACAAACTTTAGATGAAATGAATATTTTATCTAATTATTTAATTAGTTGCTGCCATCAACAAAAATTAACTCCAATTACAGAAGGTAGTTTCACAAATACATTTAGCCTATTCATTATCATAATACAGGATGGATCTCAGCATAGTAGTAAAATACGTTCTTTGTAATCAAGACAACGGATTCGATTCCTGGCAAAGACACAGCGCAATGGTTCGATTCTTACCTCACAGTTCAACTAGCTTATTTGAGGATAAAGAAATAAACTTTTATCTATCTTTACACTTATTTTGTACATATCACCTCTTATTGCAAGTTCAGGGAATGAATTGAATTGTAGGCAAAATTCCATTTCTATTTCACAGGCATTGTCACGCTTCACCAACCGAAAGATGCTGGATGATGCACGTAACCGAGCTAAGATGTCAAAGAAGCCAACAGCACCTGCCAAGAGGAGTGCCTTGTTGGAATCAGGTAAACTATGACGTCAATGAAAAGTGTATACTCTATCCAGGGAATCTCTGGAGCAATGCCATGCACAACGGCAGAGAAGGGGAGAAAATGGAGTAGGCAGAGCTAAGCAGAACACGCTGGTAGCTGCAGTCGTTCTTCCCCTCCAAGCAATCCCCTTCCCTCTCACGCGGTTTATTGGTCGAGCCCTCTTCAGTTACTACTTGCGCTGAGACTTTGCTTGTTCGCTCACGCACCAGAGATTCCCGAGACACTTTTGGGTGCGAATGTTCACTTGCATAACTACGGATGCAAGATGGTCTCAACGGTAGAATGGTGCTTCTAGCTATGAAAATAAAGATCTAGATATGACACAAAGGTGGGAAGCACTAGCCTCCTCTAAATTTCTGATAAAGCGCACGCAAACAATAATTTTTATCTAACGCAGTGTTCACCTCGGGCGAGTGCCTGAGTTGTCGGTCCCTATAGTGCCGACTCTGGTCGCACTGTGTTATCTTCTATTTACATTTAGCTTCAGTTGTTAATAAATAACATTACAGCATTTGGTTCTATGTGTTTCACCTTGTACTTTTCAGAGTCATGGTCGACTCATGGACGACAGTCAGTGGACACTGTGACAACAGTCAGTGGGCAGCGTGTCAGTCAGTTGGCACTGTGACGACAGCCAAACTCCAAATGTTGCATGTTGCGAGAAGAAAAGTCATAAATGGTTGGTAAGTACAATTTACTCCATATTCTCTCTAAAATTGCAAATTTACTTTACTGTTGATTTGGCAGCAAGCTTAGTGTTAACATGTTCAATAACTTTGTGAAATACAGCAGATTAGATATGGTGTAAGTATTTAAAAAAATGAAAAGACATGCTGAGGACATCAACAGAAAATTTCTTTATTGCTTGCATTTGTTTCGTTGACAAGTAATTCTCTTCGCTATATTTTAAACGTTTATGTACGAAATGCAAAATTTTAATACAATGACCCCACAAATTTCTCATTTAATATTATAGAGAAAATTTTGTTAAGCCATCGCTTGACTTAAGGAATCTGTCATGCTATTCCTCTAATTTTGAAAACCCGCTACGATATACCAAATGGTAAAATAGAAAAAAATACATCTGTTTAGAATTCATTGTAGAGCATTCAATTGAATGGTTGTGTGGTTTTCTTTCGAAATATCTTCATTTATCGCAAACTGTGTTCCAAATACAGCTTGCTTGAATAATTGGTTTTTGAAATTTTGGGGTTTTTAAACTAAAAGTTAATCGTTGATCTCGAGTGCAGCCTGAACGTTATCGCGGGTGGAATCTGAGTTGGCGCCATAGGCGTAGCTAGAACATTATATTTGGGTGTGCACAAAGGAAAAAAATAAGGTCTTGCACCTTTTTAATACCATATTTTGCAACACAATCACTTGGCTCTTTAACTGCACTGATGTTTGTAAAGGAATAAATTCACTAAATGACAGTGTTGAAAATTTCTGAATATATGTAGTAGAAAAAATCAAATTGCATAGAAATTACTCACACAAAAAATGTTCATAAATGTTACAAACAAATACATCAAAATATACGCCATCTATAACAAGAGACGTCTGTCAAAAGGTACAATGTTCTTAAATTCATCAATAACTTCATTTACATCAATAGACTAAGCTTTTTCCTGTTCCACAAATAGCAAGAGCAGGGCTTCCAATTTATCCTGCTTCTCAGTTGCTCTTAATTTAGTTTTAGCTTGTTTATGTCGAGCATATCTAAAATAGAATCTTTCCGAAATGAAGTAAATAATTTTCTTTTGGCAGAGCAGAGATTGTGTTCAAATACTATGATGTAACTTGTATGTTTATGTTATGTATTTTGTCTACATGTTTTTATTTTTACTTATTTTTCATTCATTTTATTTTATTTTTATGTAGTTGTCTTTTCACAATTTTTGTATCATTTTATTCATACATTTATTACAATTATTTTATCAATAGATTTTGTAACTAAATCATACAGTTTATTGCACACTGTATTAATACTGTAATAACGTATGTATAAGAAATGTAAATTTAAATGTAATCGATGACACGGGTTAGGTGGCAGAACAGCCTCAGGCTGAACCTCGCCCACGTAAATAAAGAATTTTGAATTTGAATTTGAATTTGAATTTAAGCTTGGAGAAAACTCTCTCACACGTGTAGCTTGTGACAGGTATAGAAGAAAAGCGCTGTAGTACAGAGTAGAATGCAGTAAATATCTTCTTTCTCCAATGACATCAAAAACCGAAAAACTATAGACACCAGTTTCATCAGCGATAATGCACACGTTTGTACCAAGTAATGACATTTTCAACTTCTTACAAACTGCCGCTTATTTTCTCTCTTATTGAAATATCTGTCTTTAATTCTCTTTGATAAAGCAGCCCATTAGGTTGTGCCTAGGCACACCTGGCACACCCCGTAGCTACGCCTATGGTTGGCGCATCTTATATCTTTTTAAATTACTGAGGCAAAAGATAAGTTGCATCACTTTTCTACCTCAAACTACCTCAAAAGTAAATGATCAACGTTTTATTTACAGTTACACTTCTAAAGTAATGGTTAATTTAGCTTCATTTTGAAATTTCTTCCTACGATATCACGGCATGTTGTCGTTTCAACGAGCACGACAGAGCGAGGCATCTCTCCTTAGACAAAGGAGCAAATGCTTCATTTTAGAGAATTCTCAAAAAATTTCAAATTGCTAATTTACTTTATTTTTCAGTCTTCCACAAACATGAATAAAATAAATGCTATCTATCTCTTGCAGGTTCCACAAAAAAAAACGGTACACACGTTGTCTAAATTTAGAAAACCCTCCCCCGACAAGAGGCCAGTTATTGGGCCAAGGAAAAAGCTGGAGTACATTTCTTAAGGGTCGACTAGCGGTTAGGTGAAAGGGGTAGGGTGGGGAGGGTTAAAAGGAGCGAGGAACCAGCACTGCGGAGGGGTGAATGGTCCGTGGGGGATGTAACCCAGGCCCGGAGGGACGTAGGCACCAGCGGGTTGCTGAAAAAGCAGTCGTTGGTGAAAACTCCATACTACCACCCTTTGACGTGCCGCGTTTGAATGGGCGTTCCGGAGTGGTGTGATGGGCTAGTGGGCGTGGGTGAAAGCTTCTCCTCTGTTGGCGTTTGTGAGAGGCGGGCGAGGCAATCCCTTCTCCCTTCGTAGTTGTAATTCCGTAGGGGAAGGGTTGTAGGGGATGTAGTGGTTACATGGAAACTCGCACGACTCGCTACTCTATACTTCACACTGCTTAGTCTTCTGTCGCCTGGAAGCAGTTCTATCTCCTTTCCATTTTTTTCTCTTTTCAGTATTCATCCAGTGACTCATGGTCCACAATCAGAAAGCCATTCAAAAGATGGCAACAGTCTCAGACCACTCTCTTCTATTTAATTTACTGTCCCTTTTTTTACTTCTTCAGTCGAATAACAACAAACAAGGATAGACACAATGCAGTGGCGCCAACTTTTATGGGCCTCTGGGGCTCGAGCCCAACCAATAATGTGCCTGTTCACTATTTTATTTTAGAAATAAAGTCCTCGCTCTTAAAAGAACATGTTTTTTCACATACACTTAAAGAAATCTCACAACTTAATTACTTATTAGTGTTATGAAAATACTTCATAATGTGTTACGTCTCCAATGTGATGCTATTCCGTGTCCTATATCATTTATGCATCCATCGTTATATTGTTAAGAAAGTAAGGGAGGAAATGGCTTACAACTAGGATGAGAATCGATAAACACTAAAAATCTCAAAATAGTCAGGCAAAAGAGCACTGCATCTATTGCACACAACCTCTCTAATGAATGAGGGGTTAGAGCTTTGCTCTTCCCTTTAAGGTGATGTGATGCAATTTGATTAGTTGTTGCAGATGCATTGTCCTTCAACTACAGTGCATTCTGATTGTCTGTTGCAAACTAACGCACCATGTAATAGCAAAGAGTGATAAAATTGACGGACTTGGGTTGAAAGAAGGAAACGATACTCAAAATTCAACCAGAATATACAGATATTAAACTGATTTTTCATCACTTTCTCATTTTAGGTACTCAAGTAAGCAATTATTATCGAAATAGGCAGTTATTACTAAAGTAGGCAAAAATAGCCACTGTAAAATTCACGCATTCCTTTCAGAATGACCTGAAACGATTTTTAAATGTAAAAGCCTACATTTTCGTAGCAAAGGACCAAGAGCGGCATTTCAGAGCAAAATCTCAGCCTAATTATGACATATATTATCCCATAAAAATACGGCAAATCTACGAGCTCAGCCCATGGCGCCACTGCACTCATGCCTTGCACAGAATTCGAACCTAAAAACTCTCTTCAGAGCGCGGTACACTAACCACTCCATCGCCACAGTCAATGGCCCAGAACATATCGTGTAGGAATCCACTTCAAAAGCGACACGTTGTTTCTGCCACGTGCAGTTTTCAAGCAAGAGACGGTATTGAAAACTATTTACAATCTAGATATCAACATCATCTAAAAAGCACAGACAAACATCTAAACTCTATAAATATTCCCTTCATAGCTAAGGATTCAAGTTTTGGAATCAGTATGACTAGCATCTTATTGTATGACCTTTACAGTCATTCAACTTTGAAATTTTTAGAGGAGGATACAAAAGAAACTTAAAATACTAAACACTACTATAACAGATAATCTCGACTAATCAGTAGGAAGTGATTTTCTTCCGGAGGCTCCCTCTTCTCCAACTTTCCTCGCTCTTCGTAGCCACGCCCCTTACATAAGCAAAGCCATCTTGTGGCAAACCAATGTAACAATTCTATAATAAAGGGCCTCCCCGATGGCGCAGTGGTAGCGTCGTCGCCTTGCAATCAAGGGGTCCCAGGCTCGATACCCGGTGGAGGCACATAGTAGGCCCAGTCCCGATTAGCCTTCCTGTGCACAAAGTGGACTTAAAACACTAAATCAACCAACCAATTATTTAATAAAGCTACTGCATATGGTTATATTAGATTAGACAGTTAGGTAAAGTGAGCTAACTATGTAGCTACTACTGCTATTTCTCAAAAACGGATATCGCATCATATCATTTTATACAGTTACAGACAGAGATAACCGAGAATTCTATACTATAGTTTTTTTATGTGGGGCAATTGACGTACTTTTTGTTATTTTAGGTCTTATTTTTATTTTCTGAGGTTATCGCGACGATGAAGATGAAGTACATACGGACACAAACTCAACACACATGCCTTCTTCAGGATTCAAATCTAGTCTATGCAAATGGTGTAGGCATCCAAAAGCAACTGACCACTGAATGTAGACATGAGTCACTGGAGCGCGAACACTAATGTCAATTCCATTTTCTTTATTTTCTCTACTCGCGTTACCTTCTTTATTGTGGCATTGTTCTTATTTAAAAGATGTGTTCACTAATGCAATGCTTATAATCGAAGTTTGTGTTACGTCACACGCATATCTCTGCATACTGATCATTATGAACTGCTGAAACATCTTACTGGGGCAAACATCACATATCCATGCCTTCAGTAAGCTCAGGATTCCTGATTTTGTAATTCATCAGGTCTATATTTTTTAAACAAAGACCAATTTTGTTAATCTAGATCTATTATTAAACCGTTTTAGGGTTCCATGTTTTGTTTCCTTGTTTGTTTGTCTCTCTCTCTCTCTAGCTCTATCTTTCTTTCTCTCTCTCCGTCTCTCTCCCTCTATCTCTCTTTCTCTCTCTCTCACGTTTTTCATTCTGCCTCTTTCAAGCTCTATCTTTCTTTATCTCTCTCTTTCTCTGTTCTATCTTTGTTACTCCCCTCTCTAGTCTAACTTTTCTCTCCATCTCTATTCTTTTCTTTTTCCTTCTCTCTCTCTCCTTTTTTTTCTTTTATTTTTCTTTCTCTCTCTCTCTCTGCCTCATTATTTTCCTCTCTCTCCCTCTCTGTTCTTCTTTCTTTCTTTCATCCCCTCCGTAGCCTTATTTTTCTTTATCTCTCCCTTTCTCTCTCTCTCTGCCTCTCTATCTTTCTCTCTCGCTCGCATTTTGTTTCTTTCTTTTTTCTCTCTCACACCTCTCTTTCTTTCCCTCCTTCTCTCTCTCTCTCTCCCTCTCTCTTTTTCAATCTCCAAGTTCCCTCGAAATGGTATTTCATTGGTAAAGTTATCCACTAGGAGTTCTCTCTTTGATTCTTGTATCAGCATGTCATTTCTTAAGCTGTCCGTGCCCGATCAAATGAAACACGAACAACACATTGAATTCCAGTCTTAAAGTAAGTGACGCCATACAAGACCATCTTGAGGTTCAGGCCACAGCGCTCAGTCAAGACGTCATCATCTGGAGGCGATCGTCTTAACGCTGTAAACCCCTTGTCGTATTTTTATCATAGAGAATTAAGCTATATTTATTTCTTTTATGAAGTTAAATTTTGACATTTACCTTCCCGACGAATATAGATAGAAGAGAAAAGTAGAATATTGAATATTTATACCAAAATTTTTATTCAGAAAGTCCCTATGGCCACCACAAAAAATTCCTAGCATAGCACAAAGAACGGGTTGAAAACCGTTAGAAACTTCCTGGCGGAAAAATTTAAACAGTGTATATATTTGAAAAATATTATTGGGAATATTTGTCAGCTACAGTAAAACTCGTAACCCCTTTTGTATGAACTGTTGTATGTAAAAATCAATTGATTAAATCAAAACCCCGCATGTTAGGTTGACCGCAAACTTTCCAAGTTACCTAATGAATTAAATTGTCTATAACTTTACCAAATTAATCAACCAGATAATGCAGAGATTCTGTGTAGCTATACAATCTCAATACAAAAACTTACGAAAGTTATTGGTACAAGGGCAATGTTACATTTCTGCGTATAAAGACTAAACGTAAATCATTTGTCACATTGTAATTTCGACCCTATTGACTTATTGAACGATAATAAACAAATTGAATCTTTTCATTGTAGTTAGTAAGATCTGTGACAATAACTAGAGTTTCCAACATTTTCATTGAAAAGAAAAAGCAGATTAATATTTCGATCTTAGTGTTCACTTGGGAAATAAACATTTGGAATATTTCTTCACAGTGTCTTTACTCTGTTAATAAAATCGTGAAGAATGTTAAAAAATTATGAAACAATAAACATTATCCCTGATTTAATAATCAAAGTTACGAACATCGAAGCTTCACAAATACAAAAAATAAAAAGCAGTTCATATGAAACAGTTTTATTAAATTTAATACATTTGTAGTTCATATTAACATAGCTAGGTACCAAAATGCATTCTGTGTGAAAATATTTGTGTTTGAAACATAAGTAATATATTCTTAGATAATTTTACACACGAATATTTCATCGAAGTTCTTGTTACACATCGCACCCTCGTATTTGAATGCACAACATATCTTCCATTAGCCTCCGATTAGCCTAAAGAAGCATAAAGCGAGCTAAAATAAGAATGCAAATGTACACATCTATCAACTTTGCCCTGTCGTATAGCTTTCTTTCATTAAGCATATTTCGAAACTGAAAATTTGTGCAAATAATATGAATATGTTATCGAATGCTTGCATAAAAGTTACACTAACAAACTGCGTGTAGACACGAACGTATATTTTAAACGTTGACTAAATCTTGAAATTAATTTGCAATCATAAGCAACAACGTATCTTAACGTCAACCAACGTTTGTAATTCAGGGTAAATTTAAAAAAATTGTTGACAAGAGATAAAACATGAACACATTTAAGAGTATATTGCATTCCTATTCCGGACACATGAAATGTTTACATAATGAACTATTACTCTTATTTATTTATGAGTATAAAACCTTTGTTACTTAACTTGTATCTTTTCGTAGGGACCGAATGGCATGGAATTGCCCTAAACATGTCTCATTTTCAACGACATCTTGAAGAAATGTGAACGTTACTCTTACCTTTTTCATCATAATTGCCTCTGCAATTTAGCACACAACACTTATACACCAGACCTCTTGCATATTTAAGCATATTTACACGTCATGTAAACTCAATTACAGTTCTTAAATTTGAATTACAATCCCATATTCACTAAAAAGGTTCAACATTGATTCCGAAGAAGCAAATCAAACATGGCGGCGATCTCGCCTCCAGTTGATGACGCTTAGTCATGTGACCGGAGCAAGCCATTAGGCTTTCAGATAGAGAAGGTAATGCGCCATATCTCTTCTCGAATTCAAGATTACCGCCAAATACTTTCTAATTACGAATGGTTAAATAAAGCCCTTCATGACAAACTCTGGACCAATCAGAGCACATGTTACTAAAATGGATTATCGAAATAGCATCAAGGTACAGACTGCCATTTATTTATGTTCTCTGGCGAAGAGAAAGTTGTGCGGAGAGAGGAAACAAGCGGTAGTGACTTGCGAGAAAGGAAAGTCGAAATCGTGTAATATCCTTGTCTCTATTTATTTAATCGCAAATATACAACATTGCGACATAAAATAATGTATGCTTCTACAGCAAGGAGTGATGAGGCAATGAATTGCATTCAACAACCAGCCGTGAAATATATCTTGAGTTGATACTAAATTTCAGTTTAGGCAAACAGAGCGAAACACATATCTGTGAAAATGATATTTTATGCTGTTATTTTTTCAATATGATTACACAGTTCCTCTGCTGCAGTATATTACACTTACACCATAATTTCGAGATGCATACATCACACTTCTCTCGAGTTTCTGATATAGGTGTTTCATCTACGTCGCAAACTGTTGCCTTGTGGCTTCGAGCAGCCATGATCGAGGCCAGTTCTTGAAAGTATACGGAATTCAAGCGGACAGGCGATAGATACCAACACAGACATTCGTGATTTAAAACAAACGTGCAGTTGGTGCAGATGTAACGAACGCTACGCCGTGGATATTTCCTTGCAAATAAAATTAGCCGCAAACATGGCGGCTGTGCGCATCCTGACTTTACACGAAACCCACTTATACATTTTTCTTTGGAAAGAACATTTCTTTTTCGCGGTTGATAGGTAATCTGCTTATTTTATTCTTGACGTACACAGTGCCATCTTTTGGCAAAATGTGAAATTGACATTTTTCATTGATCGTGTACGCGTGAATTTTCTGACCTTTCAAGATTTCCAATAAGAACCCAGTTCAACGGCTTCAATTGTCGAGTTTGTTGGATCGTGAATGCTCTGATTCAATAAAAATTGAATCGTGTACGGACAGCTCTACATCCGGGTCCTTCTGTTCATACTCCTTCTCATTTTGCTCTCATTCACTTGCATTCCTACGATTCTAGTATTTTCCTGTCACTTTCCTAGGCTACGTTCTAGTTGTATTTGTTTATTTGTTATTTTACGCAGCTTTGTACTTCTCTAGTTTAATCGCGGCAATGAGGATGGATCATGAATTCATGAAACCCCATGTCTTATGAAAGATTCGAGCCTAGGATCTCTGGCTTCGTAGCGCCAACCACTCCGCAACGGAGGCAGGTGTTACATTCAGTTTCAAACGATGAAAGAGGAGACCGGACTGCTTCTATGTTTCTTCCTTGCTTTCTTTTGCCATCTTCTCTGTCTTACTCTCTCTCTCTCTCTCTCTCTCTCTCTCTCTCTCTGTACCTCCATGTTTTGGGACTTTTCCACATACATTTTTCTCTTTTCTACCGAAGCCATGTTTAACCATGGCAATATCTCTTCCATAATCAATTTCTACTACACCTATGCATCTTTCTTGATTTTTCCAATTTGATTCTTCATCACATAATTTTCCAGCATTTCATTAGTCTCTTTACACGTCATACCTAACAACCACATAAATAGCGTGTAAGATTAGCATAAGGAAAAGTCGTGCAGTGCCCACCACCGTAAGTCTTGTTATCGTTAATGCGCCAGTGTGAACAAATCACAATTGTGGAAACAGTGATCTACAGCAGGGTTTATGCTAAATCACGGAAAGCTTATGATACCTCATGAAGTTATTGAAAATATCTCGTTATAAACTAAAATAGATACATTTCCAGGGTTATAGAAAAATGCCGTCCAGTACCGACCAGTCGCTTCTTTATGATTAACAGCTTAGTGATAAGACGTTTATTCAAGTAAAGAAGAGGTGTAAAACGTTTACAAGCTGATAAATTGAATGTCGCAATGCAAACAAGATTGAAATTAAAATACGTATGTTAGACAAAAGTTTCGAAACGAGGCTGGGCCTAAACTTAGCTACACTTTAGCTTTAGTTACAGCAAATATAAAGAAATGGAAGGATAGGTCGCGTTGGAGATATTATTAGCAATAGAATAATCCATATCAAATAGTAAACTAAACATATTAAGGTTTAGCTCAAGAGAAATTGAAAGTTAGGACACGTTGGAGATATTATTAGCAATAGAATAATCCATATCAAATAGTAAACTAAACATATTAAGGTTTAGCTCAAGAGAAATTGAAAGATAGGACACGATGGAGATATTATTAGCAATAGAATAATCCATATCAAATAGTAAACTAAACCTATTAAGGTTTAGCTCAAGAGAAATTGAAAGATAGGACACGTTGGAGATATTATTAACAATAGAATAATCCATATCAAATAGTAAACTAAACCTATTAAGGTTTAGGTGAAGAGAAATTGAAAGAATGGAAAGATAGGGCACGTTGGAGAGATTATTACCAATAGAATAAGTCATAAAATAGGAATCTGAAACCTATTAAGGTTGAGTTGAACATCAAATATAGGGAACTAGGTCTGAAGGTGACATAATAAAATGTCAGAGCTAGGGTAAAATGAACACTTAGCAATCTGACTTAACATATAGTCATCAAAGATATGTATTAGTATTAACATGCAAGAAGCGCTTTCTAAATAAAGTATAAGTTTCTCTTAGGTGAAAGTTTCTGATAGGAATGAAGATAGTTTTATGTAATGAAGTACTTGTAATTGAACAAGTTATATGTACAAATAAATCAATCAATATGTATAATCAGTACTTAGTAAAAGAAGTGCCCCTTAGGAGAAATAGAAAAAATATTACTGACTTTATAAGCTAGAGTAAATAATAGGAAACTTCATTTTTATGAACTTGCCATTGCTCCAAATTCAGAAAATTTCCTAGAGAGGGTATACATGAAAAGCTTATTAGGAGTCTATATAATGATAGGACAAACAGAATATTATTGACATTATCCAGTTATCTGAGAACTAGATCAGAGAGGAATGCTCAGTGCACAAAGACAAAACTTTATAAGTAATCAGGTGTTTGAGAAAACCGAATAGAAAAATCAGTGCAAAATGATTAGAACATTCACAAGAATTGTTTAGAAAGTTAAGTTTAGAATTTACTTTTATAAGTGTGGAAAGAATGTTGCAAAGTTTTCGAGGATTCCAGACAGAAAATGATAACAATAGAGTTAAGGATTCAAGTCTAGGTAGGTTCAGTTTAGTTAAATATAAGTTACTTTATGTAAAGTTTCAAGATAAGAACAATGATAGTTTAAAGTATTTGTGATATCACTCAAGTAGTTTCTGACACGAGATCCATTCTGTCGAAGTGGCCGCGGTGGCTCAGTCGGTAACGCGTCTGACTACCATGCTCAAGGTCTCGGGTTCAAATCCGGGAACTTTTCTAACGGTGGAAGCGGCCCCGGCGCCCACCCAGCGTCGAATAACATGGGTACCTGGGGGAAACCCTGGGGGGTAAAGGCGGTCAGGGGCGTGATGCTGATCACATCACCCCCACTCATGACCGGATCAAGAAAGTGTGGGGCGTTACCCCCACACCCCCTATACGCCTTCATGGCGTGGTGCTATGCACAGGGGAACACTTTACCTTTGATCCATTCTGTCGGCACCACAATCACTCATCTTTATCATTACATGAGTTTTAACTGGCAACGAGAGACAAGGGAGAACGGTGACAAGGCTGGGCCTAAACATGCTGTTACAGATAGACTATCTTTACACTCATAGGGTTTCCATGTTACCGCTATTGCTAAGGTAGTACAATGGGTTTCTATGCCTGTGTTATATTTAAGGGTGATCTCCGGCTGACAGAGCGGCTGGAGTCCCCATTAGTATATAAGGGTGATCTCTGGCTGCTGTATGGCGGCCGGAGACACCATTAGAATATAGGGGTGATCTCTGGCTGCTGTATGGCAGCCGGAGTCACCATTAATATATAAGGGGTGATCTCTGGCTGCTGTATGGCGGCCGGAGTCACCGTAGTTCACCCTCCAATTGCCCCCTCAGTTCTTAGTTTAATAACTCGTAGTATTTTCTTTTTTGTGTGACTGTATGTGTGTGCGTGCGTGCATGTGCGTGTGTGTGTGTGCCTCTCTCGTCCCTTTCGGCGCTTACTACGGCGGGCTGATCCCTAGATCCTCTTCTGCTGCACCATCACTACGGCGTCTGGGAACTCTGGGGTGTTCATTCCTACGTGGAGGGGGGATTTGGCGGGAAGGAGGGCGGAAGGCATGGAGGTTCTCCACGTCCCCCTCCGACCTGGGCTCCCCCATTGTCCAGGATCTCTTCTGCGGTGCTGGCTTTCTCCCTAGGGGCATTTGGGGGCTCTAAGGGGTACCGGGGGTCCTCAAAGGGACCCAGGGGAGCCCTGAAAGGGACAAAAAGGAACCTAAAGGGCCAAATTTGGCTTTAAAGAATCCATAAGGCCCTCGAGGTCCGTAGGGGGTTCAAAGAGCCCAGGGTGGGAGGTATGGTCAGTCCACCTCTTAAGGAGTGGTATTCCAGTCCGTGATGGTATACACAAAAAGGAAAAAAAGAAAAAGAATGAAAAAACAAAGAAAAATTTAGACAGCGATCTGCGTCAAATCTGATGCCAGCCAGGGTCAAGGAAGCAGCATGTGCAAGTAAGTCTTGATGTTTTATGTAGAAATTTAACAAACGAGTAAAAATTCAATAGAAGTAAAATGGTTCGAACTTAGAAATACGTAGAAGAAGTCTCATTCAGATTAATATTCCTTGAGTTTTGAAACACACGATTCATTTATATTGTGTAGTAACATTGGCATTCACTTTAACAACTTATTTTGTGCAGCCACCAAAAAACATTTTACTTAGTAGTATTGCACTTATCAAGTTTCCTAACGTCTTGCCAGAATTAGACACGTATACTTAGTAGGCGAGCCAAGCAGTAAACCTATGGAAACTTAGCTTGTACCCAGCATGAAAGGGAATACGTATATATTTTTTTTACTATATATATGTACGATTGTAGATATCTCTAAACACTATGCCCTAGAATCCTCTTTTGTGATTAGAAACTACCTTCTTACAGTTGATTGCTGATTTCAATACACGCTGGATGTAATTAAATACACTTCAATTGTTATTCTTTCAGTGTCGAGAGAAAGTTCTCACAACAGAAGTCGTTTTTGAAAGCCGAAATCTGGACTTACAACTCATAAGGTGCTGAAGATGTTCTTATCAAGACAACAAGAAGTGTGATGTACTTGTCAAGACAACGAGATGTCAAATAAATGCTTTTAAAATACCTAATTGTTTATGCTTTACTTTCCATATTTATCACCTTGAGCTCTTGAATACTATAACATATGTAAAGCTCATCTCACTGTGAATTGGCTTGGAAAAGTGTGGCCACCTTCACGATTAGTTGTCCAGGATTTGAAGACAAACAGCAAAGACCAATAAGTAGAGAAGCTTATTCGCTTTCTATTTGGCCATTAAATAAACTCAGATATATATATATATATATGAAGCTATAAAAAAAAGGTAAAGTGTTCCCCTGTGCATAGCACCACGCCATGAAGGCGTATAGGGGGTGTGGGAGTAACGCCCCACACTTTCTTGATCCGGTCGTGAGTGGGTGTGATGTGATCAGCATCACGCCCCTGACCGCCTTTACCCCCCAGGGTTTCCCCCCCGTACCCATGTTATTCGACCCTGGGTAGGCGCCGGGGCCGCTTCCACCGTTAGAAAAGTTCCCGGATTTGAACCGGCCGGGGATCGAACCCGAGACCTTGAGCATGGTAGTCAGACGCGTTACCGACTGAGCCACCGCGGCCACTATATGAAGCTATATAGGTATAATCTAGTTGCACGTGTGTGCGTTTTCTTAATCTGTGAATTGATTATAAATCGCCCAAATATTCACTTTTATAGGTTAGTATCATATTAACGAAAGTATTTTAAAGATTTCTATATGTCATAAGATTAAATCTAGTAATCTAAAAATTAAATAATTGTTTCAAATCTTTATGAAGGAAGTTCAAACTCTTGGCATATTTCCAGTGCAGTATTTAATGTTTTTTTTTATCATTTTTTCAAATGTATCTGTTTTCTTACTAGCGATCGATATATTTCAAAGCAAAGCTTATTCTTATAATAACAGTATCCACAAGACTCGTGAAGGATAAATTTGGTATCATATTTAAAGAGAAACTAAATAGTTCTCAAACCACGACAGGTGCTAGAATAAAGCAGTGATGTACCGTATGGCGTATACAGTATTGATAACAATGGTAAACACACTTTTTATTGCCAACAAAATAAGGAGGTTCTAAAGCCATGCTAAAGCATAGACCCAAATTTATTTGGATAACCGTACAACTAATATAGATTCGGTAAGGAAGAAATTTACCGATATAAGAGATTTTTTTATTCACTAGAACATGTGAACCTTATAATTTTGTTACGACTGAAGGGATTTAAGTAAATAACAGAAAATATAAGGTCTCCGTCATGTTCAAACTGCTGCGTACAGATGACGCTGAAGTGTTAGTTTTGTTACTACCGGTGCATTTTTCTTTTATGACTAGTATGGAAGATTTCGTGGTGAAACAAAGATCACATGCTCTTCCCGCAAGTATCTGAAATACTGTGTGAAAAAATTAAAACATTTAATTCCTTCAGAAAGTAGTGGTTATCATTCAAATTTTTGAAGTGGCGTTTAGTCGCAATATACTCCGTGGTGCAGATTTTAGCATACACTGATGTTAAGATTTCATTCCGTGTTGTCTAACGATATGATCAATGCAAGTTCTTGAAAAAGATAAAAAACCAAGCTACCATAGGATATCGAATCCCGTTTATATACGAGAACAAGGGAGCAAATATTCCACGGAGGATGTTAAAAAGCTGCACAAGCTCGAAGGTAAGTCTTAAGGTACTACTTTACTATACCGGAGACACCTGTCAATGATTTATTTCGCACTTTTTGACATTGCTAACGTACTATTCTGCATTGCGAAACATTTATTTAGGTGAAATAATGAATTTCTAGTGAAAATAATGCCTATTTCTTACATTTACGAGTACTTACTGTTCTTCCTTATTTCCACACAATATGGCGATAGCTTACCCGTTTATCGCGCGTTGTGCCAGTGTTTTGTCGATTTGGAGTGTGCATGCAGTGTTGCAACCTTGTTCACCGAAGAATACCTAAATTAAAAATAAAATTAGAAACACTTCACGAAATTTTTTCACGGAAAAAAGTTCAATTTTTGACATAAAGAGTAATTATTAAACCATTGACGTTAGCCTCAAAAACCATTGACGTTAGCCCAAAAATTCACGATAGCCCCACGAACCATCACGGAGACGAGGTATGCCTACTAGGTTAGGTTCCATTAGCACTCCTTTCGTTCAATTTAGCATATACGGACAACATCGGTTTTTCTCGATGAAAGAAAATACACGGAAATCTTTTAATTTTAACTTTCCACGTCCTGCATTCCACTTCTCTCTTGAAGCTTCCATGTTGAATTACAAATTCCACGGCATCTTCCACACCAGGCAACAACTTCACGACGCATCCTCGACACGTCATCTTATAGCGAAAAGACGGCGTGGATTGAAACACCGACTACGGCGTTTACGTCATCAAACACATGGAACATTGTGCTCTCATGCAGAAAGCAAATGGCGGCAGCAGCAATAGCGCGTCGGAAATAGATTTTCGTAGAAAACCACATGCATTCGCATTAAAATGGATCAAAACTAAAGTACATTACCGAACATGAACAACGCTACAGAAAATGATTTGCGTAAGTACTTTCTTCTGTACATTTGAAGAAATTCGTCTCGGGTATAGTAAAGTGTTACCATAATTTATTTACATGTTGAAGAAATATCTTCTGATGTAATTTTGGTGAGAATATCGCTTGAACCTATCAATTTCTTAAACACTGCATGACTTTTCTTACTTCCAAACGAAGTTGATAATTCTTTGTAAATGTGAAATCAGAATAGGATGTTATATTTTAAGCTAGGCATATTCCTAATAACTACCGTTTTGAGATTATTACTATAGCATAACATATACGTAGCTTAATATAGATTATATCTGATATAATTAAATCAGTATTGCATAAAATGCTCATTTTCATTCCTGTAAGTTAATTTCCAAACCTAGGAAACTCGTGCTATTCACATGTACAACATCGGAATGTTTATTACAAATTAGTAGTTTGTTTAAATGTTTTATACTTTGCCCTTGTACATCGTTGAAACAAGTACTCTCTGACCTGTTTTCTGCGAGAGTTTTTCCATTTTTATTTTTGAAGCAGCTCGTAAATATTCATATATATTAAGTAGGTCAGGCTAAGTTAGATTTGATTCGAATAGATGTAATGTGAGATCCCTGAATGTTTGTAAGTTTCGGACACAGTTCTGTTATCTTCCTTTACAGAAACACGTCAGAAACCCAGTTCTATAAACTGTATGAAGCTCTTCTGTTTTCTTGTCCTTTTATAATTTAGGACGGCTCATAATAAGAGTGCATTTCGTCCAATAGCTTGATGCTGTATATATTTAAAGTGTAAAAGTACACCCTAACATTTGTGAAACTAAAGTCTTACCGTCTATCGAACACAAGTCTGTATGTTTACTGAGAATTTACAAATGAGTACCGGTATAGATTAATGATTCCCATACTTGCAAGTACAAGGGCAATCATTGAATTGTGGATGACACAGAGCTTCATATAAATCATAATTTGTCCTGATTATGCTACGTATATTTAGTTCAATATCATATTGAATTTCAGTAGCCGTTTGTATTAAATAGTTTACTTTGAATACCAGTGAGTATGAAGCTTGACTAGTTTTTCTCTCAGACAGTAGTATAATTGATTATACTACTGGGTCGATAAAGTATGAACCCCCCTCAGGCAGATTTGACTACACTTAAAACTAGTTCAACATGCCCATATGAGCTTTTTGCGCAAGTGTGGAACCCTGTCTAATCCAAGATTTTTGTAAAAATGCCCTCGGGAATTTCCCGTGAAAGTATGACCCCCCTCAGATTGATTTGCCTACACTTATAAAAGGCACTTCTGTGAGATTGTTGTCCATAAGCTTGTTAAAAATATGCCCCTCTTGATATTTTTTTTGGCTACACTTAAAACTAAGCCAAACGTATTAACACACACACACACACACACACACACACATTGACCTTGACCTTGACCTTGAGATGACCATGACCCTGACCTTGACCTTGACCTTGACTTTGACTTTGACCTTGACCTTGAGATGACCTTGACCTTGACTTTGACCTTGACCACACCTACACCCACATACACACCCACACCCACCCACACCCACCCACATACACACCCACCCACACATATTTACTTCCGGCCCACTTGTGGCCTATTTCTGGTTTATTTATATTGCATCATGTTTTGCAACAAATTATTACCTAATATTATGCAAAAAAATATTAGACATGTGTTGTTTTCTGATTGGTTGGTTATGACATAATGTGATGATGTGTTATATTCTGATTGGCTTATTGTTTCAGATGTTTTCAATGCGGTTCTGTGCTTAGGCTATATAAAGAGATTTTGCATTGCATATCAGCCAGTATTGTGAGAGTTGTTGAAGAGTAAGGGTGTGTTGTTGCAGTGCTGCTCATATTTTTTAAACACAAAAATATTGCAGATTTGTATAAATTGAATTACAAATCTATTTGATTTAATATACAGAATTTTTAACAACCTGTCATAGGTTTATTAAGTATAAAGTTTTGATTTGGACCCAAGAAATTTTATATAAATAGCAAAGCCAAAAATATTAACACACATACACACACACATACGTGCATATGCTACCTTGTGGGGACTCTGATAGTGCACATACACTGTGGGGACCGGGGGAAATCACAGTCGTAGTCTGGTGTGTTTGTTGAAATTATGTGACAAATAACACAGTAAAACTATAAACTCCCGAAAATTAAAAGTAACCTACATTGTGAGCAAATTATACAAGAAAAACGTTTCCTATCCTTGTGGGGACACCAGTACCCACAAGGCCTGTGAAATCAGGTGGCCTCGGGTCCCCACAAGGTCCATTAGATTCATGAAAATTTGCACATACACTCCATACACACGATTGATTCTGTACAGACGCTGTGGGGACCGATGTGTAAATAAGTTTGAAAATGCTACCCTGTTGGTACTTGACAATAAAAGAGAGGAAATACTTTTAGTCTCTGTCGATTTTTGCAGTTTTTGTCGTTTATGATATTTTTCATAAACAAAATCGTAAATACTTGTCCTGCAGAGAATAAATCACTGGAAAAGAGAAACAGATGTTACATGAAATAGGAGACATCTGACGGTGGATGTAATTAAATGACTGACAAATAAAGTTAGCAAAATAATTATACTAACGAGTGTTGTGCTATTTTGGGTAGAAATGCAAACTTCTGTGTTTTAACATCAAGACAAAAAGTAAAAAGCTACATAGCACGCGTATTACAAATAGTGATGATGATGATGATAATAATAATAATAATAATAATAATAATAATACCACCACGATGTGATATGATGTGGAAATCTTGCAGAGGGATATAGGACTTGAAATTGATTCAATAAAGTTCCGAGTTCGATTATTTTTTTCCAGTGTCACTTCATCAATTTTATCTAACCGTCACGATTAACCCAAAAAGCCAGAAAGATACGATGCAAAATGTGATATATGCAAAGTATCGTTCATTGTTCTCACAAACTATTTGTGTTTAATTTATATACATTTCGAATCATGCTTTGCTTTAAGTTAAATGTTAATTTGTATCTAAATTTAATTAAACATTACAATGCTGACCAAGGCATGAAACAAGGCTCAACAGTATTACTAAATTAAATTAATTAATAATTTAAAAAGTGTTTTTACAAGGGATATAACTTCTGATGGAAAATCGAGTAGTGTCCCTACAACGTTGTTATCTTCCATTGAAGAAATATATAGTGCGCTCAAGGGTAGAAATTTTCCAAGCGGAAGCGGGAGGGGTGTATCATGGGCGAAGTCAATATATTTTTCAAGGAAGCTAAAATGTAACTTTACACGCCATGAAAATACTAACAGTAACTGTTATTGTTATTATTGATTTATGTACATATCTAATTTATGATAATATATTATTCTTTTATGCATTATTTACATCTCACAAATTCAATCAATTTACTTTATGTGCTCGGATGCTTTGAAATAAGGAAGTCATGGCTTCCATTCGCGATAGAAATTCGATATGCGTTTAAGAAACTTTTCGCTCCACAAGCTTACCTTTTTGTTGTTGAAGTGTATTATATGCTCACAAGGTATATTACTGCCGATCCAAAGCGAGTAGTGTCCCCACAAGGATGATATCTTCTGTTGAAGAAGTGTATGATGTCCCCACAAGGTTTATTACTTCTGATGCAAAGTGAGTAGTGTCTCCACAAAGTTATTATATTCTGTTGAAGAAGTGTATGATGTCCTCACAAGGTTTATTACTTCTGATGCAAAGTGAGTAGTGTCCCCACAAGGTTACTATCTTCTGTTGAAGAAGTGTATGATGTCCTCACAAGGTTTATTACTTCTGATGCAAAGTGAGTAGTGTCCCCACAAGGTTACTATCTTCTGATGAAGAAGTGTATGATGTCCCCACAAGGTTTATTACTTCTGATGCAAAGTGAGTAGTGTCCCCACAATGTTACCATATTCTGTTGAAGAAGTGTATGATGTCCCCACAAGGTTTATTACTTCTGATGCAAAGTTAGTAGTGTCCCCACAAGGTTACTATCTTCTGTTGAAGAAGTGTATGATGTCCCCACAAGGTTTGTTACTTCTGATGCAAAGTGAGTAGTGTCCCCACAAGGTTACTATCTTCTGTTGAAGAAGTGTATGATGTCCTCACAAGGCTTATTACTTCTGGTGCACAAGTGAGTAGTGTCCCCACAAGGTTACTATATTCTGTTGATGAAGTGTATGATGTCCTCACAAGGCTTATTACTTCTGGTGCACAAGTGAGTAGTGTCCCCACAAGGTTACTATATTCTGTTGATGAAGTGTATGATGTCCTCACAAGGCTTATTACTTCTGGTGCACAAGTGATTAGCGTCCTCACAATGTTGTTATCTTATGTTGAGGAAGTGTATGATGTCCTCAAAAAGTACAGGGGGGCTTAAAAATTTTCGAAGGAAGGAGGGGCGACATAACACATGGGTAAAATCAATATTTCAGTCAAGGAAGCTACAAGTTAGATAAAACTACGTAAATTGATGCTTACTGGAAGAAAGCAATGTTTCGTTTCTTTTTCTTATGCCTCAGGCCTCCCCGATGGCGCAGTGGTAGCGTCGTCGCCTTGTATTCAAGGGGTGCTGGGTTCGATACCCGGTGGAGGCACATAGTGGTTCGGATCCTACTTTAAACTGTAGGTCCAGTCCAAATTTGCTTTACTATGCATAAAGTGGACTTAAAACACCAACTCAATCAACAGTATGTCAGTGTTATATCTAAGGAGAAGGCAACTGTGAATTCATTATGGCGGGGAAACAAATATGTTTTTTTTTTCGCTTTGGAAGATTCCTTCCACTGCAACTGCTAACTCATGATATCCGATTAACTGTAAACATGTTGAAGGGAAAGAACGGCGCCACATATATCATGGAGGAGGAAGAAGGAAGTGCAGGCACAGTGAATGATCCAGTGGGTAAAGCAGGCAGGTCATAATGATTTTTGTATTTTAATGCAAGTGTCATTTTTCTCTTCGGTGGGTCCTTTCGGCGGTACGAACGTTCAAAAGAGTCCGTTTTTATTACATTGCTCTCTGTGGTAAAACCACGCATGCTAGGGGTGCAAGGAACAAATATTGAGACCAAAGTAACGTCATCAAAACACGAAGCCTTCGGTTGGCAGAACCGACATTTCAACTGATTCAAGTACTGATCGGCGATATATCGTCCACGTCCAGGCGATATTAACTAGACGATATATCGTCATGATATTTTTGCGATATATATTGTAGAGAGGGAGACGATATATCACCCATATCACGATACGGAAATAATATCGTATCGTGTGCGACGATATTTTCTTGACGATATATCTCGATATCAAAATTCCGATATTGTACATCCCTAGATTCAAGTCCAATTTATGCACAGATGTTAATCAGCCCGCCTCTACATCGGATACGACATTTGTTTATTAAAGTTTACGTATTCTGGTTATTTCACGTCAGGAACATGGTGATTGAACAAACACAATGACGAGGATTCGAACCTGGGACTTCTGACATACTACCAGTCGCAACGGAAAGCAGACTTCAGTTTGCGGGATCCAGAAGTCCTGTCCCGGGAAACTCGGGAAATGATTTTCTTACTTTTCGGATTTCCGATAGGTCAGGAATTTAAAATGGTCGCGAAATAAGAATTCTGGATATACTTAATTATCGGAAGGGAAATCTTCTAGAAATGGCATCAAAATACCGAAAATAATTTCTTTGGGGACAAAATGTGCGTGGAACTCGATAATTTCAAGAGTGTTTGGAAATTCTGAACATTACCCATCCATAAAAGTTTCTGAACTAGTCGGGAAATACGTGAAATGTTCTGTCCTGAAGATCGGGATAGTTTTATAAACTGTATCAATCCCGTCCCGGACCCATAAACTCCGATCACTCACACCCATAAAGTTAAAGAAACAGTTTTTTAAGTCCACTTTATGCACAGTAAGGCTAATCGGGACTGGACCTACAGTTTAAAGTAGGATCCGAACTACTATGTGCCTCCACCGGGTATCGAACCCAGCACCCCTTGAATACAAGGCGACGACGCTACCATCGCGCCATCGGGGAGGTCTGAGGCATTAGGAAGCATTAATTTAGTTTTATCTAACTTGTAGACCTATTTCATTTGATGATTTTTGGTCTTTCCATTAATTTACAGTGAACGAAAATATTCTCTAAATAATTTGAAAAATGTAAATAGCTTGGTCGTCTTCTGTGGCAGAGAAGTACGTGTAGCGTCAGAATTCCTAGATTCGAATCTTTGTCAAGGCATAATGTGTTTTTGTCTTTCCATCTATTTCACAATTTTATCCTTGTCGTCGCGATTAACTACATTGGCAGAAAAGCGAAGTAAAAATACAGATGGAATTAGTTTGATATTTTCTCAAACAGCACATTTGCAAGGGTCATTCAGGGTTAACCGACCAAGACTACAAGTCCTACAAGGACAAAACTACGTGAGTTTTTAAAGAAATCTCCCTGAGCATACAGGCATAACTGCTGTCAATGTGTCAGTTCCGTGAGTTATTTGGCGTTGAAGAAAATAGATTGCTGTCATAGCCACGGCAGGATATCTTGATTTCTTTTTGTCAGTGCTTCATCTGTCTAAAATTTCTTCTCTCTCATATTATCCTTAAGTGGCTCAAATAAATCTGATATTCACTAAGAGCTAAGCCCGGAGTGTAAGAACATGAAGCAAAACCCTTTCGGAGAGTTATTGCTGTCAAATTGACCATGTGGGGAAATTATGGTGAAGGATAACATTTGCAGACAACATCAACGTCTTATTTATACAAATGTCATTATACGGCACCCTTCATCAATGTGCAGGAAAACTGGACATAAATCCTGACCCTTTCTCCAAAAATTCACATAAAGAACACCTTGCATGTCCCAGTCGGACAAACGTGTCCACGCTGTTCATTCGTGAGCAACTAGCGTTCTTCGCCAAGCCGTTGAGATCATTCGTACACTCTTGCCCATTCTCCGGCAGTTTTATCGTTCTCCTATTTATCATTGCACATTACACTATACCGAAAGTCACTGGTAGATGAATTTGCTTAGTTTGATTGATTGATTTGTTTTAAGTCCATTTATGAACAGAAAGGCTTATCGGGACTGGAGCTACAGTTTAATGTGGGATCCGAACCACTGTGCCATGTGCCTTCACCGGATATCGAACCCGGGACTTGATTACGAGGCGACAACGTTACCACCGGGGAGGCCCTGAATTTGCTTAGTGTCTCGTACAGTCGCTAACTAGTCAACCGACCGTCCCTCACAAAAACGCGGCCCAGAAAATGGAAAAACTGTAGCAGAGGGAAGTTTATAATCGCAAAACGTTGATCCCCGTAACTAGCAACAGTCACCTGAAAAAAGAATCATCTGAAGCGTCACCACGAGTACTGTTGGCTAAATGTAAGATGTTAGGGAGGAGAGCTCTTGTTTTATGACAACTGTAGAGGAAATTGCAATTTAGTCGCATACGTCCTTCGATATTTTCTTCTTATGTCACAGTAATGATATCCCCCAGTTAAGAAAATTCTATCAAAGCATCCACGACAAGGATAATTTGCATAGGCATTCCTTCACCTACCGCATTTTCTCAAAATTGATCCATACAACTACAAGCATTCTCATATCTTTTTCCCAAACTGGCCAAGGATTTTCACTTCGAGCACTTGGGGGCAGGGTAATATTTCATATCATAAAAAATTACCGTGACATTTTATTATTATTATCATTATTGTTGTCGTTGTTTTAAAAATCATAAAATTTAAATTGAATTGAAAATACCGTGGCCTTGTTCAGACTTGAGTCCTCTATTTAAATAGAAACTGGATTCGACTTGCTTCCTTTCCATAAACTTTAACATTTATTTTAGGAACAGTTCAGTGTCTTTTTGTATTTTTTCACGATGTGTATATCTGAGACTAGGGTCAACCCGATGGCGTAGTGGTAATGGCGTAGCCTTGTAATGAAGGGGTTTCGAGTTCGGTAGTCGGCGGAGGCAACCAAAACTTCGGATCCCACTTAAACCTGTCGGTCAAGTCCCGATTAGCCTATCTGTGCATAAAGTGGACTTAAAAACAAAAACTCAAATATCAGAGACCACTAAGTCTGATATCTTTCAAGACACACCTTGTCCATGTTTTCACGCAACAGTTTCACTATTCAAATGATATTAGGTGTTCCCAGACATCTCAGGTAGGTCAAGTGCTTCACTGCCCCCCCCCCCCTTCCCAATATGAGCGCGAATGCTAACATCCTACAAATTTTGGAGTAAGGAAATAAATAAAAGCTCATTAAAAATAATATGGGTTATATTTAAAGATTCGTATTTTGCATTTCTGATTTTAACAAAAGTTTTAGCATATTTAAGAATATTTCAGTCAGAGGCGCAACCACGAATTTTTGTTTAGGGGGCAACCACAAGGAATAAAAATAAAAATCAATCAATCAATAAAAATAACAACACGATTGTAATTAGTACTATTACTATTTTTATTATTAATAATAGTAGTAGTACCAAACATTATTATTCACGCAATAAGGGGGGGTTAGAAGTCGGCGCCCAAGCAATAGTGTTGGATCAAACTATTTGAAATATTTTTTCAACACTTTCATTTTCATTAGCTAATAATGAAAAACAAGCACACAAACTGAATTTTTGAACGACAGAGAATGAATATAATTCTTATGGCGAGCGAAGTGAGCAAGAAAATTTTTAGAACCGAAATTGTGAAAACTGAAAATAATATAGATTCTCTTTTACATTTTTTTTTCTTTCATTTGGATGAAATTTCGGCTCCTAGGGCTGACTCCCGCCGCCCCTCTAGCCCTACTGCTCTGAACTTGATGAGACTGTAAGAAAATTAAGTACTGCGAGCAAGGAAAATACGAAATGTATTTTTATTTGTATAAAATTTGAAATAAAGTGGCGTAGTAACCCTTTTTCTCCCCCGCTGCAGGTGCCTTGGCCGTCTAGAAGAAAAAAATGCAAGAAATACGTGAAAACTTATTCCATATTGAGCATCCTTTGTCCTGTTACTCTTAGAGTCTGCCAGTCTTGCTTTTCTTCTACTTCAATGTTTGACCCCCCTTTACCCCCAGAATGGATTTTCGTCCAAGGTTGGGGGCAATGCCCCTGCCCCCTGTCGTTGCGCCACTGATTTCAGTTATGTCTGTAGAACATCATTTAAAACGCCCTATTGCTACTACTTTGAGGGGAAAAAATTCAAGAAGCGCCATCTGTGCATGGCTCCCTAGTCCCCCTTTCCTATCCCTTGCTAGGGGCTTGAAAATAATAAACGTGTATTCATATCATTAACTTACAGACTGTGTTGCGACAATATATTTCTTTTGTTTGCTGCGAAGAAAAACACAACGTTTATGTGCGAAAAAAAAAAATATATGTCACTCACAAAGTACTACAGGGACTACCCGGTTTGAAATTTTAAATACCGAGATCCGGAATTTCTTGCACGATGAATAATATTGATATCTCATTGTTTTCAAAGGAGGTATAAGTTCGACGGGACGATCCCGTCCCCACGATGTCTAAAATTGACAAAAAATCACATATTATGCAAAATGTCGGTGCTTGGGGGAGGGTAACCGTGGGTAAGGCGCCAGAATATCTAGCTGGTTATATTTTTCATTATTGACAATGTAATTGTTTTTTGAAAAAATAAACTCGTTGGAATCATTACGAATATTAAATATCTGAATTCAAAAACATATGAAACACTTGAACGTGGATCGATCTCAGAAAGAAACCCATTCGAACAGAGGCGCAACCACGAATTTTTGTTTGGGTTGGCAAGTGCCAGGATAAATGTGCCATATTAATAATAGTAATAAGGCTAATAATAATAATGTTAATAATGCTATTATTATAACATTATTATTATTGATTTTGACATATTCTTCGCTTATTGTGCTACTTTTGGCTAATTTGCCAAAATGGGGATGAGTGATGATTTGATGAAATTGATGAATGGACACTCACTCAGAAACATCCATGCCCAAGCCGGAATTCGAACCCGACACCAACATTATTATTATTATTATTATTAGTAGTAGTAGTAGTAGTAGTAGTAGTAGTAGTAGTAGTAGCAGTAGTAGTAGTAGTAGCAGCAGCAGCAGTAGTAGTAGTAGTAGGAGTAGTAACGAAGACATTATTACCCTCGTAAATTATGCAAGAAGGGGGTAGAAGTTGGCGCTAAAGCATTTGTGTTCGAACAAACGATTGAATTATTTTTCAACACTTTCAATTTCACATTGATAAATGCATTCCAAATATAATTATTTTTTACATTAACATGTATAACTTTTGTGCACGATACATGTTTCACATATCGTCGGTGAAGGGATGAAGTGACGTATCTTGATTTTTACGATTTTTTAAGAGAGAGATTTAAAGTTTTTCGTTCAACATAATACCGTCGTGCTCATTTGATATTTATTATATCAATTGCAAATTTTATATACTTTATATACTTTAATATAAAGTATTTAATAATAGTTGTATTGATTTCATACATTTAATTAAAAGTGATCCATACATTCACGTCTATTTATCCATTGCTGTTGAAAATAGTAGTTAAAATAAGTTAATATAATACAGAAACTTAATAATGGTTTATCTTTAATGCAATTCAAGATATAGTAACACTTCAGTACAAAGAAAATATGAATTCTGGTTGTACTTGTAACTAAGAATAACTATGGGACTTTGAAGGCTCGTACAATAGAATATTTTTAATATTTTTTTAATGATATTCAGTGTGGAAGATTTTTGTAGAAATACACAAACTCAGGTTCTCTCACTACAGGTGTATCTCCTTCACATAAAAACATCAAATCTGCATACATCTGTAGTGAAATCCTTGGTGGATGTGAGTGAAGACACTTTGGAGTTTTTGTGAATATAACTTTCCTTTGCAGCGAGATACTTCGATAAACCACATTTAAATGGCTGTCCTTGAAATAAATTTTATGTGGTTGATCCTTGATCACCATTAGTTATCGTATGCCTGTTCAGTCAATTCCTTCACCAATATCATCCTTCCTTACAGATATGATCCTCAGATTTGATGCGACATCTCGGAAATCTAAGAAATTCATGCATCGAAGGGAATGCAGAGTGTATGGTTTATCCGATCGTGCAAGTCTAAAAATTGGTAAAAAGCTGAGATGGAATGAATACATTTCCAGTTGATTTTAGTGCCTTCATTCTGTCCGTGGTACGATTCAAAGAAATTTAAATTGATGACACTGATATGCTGAGCCATAGTAACAGTGTAGAGCATCATGGCTGCAACTATTGAGTTTTTATTTTTCCCTGTACAACCTTCAGCGAACAAGTAAATTTCTTCAACCTGTTTTACATCCAATTGATGAAGAAAATTGTTTAGGCAAGTGAAGATTTTCGCATGCACCTCTGTGGGTCGTGGGTTACTCCTTCGTGCCAAACAAAACAATAGCATTCCCTTGTCTTCAGATCATAGAGTGTAAAATTGTATATTCATAATCGTCTTTTATAAAATAACTTTATTTCATTTGAAATGGGAAGATAAATGACTTGCTGCAACTGAAACACTGCAGCAACAGTCTTGCATTGAAAGTCCGATGTGTCTTTAGCTTCCATTTTCTTCTTTCTTACAGTATCTATCTCGGCGATATGTTTTTGATACTTATCACCTAGTTCGCCCTTCTTCGACTCATCTCCTTCCAGAAAGTTGCTACACAGACCGCACGTATCCTTTTTCGGTCAGTGAAAAGAAAGGTTCATGCTTTTGAATATCTTTCTGTACGTCTGATAAGTTGGTAAAGGGGTGATGTTCTCTTTATGATCCTAAATAAACATTCTATACATTTTGCTTTTAGGCAGATCCGAATGAAGACATTGTCTTTTTGTATCTTTCCTGCAGTAGTGAGATTCAACTCTTGGGGTCGGACCCTGTGGTCGCCCCCCGTGGCGGAGTGGTTAGCACATCGCGCTACGACGCCGGGGTCCCGGGTTCGAATCCTGGCTCGGACATGAATGTTTGTGATTGTCTGTCCTGAAAAGTCCTGAAATTGAAATATGAATGAAATAATATGAGTGAATGAAGTGTGATGGGGTAAGCTTCCGCATAGGGGCTTTCCTTTAAAAAAATATAATAAAAAAAAGTGGTTAGCACATCGCGCTGCGACGCCAAGGGTACCGGGTTCGAATTCCGCTCGGGCTTGGTTGTTTGTGAATGTCCATTCATCACTTTCATCACTCATCCCCATCTTCGCAAATTAGCCAAGAGGCACAAAACGCGAAGTAAAATAAACTCAATCAATCAATCAATCGACTCTTGGGAATATCTTTATGAGTTTTACATAATATTCTCTATTATTTTGTCCCTTTCCAGTACGCTCTGATGTTTTCCTCCTCTTCTCACTTTCTCAATGACATCTTCTTTTGGCTAGAGCAGTTCGCATTGTTTTCTCTGATATTAAAAATGTGTTTAGAAACATGGTTTTACACACTGATACTACTTCTCTTTCCTTCTATGGTAAAAAAGTAATGATTTGTTTTTAATCTTCGAGATTCTTCATTTTGCGTAGTTTTGTGTTTACCGTCTGAAACCTTTACATATGTGTTGACGAATTGTCGTTGAAGCTGAAGGTCGTCACTTGCATAAAAGTCCTTAAAAAATTCATGTCTTTCCGCATCTGTGATTTTAAAGCATTCTTTACCAAACTTTTCACATTTTCCATCACATTTTTCTTTCAGATTTCTCCCTGGAACTAACTTTTTGTGCATGGACTAACGTATGATTCACCTTTGTTTCATAAATCTTATATAAATTTATATAATATTTCGTAAATCGTATATCTTGTTTCCCGATATAAGCTTACGCCAGTACGTGCCTTCATTTCTTAACGGCCACTGAAAAAACTTCCCAGATATCTTTATGCAGAAAATTTCAAGATAAACCAATTGCAGGGTGCTTAAATCTCCGGAACCAGTGGGAATTCAGCCACGAAATTTTGACAGGTAACAGAGGAGGTAGTCATAAATCAAAAACGCAATTTTTCGAGTTACGCCACTTCGCCCCTTCACCGACGATATATGCAACATGGAGCGATGTGGACACTAAATTGTGTGCATATTCAAAGTTTATTTAATACATATTATATATTATTTAAATCCATTAGGCAACCAATTCATCCATCTCACAATAAACCAACAGCAAAAATTACATAAATTGTCTGCACGCTTCCTTTCTTCGAAACAATTGTTCATGCATTTAAAACAAAATCAATTAAGACAAGTCTTATTTCTCTGTCTGGTAAGTTACAATGCATTACAGAGAACAATGATATATTGCGAGCAAAGCGAACAAGAAAATTTTTGGATTCAATTTTTTTGCAGGCTGAAATCAATATTGGTTTAATAGGGCTCAAACAATTTCACGAGACGCCAATGCATTCTCTCTCTCTTACAACTATTGTGCCTCCCCGACAGGGACGGCGACAGGGGTGGGCACGGATGGACAATTGCCTACCCAAAAATTGCTGTGCCAACCCAATCAAATTCAATAAATATATGCTCTTGGGAGAATGCAAAAGGTCTAATAAATACGTTTATTATGGTGTTCACTTCATGTATATTTTACTTTTGAATATTATCTATATTACAGACAAGTTCACATATTATCATTCAATAAAAAGCTTTGCCGAAACACTGATTTCGTGAATAGGTTTACAAAAGTCAGAGTAAATAATAAGTTGAATGGGATTAATTTAAGCTTTTCTTTCAACTTCCTTAATATTATCATTGGAAAGCGAAAGGAATTTCCAAATCTTTTGAAACAAAAAATGTAATGTAATGCCCACTTGTATGCTTAAGCAGCCAGTAGGCTTAGGAGGCTTTATGACAGGAGCAAAATTGTGCAGAATATGATCAAGATTAGAACAAGATTATGGGCCTGAGGGCTGCAGCTTCTGACCTTCACAGGGATGATGTATCAAATTGCTTTGAAAATGTGCCACATAATGAAAAGAAATAGATACTTGAAATGTGGCAAAAATATAGAAATATAATTAACTGTCTGCAGTAACTTGGCCAAAAAGTTGTAACTGAAACTGAGTGTGGAGTGGAGTTGCTTGATGTTGTCAACTCCGGGCTTCCGGCCTGGGTATGATTAAGGTGATCTGTTAAACAAATAAAAACCTCTTCTTCGCATTGCTTCCTCCTGCAACACACAAAGTTGTTTAGTTAGGTCTATATTGAAATACTAAGACAGAGGTAATTTGATATGTCCCTTTCATCATCACTATTTTATATACCTGTAATTTCTAATTTCGATATCGTATCCAAAATAGATAATAATAATTTTATATTCATTCTACTAATAAGAAGCAATCAAAAAAATAGATTTTGATAAAACAGCTCTGTAGGTTTGAAAAATAGCTGCAGAATTAGTAATGACTTGATGAGTTAGCAACCGTATTAGGAATCTTCTTAAATGAGTTGTTGTTTTAAGTCCACTTTATGCACAGATAGGCTAATCGGGATTGGATCTACAGTTTAAAGCGCGGTCTGAATCACTATCTGCCTCCACCGGTTATTGAACCCGAGACCGCTTGATCACAAGGCGACGACTTTACCACTATGCCATCAGGGAGGCAAAAAATCTTCTACAGATACATTTTCCCTATCAGTTACGTAATCATGTGATTTTTCTTGTGGTTAACTAACATAGAATAGGGACACAATTTTAGAACTTTGTGCTTCATAACATAATACATACAATTTTATTTATTTATTTATTTATTGATTTATTACATTTTGGTGATATTTTGCCAAAATGTCCTTCTTTAGCTTAGGTAAATATTATGCAGAATGAACTAATAATTTGATTTATACCCGGGTTCTTGCTTTTTGTTAAATTTTGCTAATAAGACATTATTCATACTTATGTCAAACGCTGAGCTGTATTGGGCGCTCGGAATGCACACGTCAAGTAGTGACACCCTTATACAGATCGGATTGATTTCAGTTATTATGTATTAGTTTTAATCTGCGAATTAATTAATGTTTAAACGATATTTTTCATTTTATTGCAAGAGATTTTACCATTCATTATTTTTAGTAAGGGGTTTGCAGTCTGCGTGTGAAACAAAACAAGGTGGCGAACACACTATGTTTGCATTTCTCAGTTCGTCGATTTCATCAACATGTCGTAAGTGTATCTGGCGATTCACAATTATTGGTACTGCACGACACTCGAAACACGATGGGGACATTTTAGAATGAAGCGTCTTGAATTTCGGTCCGTATCTGTTGGTAATTCTATGTCTTGGCCAGTTTGTAAATGCTATAGATACTTCTTACAGGCAGGTGTGCACACGGAGGTGCCAAAGGTACCTGGCTACCCCAAACGTCTTCTAAAAAATAAAGAAAATATGTTGAACTACCATTAAAATAATGAAAATAATATCAGTGGTAAAAAATAAGGAATTTCATTTCATTTGAGATGACCAGCTCTCTCTCTCTCTCTCTCTCTCTCTCTCTCTCTCTCTCTCTCTCTCTCTCTATCTATCTATCTATCTATCTATCTATCTCCGAGTCTCTCCCTCTCCACAAAACAATGTGATATTCCTTTACTATAGTAATCAGTAATCATGTAGTAAATAAATTATTTTTTTCTTGATAAATCGCAGAGCCCCTTCACATATCGGACCGTAAATATTCTTTTCCCGAGGACCGACTTGTCTGTTAATGCAACCTTCTAATATTTTCAATAAGAATTTCATGTTCAAAGATTTTCATGAATGCTCTCACTTCTCATTCAATGACAAGTGTATCAATTTTCAGATTTTTGTTTACATCTGAATGCTACGGTTTAAAATGATATGTAACACATGGCATTATCTATCGAGTGACCAGGTACAGCAATATATTTTATGAAGTAGGCTAATGTGCATTAGAAAACATGGTAAAACTGAACCTACAGATGTACTTCGTGAGAGTGATTCAGCTGATAGTACCCGTAGAGATATAGCCTTGTATTTATCATTTTCAATTGTTTACTTTCATTACTTAAAATATCGACACGGTGATAGTAAAACCTGTGCTAAAGTGATAACAAATGCTCATTCTATATTGTTAAAATTTCATGTTCTTGTACTTAATAGTTTCTGTGAAAATAATATGAAGTTACGACTATAGGCTAGCCATGTCCAGGTAGGTAACTGAAACTTCTCTTAAGGGACCTCCAAATAAATTATTCTGCGCGCACCTATGCTTACAACATCGCAAGTATAATTATTATTTTGTATTTTGCCAGATAAGACTCCTAAGTTTTTTGTTTTAAATTCAAGTGGCAATCTTGTTACGCGTCCCTGGAAGTTACGTCATAGCGATCGTTTGGTGAGTTGGGTTGTATACGTACAGTCATGGACACTTCTGGGTTGTAATGATTGCATTGAAAGTTAATGGGATTGTTATAACCCAGACGTGTCCGTGACTGTACATACAGGTTAGATTTTCAGCGCTCATAGATCAGAAACTAAGCACTTTCGAGGTTATGAGTATGAGGAAAAGTTTATTTTATATATACAGGGTGACTGGTAATTAGATGTATTCCCTGAAAGGGGTTAAAGTAGAGACAATTTGCAATAAATTTCACCATATGATACCCCGTCCGAAAATTAGTAGTTTTCGAGATAATCGAATTTCAATTGTTTTTTTAAAAAATGACAATTTTCCAAATAAAAAGATGAATTGAGAAAAAACTGCTCATTGTATGGAACTTATTTCAGCATTTTCTGATAGCTAACAAATAAGTGGTTCGTTAAAAAAAAGTTTTTCCCAAATAACAATCACATGTAAGTAACGGGTGGGTCTAAACTTACAAGTGATGATAAAAAAATGCACTCTTATTTTACTTGGCAACGTATTAATAACAAAAATGGTATGACACGAAGCGTACAAATTACTTAAATTACTTCCTTGAGTCATCTGCTATCCAACAAGGTACAAATGTTGCTAACATTCACATTTGTGTACAAGAAATAATACTTCATTCATCTTCATGTGAATGGAATCAATGAACAATACAATTAAAGAACATTACACGTTTTGCTCAAAGTGGGCACCTCCGTTACGAATGCATGCACGCAGGTTTTTACGGACATTTGGTCTCTTAACTCGTGATGTGATGGTGTCCTTGATGTGTTGACCAGCTGTTAAGATCCTCTCCCTGAGCTCTTCTTGCGAGTTTACCGGTGTCTTGTCGTGTGGCTCCAAATGTATAAGTCGCAAAGCGTCTAATCGGGGGATCGAGCCGGCCAGGGAAACGGGCCTCGGCCAATCCATTTCTTCGGGTAATTTTCATCCAGCCACTGTCGCACGACCAGGCAGAAGTATGGGTGGGCGTCATCAACAATCATTTGATCGAGCCATTTTTCCTGCCCCAAATCTTAAATGGCATCACTTATGAACATTTTTTGAGGAACGGGATGGCAATGTTGTTGGAGGATGTGCCTCTAGCTACAAGATGTGACATGATTTATCAGCATGATGACTGCCCAGCTCGATCCCCCGATCGATTTGATGCCTTGCGACTTTCACATTTGGAGCCACGTGACAAGACACCGGTAAACTCGCAAGAAGAGCTCAGGGAGAGGATCTTAACAGCTGGTCAACACATCAAGGACACCATCACATCACGAGTTAAGAGACCAAATGTCCGTAAAAACCTGCGTGCATGCATTCGTAACGGAGGTGCCCACTTTGAGCAAAACGTGTAATGTTCTTTAATTGTATTGTTCATTGATTCCATTCACATGAAGATGAATGAAGTATTATTTCTTGTACACAAATGTGAATGTTAGCAACATTTGTACCTTGTTGGATAGCAGATGACTCAAGGAAGTAATTTAAGTAATTTGTACGCTTCGTGTCATACCATTTTTGTTATTAATATGTTGCCAAGTAAAACTAAGAGTGCATTTTTTTATCATCACTTGTAAGATTAGACCCACCCGTTACTTACATGTGATTGTTATTTGGGAAAAACTTTTTTTTTCAACGAACCACTTATTTGTTAGCTATCAGAAAATGCTGAAATAAGTTCCATACAATGAGCAGTTTTTTCTCATTCATCTTTTTATTTGGAAAATTGTCATTTTTTAAAGAAACAAAAGAAATTCGATTATCTCGAAAACTACTAATTTTCGGACGGGGTATCATATGGTGAAATTTATTGCAAATTGTCTCTACTTTAACCCCTTTCAGGGAATACATCTAATTACCAGTCACCCTGTATATATATATATATATATATATATATATATATATATATATATATATATATATATATATACAGGGTGTCGCAAAACTCTTTCAACAACGCTTGGGAGCTGGTAGATATCATAAAAATAAGTAACTTTTCCCTATAAAGTTTACCTCGAAAGCGCTTAGTTTCTTTGCTATAAGCGCTTAAAGTCTATCCTGTACGTATGCAACCCAACATAGCAAACGCTTGCTCTGACGTAACTAGCAGGGGCGCGTGGCAGGGTTGCCACTAGCGTTCCTCGTTAAGAGAGACGACTTAAAAACAACAACTTGGGAGTCTTGCCTGAGCAAAATCCAAAACATTAATGATACTTACGATGTTGTAAGAAGGATTCACAGTATTTATAAACTGACCAAAACAAATAATGGGCAGACTGAAATTCAAAATTACTCATTCTAAAATATCTCCATAATTGATTGGTTGATTTGGTTTATTTTAATTCGCTTTTCTGCCACCTTTGGCTAATCGCGAAGATGGGGATGATATGATGAAATAACAAATGAGACCAATGTCTAGACCAGGATTTAAACCCGAGACACCTGGCGCCGTAGCGAGCTGTGCTAACCACATCACCACGGAGTGTTTCGTACATCATGCAATATCAACAATTACAAGGGACACGTGACATAGGGGAAATCCACGAACGAACAAATGTAAGCATGATGTGTTTGCTGCCTCGTTTCGAACACGCAGACTGTAATGTAGAAATTTTCAGCGAAAAATGCAGGCTCGACCAGGACTCGAACCCGGGTTATTACAATTTATTTGAAAATTATTCCTATCTGTAATAGCGTTATTGCTAATAGTGTTTGTCTCATAAGGAAATAATTGAAAGGCTATTTTAATTTAATGATTGATTGATTCATTGCTTGATTGATTTGCTTCATTTTACTTAGCTGTTTGTGCCACTTTTGGCTAATTTACGAAGATGGTGATGAATGATGATATGATGAAACTGATGAATGGACACACACAAACATACATGCCCAAGCCGGGATTCGAACCCAAGACCCCTAGCTTATTTTAGAAAACAGTGGCAACCTATAAATTTTACCGACAACTGATATGCATGTAAGAAAAATTATGTGTTTTAAAAATTGGTATCAAGAAAATTCCAACGATTATTTGCAATACTAGGAACATGCGAATTAAAAACTTTCTCTCGCCACCCCCCCCCCCTCTCTCTCTCTCTCTCTTTCTCTCCACTCAAACTGGTTAATCTTGAATGCTCTATTAAAGAAGATGTAGGAAGAAATTAATATTTTATTGAAAGGAATTACATTGAGTTCGGTGCATACTTACTGCCTGTACTAGTTTGTTCTGCACTTCACGATATCGTTTGATATTGGTACATCAAGAGAAATCCTCTTAATTTACACTCTTTTCATGTGTGAGAATTAGTTTCCTCATTTTGTGTCTTTGCTTAGCATTCTTATCATGGAACGTGAAAAAAATAATCAAATGGAAACCATTGAGTACACGTCATAAATTGTACATATTTATCATTCATTGTAGCAACTTGATATCAACATTGAAATGTAAGAGTAATATTTTCGGAAGGCACCAAAATGTCAACTTTTAGTTCACCCTGGAAACAACGTTTTGTAGCAAACGAGCGAGATTCTGACATCTAGATGAATTACCGGAATAATTCGTGTGAATTTATATTATTCTCATTGTACGTAATTTTCCTACACTTTCGGGCAAATAGTAAATACGAGGACATAAGATCCAGTGACATTTTTGTCCAGGTCGGAACTCGTGTCCGGAACATTAGGTAGAGAGGGATCATGTGTTGATCACTAAACGTACTCAGTCACCGAAGTGGCTCAAGAATATTCATCTGCCGGAGATTTTTGTTTATTTTCAGCCTGCTTTTTATAACGAACTCGATTTGCAATAGCGCTAGTTCACTTTATTTCTAATAAATAAATTGTAATAACATTACAGTCTGCGTGTTCGAAACGAGGCAGCAAACACATCATGCTTACATTTGTTCGTTCGTGGATTTCCCCTATGTCACGTGTCCCTTGTAATTGTTGATATTGCATGATGTACGAAACACTCCGTGGTGATGTGGTTAGCACAGCTCGCTACGGCGCCAGGTGTCTCGGGTTTAAATCCTGGTCTAGACATTGGTCTCATTTGTTATTTCATCATATCATCCTCATCTTCGCGATTAGCCAAAGGTGGCAGAAAAGCGAATTAAAATAAACCAAATCAACCAATCAATTATGGAGATATTTTAGAATGAGTAATTTTGAATTTCAGTCTGCCCATTATTTGTTTTGGTCAGTTTATAAATACTGTGAATCCTTCTTACAACATCGTAAGTATCATTAATGTTTTGGATTTTGCTCAGGCAAGACTCCCAAGTTGTTGTTTATAAGTCGTCTCTCTTAACGAGGAACGCTAGTGGCAACCCTGCCACGCGCCCCTGCTAGTTATGTCACAGCAAGCGTTTGCTATGTTGGGTTGCATACGTACAGGATAGACTTTAAGCTCTTATAGCAAAGAAACTAAGCGCTTTCGAGGTAAACTTTATAGGGAAAAGTTACTTATTTTTATGATATCTACCAGCTCCCAAGCGTTGTTGAAAGAGTTTTGCGACACCCTGTATATATATATATCAGCATCCAACCGTTGTTGAAGTTGTTTTAGGACACCCTGAATATGTTGGAGGGGGGGGGGACATGAGTGCATGAAAAACTCATATAAGGTCTTAGATTTATACTGCCCACCCTAATTTATGAATATACAGCTTCTGCCCACCCGGTCGAAATTTTTTGGCGCTGCCCCTGCACCTCGATGGTATAATGATAACATCGTTGCCATGTGATCAGGGGGGCCTGGGTTCGATATCCGCTGGAGGCACATGGCACAGTGGTTCGGATCCAACTTTAAACTGCAGGTTCAGTTCCGATTAGCATTTCTGTTCGTAAAATGGACGTAAAACCATAACCCAATCAATCAATTTTACAACTTATTTTCCTTCAAGTCGTTCGGCGCCCAGGGCAGACTCCCTCCGCCCCCTAGCTACGGTACTGAAGACTAAGAAAAGCAGGTAATGCGAGCGAGCGATCAAGAACATTTTGCGAAAAGTATTTTCTTTGCATAAAATTTCAAGTTGTGGGCGGTACTTACAGGTACACTTAGCCGTCAATGTTTTCCCCCCTGTCCCCCCAAGAACTCATTTCCGTCCAAGGTTGGGGGGCAATGCCTCCCCTGCCCCTCCCCCCACCCGCTGCATCGGAATGGAAGTGGCGACACGTGAACTGCGTTCGCGCTAAATCTTTCGTTGCTGGGTCACTTGATGTCGACAAATAAACTCAAGGTCAACAGATTTAGGGTCGCGTGGGTGGTGCAGGGAAACGTGTAAACTGCTTACGTGCCACCTATGATGTAAGCGCTCTCATTTTGATAGGAGTGTTTGGGATTGATTACGTCAGGGGGAATGATTTCCTTACGATAACCTGATGTGAGGGTAGGAAGTATCAAGTAGGAATGAAGTTAATGGCAAGCACAAACACACCTGTTGTGTGTGTGTGTGTACAGTGTACGTAGAGGTCGATTTGGTTGATTTGATGGTTTAAGTCCACTTTATGCACAGTAAGGCTAATCGGGATTAAACCTACAGTTTACAACTATGATCTGCACCAATGTATGCCTCCACCGGGTATCGAACCAGGGACTTCTTGATTACAAGGGAACAACCCTATCACTGAGCCATCGGGGAAGCCGAATTAAATATTATCATGACGATTCATAACATACCCAACTTACAGACCCTATTTCCAAGATGTCTCAACTACAATTTTACATTAAGCAACTCTGGGAATAATTGAATGTCGATGCTAAATTAAGATGTAACACAATTCAAACAAGTTTCGCATTTAGCAGTTTGCTAGCTTCGTCCTTGCTCAATTCATTCAACTTAAATTGACAATTTGTACTAGGTGGTTAACCGTGGCGACAAAATAAGAGTGTGTCGGAAAATGTGGTAAACTAATAAGATGAAATGCAATATTTCCGCAGCATTTGTCTCAAGTGACGATGGAAACTTTAAGTTAAACACCCACTGAGACGCGGCAACAGAAAGCAACAGAAATTCTGTTGTCTGCTTCCACTACAGGGAAACACACGGAATTTCCATGCCAGAAGTCTTCATGTTATCTTAAAGATTATCGCCCGCTGAGACGCCGGAAACGCGTCTGTTGCGTTCCGTTGTCGCGTTTAACAACGTCTCAGTGGGCGTTAAGCTTAACGCGTGAATTACAACCGGCTACTTCCAAAAACGAATCCGTTATCTTAGACGTTGAAAGGTAACGAGGGGTCCGACAGACCCGAATGAAACTTAATTTGTCGACCATTTTGTGATACAAACTGACATGGCAATCCTCTTGATTGTACCCTATGCTAGGTGCTTGCACTTTGGACGTATTTCTACGCTTTGATTGAGGCACATAATGGTTCGGATCACAGTTTAAACTGTAGGCCCAGTCCCGACTAGCCATACTGTGCATAGAGTGGACTTAAAACACAAAGTCGAACTTAAACTCTAAAGTGGAAAGTTTATTGTCACAGCAACCTAAACTTTTTATCCGTTCCTACAATGGGTAAGATTAATTCAGGTTTCTCCATTGTTACCAGTTTCCTTATAAGCATCTTATTTATTGCCATCCCATCTTCGTCTTGGCCTCTCTATAAGTTTCCTACAATTAGGTTTCCCAACCAGGATTCTGCAAGTTTTCTTTCTTCTCCCATTCGTGCTTCATGACCTGCCCACCGAAATCGTCTTTATTTAATAATTCTAATAACATCTGGTGATGAATATAGATTATCGAATTCATTATTTTTTACCCATCATAATTTTTCCTATTTCCGACATACGACTCGCACAAGACCCTGAATGAAAAAGAGGAGGTAAACTGAGCAACACATGAACATTTGGAAATCCTTGGTGAGAACAGTTGTTTGGCAAAATGTACGACAAATAACGTTTTCATTTGTTTCAACCGGAGACACTGGCACAGTTCCTCTGTAAGACTTAATCCAACTCATTAATAATGGATCGGGACACTGAGAGACGAGGTCCTCCAGCCTCCTCTCGCCACTCACACTACGCAACCCTCTTTCTTGGTATACTTTTGCGTAGATTGCTTATCATAGCTGTTATTTCGCCAAGAGCGGTAGTGTCCCATTTTAGGATTGGAATAAGGAAGAGGATTCGAGTATTTGTAGGGAGAAGTTTCTGACCTTGGTGCCTATTAATAAAACCAAGGTGTGTGTATATATGTTTGTGTTTTCTAAGATTATTGTACTTGAGGAATAAATTTAATAAAAGAAAAGCATATACAGAATATGAATATAAAATATAACAAACAAAATCATATATATGTTTGACCAGTGTTTCCAAAATTTCTAAATAGACTTGTATATGTTAAGGATTTGGTTGGTGCTGATTTTCAGCTTGAAAATCTTACGGAAATTTATAATGAAAAATATAATAAAATACTAACTTGGAATATATGATAGTATCTAGTAAATTTATTGAGTAATATAAGACCTTAGACCTTAAGCCTCCCAAAGGAACAGGAGTTGCAAGTATCTGGTCTTCCTTCTTTTAGTCCCTTTTTCCACCAGTAACAAGCGGAACTTTGTCGAACTTCAACAACAGCTATTATCAAAGTCTTGGATGTTGTACTAAACGCTCCGAGGATTTGTAACAGGACATTCCGTTGTACAGATCTGAGACTATCTCTGATTTGTTTTTGCGCTGTGAGATGCGCCCAGACTGACGCAGCATAGCATATCACTGGCATATCATTACTACAGTATGAGCAAGTAATTTCAATGGTGCACAATAACGTTTTGTGTGAACAACAAATCACACAGCATTTCACAGTGATAGTCGCTCCTGAGGCATCCAAACATATTTTTTAGAAAATAATTTTAGGCATTATATGTTTCAGAATAGTGTTTCATATATTTACATTACATATATAGCATTTAGAGACTGAGCCTTACACTTAACTTTTGTAGTCAACAATCATAACTAGTTGATATATTACCTAAGTGTAAAACGCAGATTTTCAGTTCTGAGATGGAGGTTCATTGTATGTTTTAAGTCCAATTTATCTTCATATTCGGCGTTTGTTGAAAGCTCTTTCTGTCTCTGCGTTTACAATAGACTTTCCCAGCTATATTTTCTGTTTCCTATTCTTTCGTTATTCTAACAGGCTTCTGTTTATGATTTTCTGATTCGTGTGTTTCGCTCTTGCTGCTTTCTGGTTTCCCATTAATTCCACCCCCCCCCCGCTTCCTCCCCCGTTGACAATTTTCTTCAAGACTCCTTGAACAAAATAAGTAAGGAAGTCGTTAACTGGAATATCCTAATATAACAAAAGTCTGAATGGAATACATGTACGTACCCTGCATATTTTTTAAATATTTAAACAAGTACACAATTCGAACAAGTGTTCTCGGGTTACCTGTCAGGTTAAATTGGAGTTGGCTTCCAACGTTTCGAGGGCATACATTGGATAGCAATGCTAAGTTTTAGATTGGCACAGAATTTCCATAGTAAGGAGGGAACGAACTTTGAACTTCGGGGAGGTTGGCAATCAATATTTAGCGCTTTGGCATAAAATTCGTATGACGATCATTATTTAGACACCATACCATTTGATGATAGTATGGTATAAAGTGGATTTCACTCTGGATTATTCGCTAAGAGGCATTGCGGTGGGTATCATAGCCATCCGCCTCTCTTCCTTCTCTCCTAAATAAAACATCTGATGAATGAAAATGCAGTGAAGTAAAATAGAGCACAGACTACTAAATAAGAAATCCACGGGTAACTATTCGTTATTTTACGTTACTTTTCTGCCACTTTAGGATAATGAAGGTGAGAGAGATGGTTTGACACAGCATCAGGTACGGGGGCGCCACGAGCTCAGAGACAACAAAGTGGGTCCTGAAGAAGCAAGAAGAGATCAATTTGGAAGGAGTAAAAGTCGCGGGACCGTGTGAAAATATTTACTCCTTATTAAATTAATTTTATTGCCGGTTTCTTAATTAATGCCCTAATTATTTTCTTGCTCGATTCGCTTGCAGTGCATTGCACAGTGTACAACAGCGGATTGAAGAAAAGGGGCATAGAGCGCTGGAAGTCACCACTACAGAAAAAAAAATAATAAAAAAAGGTACAATTTTTACGGTTCACATCATGTGATATTATATACGAAAAGATTATTGTACAGTATTTCTTGTCTTACCATTTACATGATATTGAACCACTTTTCCACCCCATTTCTTAGTAATGCACCCTTTTCGTTTTTGGCGCCCATGAGCAAGTTGAGAATAATTTGGGAAAGAGTAAATGGCACGGCATCCTTTGAAAGTATTGACGCAAAATTAAATTAATGTAATATTCTTGTAAGTATGCAAATAAATAGATATAAAAATTTTCCCGCTCGCTTCGCTCGCAATTATCCCTATTTGGGTCTTGATAAGATGATTGTGAAGGATTATACTGTAGCTACATTATGGTTTGATTTCATTTTTGTTATTTAGCGTCGCTTTTCTTTCACTTTGAGCTGATCGCGACGATGAGAATAAATGATGATATGATAAAATTGATGAAGAAACACTCACAAATAACATTCATGCCCAGCCCGAAATTCAAACCCCTGGTCTTTGGCGTCGTAGCGCGCTGTGCTAATCACACCGCCACGAAGGTCGGCTACTACATTGCCAGACATGACCAATATTCTTGGTGTTGATTGAATATTTTAGTAAATTTAGGAGATGATGCCGCAGTTCATTAGGTTAATCACTTTCCAAAAAGCTCAAAAAGTGCTTTTGCAACAGGAAAACGCGCCATCCCACAAATCGAGCGTCCCAAAGGCAAAATTGCACTAATTTTGCTTCGAATTTATTCCCCATCCAGCCTATTCACAGGATTTGGCCCGTGCGATTTCTTCCTGCAGGTGCACCATTTTAACGAAGTAGTTCTATTAAAAATATTATACTACTGTATTGTCTGTTCCGTGTGCTGTCATAATTGTACTAAATATACTACATATTAACGCATTGTAAAGAAGCCGATACAACAGGAAAATATGTAATGTAAGATGTGCATATCAAACTTGTCGCAGAAAGTGAATTTTACACGTGAGATACAATCCCGATTTTTTTTACTTTGAAATACTCTAAGCCTAAGAGGAGAATTTGTTGCAGGAGGCAACAAATACTATTTTCACTATCTACGGCTCTGTGTATGAAACGATAATTGAATCAGTCATAGGAACAAACAAGTTCTGGTTAAGACAACTGCAGCATGAATATTTGGTTTGCCCCACTGGTGTACGCAGGGTAGGGGTTGGGGGAGATGATGGTGTTGCAGATCCACAATTACCTATGAATTTTTTAGAAAATTTGAAACTCTGAAATTTTGATAAAATTATTTTTTTCAAATGAAAGCAGTAAAAAACTCTGGAAAGTTCAAAATGATAAAAGCAAACTCCCCTTAAAACGACCCCCCGATATTTGTCTTTGAACAACTTTAAAAAGGAAGGCAAAAAATAACATTTATGAAATATTTTATATCCCGTCTTCTCCCAGAACACAGTGAAGCAGCTATGTAATATCCACCTTTACAATTCCGGCTGCCTCCGAAACGAAAAATCATGCGTATGCAAGTGGTGTGCCCAGTTAGATTTTTCTATTTTATCATTCAGTTGTGGGCTTTTTAACATCTATTCCCCGACCAAAAACACTGCATACACATAATTTATTTTCTGACATTTCAAATTATTTAAGAAATCAATGTACTAGCTTTCTGCGTGTCGAAAATATACATTTTAAGATATAACTATTGACCACTTGACAGGCTATTGCATCCAAATTAAAATCAGTTACTATATTTATCAAAATAATATTGGAGGGTTATGATGATCGAATTTAGTTATGAATTTTGGACTATTATCCTTATGATTGGTGCCTTGAAATTCTTTATTTGGGAGACTGCGTTCAGGACCTTGAGGGGGATGGACATTCCTGGTGTAGGGAATCATAGTCCCTCTTTGGCCCAGTAAAAATAATGTCTAAAGCAGGAAATGGTGGCAAAACGATGGCTAACGAAAGTCCTTGGTACGTCACTGTATGTAGAGTTCGGTAGAGTTTTATTTTTAAACCCTCTTTATGCACATAAATGCTTTTCGGGACTGTGGTCTTGTAGTTTAAAGTGGAATCCGAACAACTTGTACATCCACCTTGCATTAAACCCGGAGCCCTTTGATTACAAAGAGGTCGCATTACCACTACGCTACTCATCAAAGAAAGAAAAACTGAAACTCCTCCACAACTTTTCAAGACAGGAACTGTTCCATTTGGAACATAGAAGGGTAGGAGAAAGGTCTGTTCCTCTTTCTGCTAGCGAAGGAAGTGTGATAATTTACATTGACATTTCTTAACATTTTGATGTTTTCCCCTCAAAAATAGGACGAGGCCCCAATTATTTTTTATTTCCATGTGTTAGTACATACAGCGTAAGTTAAAATGATGTTCCCGATTTCAGTGTCTATTTATTTCATTGTAATGATACGTAAATGACTGATATTACACACACAGATTGATAAACTCAAAATGTTCTCCGTGTGATCCAAGTGTTACACGACACACATCTAGTCTATAATCAAGTTCCTGCCACACTCTTCCTAGCATGTCAGGGTCCACGTCGGCTACGACTCCTCTGTTTCCAAGCATTAATATCGTGTGCCGGAACCATCTGAGTGTGCGTGTTTGCCCATTTCTTCTCATCAGGCATCAAAACATCTGTGGTATCTGTGAGTGTTTTTACGAAGCTGTTACAAATGCACGGAATGGTCATCCACTCGACAACGCGAGATTCTAACTGTGGGCTGCGAACTGAACGCAGGCAGTTCTCGAACATTTCTATCTGATTCGAACCATAACACCACTAATGTGTCTTGTCCTCCCATGTTTGCAGCTCTTATGAAAGCCGAAACCCACCAAATTGTCCATATTCAGGCACTCGCAAGTGTTCAAAATTGTGATTGATTCATTGATCTGCTTTATTTTACTTCGCCTTTTGTGCCACTTTTGACTAATTTGCGGAGATTGGGATGAGTGATGATATTATGAAATTGATGAAGGGACACTCAAAAAACATCCATGTCCAGGCCGGGATTTGAACCCGGTACCCCTGGCCTCGTAGCGCTATGTGATAAGCACTCCTCCACGACGGGCGGCTGTTTAAAGATGCCTATCACAGCTTCTTCAGTCTTCTCATATATCGGTACGAAACAAAGGAGGTTTTCTCGAATATAGCCGGATCGAGAAACAATTAATGCACAGTTCCCAACACATCTAATGTTTCGTATCCCAATGTGATCAAATGCTTGTCTACAGTGACGTGCCCAAGGGAGGGTTGGTGGGGTCATAACCCCATTTGACAAAGTATTCCTTAAAAAAAGAACGTCAAAGACAGACAAATATGGCAAAATGAGGACTGACCACCAAAAATAGTATTCATAACCCCTCTCCCTTCCGAAAATTCTGGGGATACCACTCTTTATCTCGGACACATTATTTATAATGAACTCACCAGAAGTTTTTATCATTTCGTATTGGAGACTTAAGTAAGATCGTTCTTCCCGTAGGTTTGTATATGATCCTTTAGGGTGTTGTCGCCTGCCTTCGCACCTAACCTTAACAAAGCCCTAATTTTCCATCCTTGTGACTTGGATCTTCAAGACTTTAGAAGATTGATTGAATTGCTTTATTTTACTTCGTTTTTTGTGCCACTTTTGGCTAATTTGCGAATATGGGGATAAGTGACGATATGATGAAATTGATGAATGGACACTCAAAAACATCCATGCCCAGGCCAGGATACGAAACCGGAACCCCTGGCGTCGTAGCGCGATGTTGCAACATCCTCCAGTTGGACACCAGTCGTCACAAAGTAAATCCACTACTCCATTTGTCGGGAACATTAGACTCTTAGTAACTCATCAAGGCTTGCTGGGTAACAAGTATAAAAAAGCCAATATCTGAAATATCAGTATCTGCTGTAGGTTCACACATGCATATGCATTTTTCTATTATATAAGGTTACAAACTGCATACACGGAATTTGGTCCGGGCACAACTAAATCATCAATCAGAACTTTGTTTTTCAGTTGGTTTGTGCAGTTTATTTCTTTCTTAATAAACTGCTCCAATACTCGGTATTGCTGAAATATTAACTTTAGGGAAAGAGACTTTCGATCTCTTCGGCTCTCGACCTAAACTAGCACTACACTGAGGCTCGGGAAGTTCCGCTGTCGTCATTGTGTTCTTCTTTGGACACGAACTGGAACTAGAAGTAGACTTCGTTACTTTTCATTTTCAAATCACTAGATCTTATAAAGCCACCAATGGACACTGACTGATCACTAATCGACTGTATGAGTTGTCACACTTACCTCAGAAGTCTCATTAACTGATTCTATTGTACAGATCAACCGGGAAAATAATATTTTCATATTCTAGAACGTTCAACAGGAAAACGATTCATTAATATAGCCAGTAGTAGTTCGACTCCTTGCACATCGCGCTGCGACGCCAAGGGTCCCGGGTTCGAATCCCGGTCGGGCTTGGTTGTTTGTGAATGTCCATTCATCAATTTCATCATTTCATCACTCATCCCCATCTTCGCAAATTAGCCAAGAGGCACAAAACGCGAAGTAAAATAAACTAAATCAATCAATCAATCAATCAGTTCGACTCCTTCTCTTATTCAAGAACGTTCTCTCTTGAGCTTTCCAGAGATTAAAAATTACAACGAATCGTCCTACTTGTGGCGCTACCTTTGTTGTGCAGCTTTCAAATGCTGACAAGTTTTTCCATAGTGCTCAAGTTCGCTGCGACAACACCGAAAGCGCAAGAAACGTTTACGTGCAATATTATGAACAACAGGGTTATAAAACATTCTTCGTCTTGCCTTGATAATTATTTCTCTCTTTAAGTCATCGTCCTATTATTCAAGAAGACAAAAACCTATTTTTTTCTAAAGTAAATTGAAAAATTTCCTATCCTCACCTTGGATACGTGCTATTAACAATAAGAGGGTTATAGAGCATTCTCTGTCTTGTCTCGATAATCATAACTCTCAAATTATGATCACATTATTCAAGAAACTAAAAGCCTCATTTTATCTAGTGTAAAGGGAAAATTTTCGGTGGGGGGCTCGAGCCGACTTGGATACGTGCCTGATGTCAGATTAAGATCGATGACTTGCCTGTTGTATGCAGTAATACCGATCTCACTTCAAAACCTTTCTACGCTGAATATGACATGGTTTAACAAGTTGAACAAGGGATGCTGGACGGCGTGAGGAAGAAAATGAAGGGGTGATGAAGCACCCTTCCCCACCTCCTGGCGGCCCCCTGATTCTAAGTAAACCCAAACTCATAAACGAAAATAGTTATCGAACTACTAACACCGAAAAAGTTAACAACTGTATATTGCCAAGTTCATACTTAATGCCAATCTTACATACCTACAAGTTTCTTGTGAACAATTTAATAAGTGTAAAATATCAGCACTATGCCACGAAAATTTGAGTTTCTGTTGTCGCGGCACGGTGAGGTTGTCAGTTTTGGAATGGTGTCCTTCCTTAATCCACAAAGCTGCATACTTTGGGGCAGGGAAATCTTATGAATGGACCATTAATGGACAAATGATTTTTCAATTGTGTCTGTTACATAGTTAAGACATGGAATAATATATCCTTTCAATTCCATTTTTCTTTAAAGGGATAAAAACACTTCTGGCAGGGATAAAAATAATTTTCTTTTGCAGGGGATAAAATTTATTGTGGTGGGGAAATCACCGGCGCCCCCTTCGCTTAATTCGCACACTGCTTAACTCATTTAATTAATAACCTTCCTAAAATACCACTCTTTCTCCTCTCTGTCTTAACACATTCTCCCCGCTCCCCAACCTTCGTTTCATTACTGACATAAAAAGTAAAGTGTTCCCCTGTGCTTTGCACCAAGCTATGAAGTTTTATACGGGGTGTGGAGTTAGGGCCCCTCACTTTCTTGATCACGGCCGAAGGTGGGGCCGCCTTTATCTCCCAGAGCATCCTCCACGTACCCACTTTATACGACGCTGGGCGGGCGCCAGAGCCGCTTGAACAGGTGGAAAAAATCCTGGGTCTCTCGCATGGTAGTCAGACGCTAGCTGAGCTACCGCGGTTTTAATTACTAGCAATGCAGATGCCATTAATTTAATTCAATTACTAGCAAGTAAGATCTTAAACCAAGTTCGTTTCTAGAACGCCGGAACAATCTTGGTCCACTATATCCATGAGACGTTAACTAGATTTAGCTTTAGTGCCTCGTACATACATATAATTGAAACCGTCAATACATGGACGAAGAGAAAAATGGGGGAACCGAAATTCCGCTGATCTGACGCCCTTGTTTATTTTAAAGGCACCAGGACACTAAGCACCTACCCCTGAAGATACGCGGGTGGCGGTTGGGCGTCTTCAGGGGTTTCCCCTTTTTCTTTCCTTGTCTGTTTATTACTGAGCGAAAATGCAGGGCTTGACGCTGAAGGCTAGAATGTGGAAGCATTCCCTTTCATCCCGTGCTGCGGCCACCTATTGAAAGAATACGCTGCATTCTTTATGGAACCAAAACACAATTATAGTCCAACCCTTCCAAGGTCAAGTGGAAACAACCTGCATTTGTTTTCTAAACATATGAAGTCACGTACGCGGTCACGAAGACGACGTGGGCGACCCAATGCTTTCCGTATCAAGTTATGTTTATTCCGTACGGAAAGAGACAAACAATACCCAGTCTGTAGGCCACATCGAACCAACGGAAAGCGACGTAAAATAACGAAGAAATAGCTAATACCACAAAGAGCATATAGATATCTCACATATTTAATAATAATAATAATAATAATAATAGTAGGTAAAATGTAAAGTTTCCCGCGCATATAGCACCGTGCATGAGGCAAATTTAGGGGACGTGGGAGCACATATTCTTGATCTCGGCCATTTTGGAGGTGATGTGTTCAGCACCACACTCCGGCCGCCCTTACTCCCGAGGATTACCCCAAGGTACTAATTTTTTTGAGTCAGGGTGAGCCTCAAATAATAATAACAATGATAATGATAAACTTCTGTATCTGTATAATAAACAAAACTTTGTATCAAGATACTTTGAGAGTTACTTACAGATATGTACTTAATTTTACATTCATTTTGGAAGACAATGTATGTTTCATAATTCCCGGGTCTCTTTGGTTATTCCTAGAACACCCTTGTTTATGAGATGGGGCCTAGTGTTGTGTAGGCCCCACCAGATCAAAACAAACATTGGAGGAGCAAGGGAGTTTGTGCTTTCTTCATAGCATTGCTAGCGACTTCTGCCCTGTCACGATGCGTGTGAAATAATGTGTAACTGTAAAGACAAGATAAGAATTCGCACGAAACCTAGTGGTGTGAAAAGTTGGGTAACGTAAGGTTGAACCCGCAATATTTTATTTTTTAAGAAATAAACTTGAAATGATAGTGAGGAAACAACAACACCAACAACAAAAAGAGAGGTTAGGCAGAAATATTGATCTGCTTTCCTGATGATACATGCCACATTTCATTTAGCATAACAGAGGGCTTCCGGCCATTGGATGTAACCGTCACTTGAACCTTACATCCATGCATATACCTACCTATATGTACATATGTATGTATGTATGTAAATATATTTATGCATATTCACTACTTACCCATTTTTGACATTTGCAACGCTCTGTAGAAACTAAATATTCAGAGCTTAATCATCGAAACTCAAAAAACAATAGATGTACAATTTGCCAGTAAGAATTTTACTTTTGAGTGCATAGGTGGGTGGGGGAGAGGGGAGCGGGAACAAAATAGAAAACTTACAACTCTGCTAAGATGGTAATTACTGTAAATTTAGAGCTTTTAGGCAGATTTTTTTACAGTCGCTGTATACCTTTGAGGACTAGAGTGATAATTCATTTGAGTAAAATTGGGTCAAGGCCTTCGATAAGGCGGGAGGAAAATGGATTTTCGCTATTTTGCGCGATTACAAAATGCTGTAAGTTGAGAGATGTTTAGTTTTTCTTTCGGCGAAGTGACGAACTTGATTGATTGATTAATTTGGTGTTTTAAGTCCACTAAGGCTAATCGGGACTGGACCTACAGTTTCAAGTGGGATCCAAACCATTATGTGCCTCTACTGGCTAGAAGTGGCGAACTTGTTTCATTAAACTTACTCTAACCTCTGGCGCAACTACTCTAACCTCTGGTGATATCTTGAATTGTACAAACATTGCCACAACAACAAAAACAGTGATTTAATGTCGCACAAATATCTGCACATTCAGTTGCTTGCTATAAGCGAGTGGTGTCAAAGCTACTATTTTTAAACAGTGGATCTACAAGCTGATGGTCGATTTGCTGACTGGATTGGTTTTCGTAGACACACCCGCATAATGTCGTTCGAATCTGTGCTTCAGGACAACTCAGGGCATTATTAAATGCCTCGATACCCATGGAGAACATGATAAGCTGCAACCCTAGCTCCAACTTGTTCAAACACAAATCTAGAACATATTTTAAAAACGAAGATTAATTGCTTCACAATGAAACTACTCGTTACGACCCTGTTGATTACAATTTTACAACTTTGTTCACTACAATGATAACAAACAATTGAGGATTTGAGGAATACAAGGGTGGAGGAGCGGCATCTCACGGTCGTACACATGCTTGACACATGCATACATGAACATACATTAGCCTACAAGAAAAATTGTCCCTACAAGAAAAATTGTCATTTAACCAACTTTTACCTCAGTATGCATTTTGTATGCGATATTTAATGGGAATAAAATTTGACTATTCCTAAAAAAATATTTCGGTCCCCCCTTTTTCTTATATCTTTCTCGGCGACACTGTAATGCTGACAGAAGCTCTTTGATATTTTCAAAATAAAATGTTTCCTCTATTCGGAGGAACGTTGTTGTCCATACCTTACTTTCTTCTGTTTTTTGTTATTTTACGTCCTTTTTCTACCTCTCTAGGTTAATCACAATACAATGAGGATGAAGGATGAATTGATGAGATAGATGACGGAACAAACACACATCGATTACCCAAGATTCGAACCTAGAACCTAGGATCAGTGTGTGAAAGTGCAACCCCCCCCCCCCTTTGAAAGGTTAGCCCCCAGTTCCTGGTTTCTATCCGGCCCTCTGGATTACTTCCTGCTTTAATCCTTCAAATCCCTCCTTTCGTCTCACCCTGGGTGCCAAGCGAGCAGATTATATTTGAGCCGGAAATACGAAAGGGGGTTTCACATAACAATTTATATTTTTAGTCCCTGGTTCGTTACGCATGTACGTACATCAAGTGAATAAACAACTGGTTTAAAATGGACAGTACTGTAGTTCTTAGAGTTAATTCAGCAAATCATAACATTTCTAGTAGTGCCTCCTCGATGGCGCAGTGGTAGCGTCGTCGCCATGCAATAAAGGGGTCCCGGGTTCGATACCCGGTGGAGGTACATAGTGGTTCGGATCCAACTTTAAACTGTAGGCCCAGTCCCGATTAGCCTTACTGTGCATAAAGTGGACTTAAAACAGCAAATCAACAACAACAGCAACAACATTTCTAGTAGGATTATATTGTTTATTATACGTTGTTATATATATATATATCTTTGCAAAACTATCTCTGCGGGCCTACCCTCAGCTGAAATGATATTCCGTTCATTACAAATGCGTTTCCTTACGCCTTTACTCTTTCTTTTGGGCATCAACTATTCAATACGGAAATATCCAAATATTCAAAACTTTTCTAAAGGGAACTTGGGACAGCAAACGGGGGCTGGCTTACACCAAATGCTACATTCTTATAATAGTCTAGCCACCAAAAGTGGACTAAACTCGAGGAGACATTCCTCGTCGTCGAAAGATGGGGAAACACTGTTTTCTATAAAAGCCCAATTGGCTTTTTTATAGTCTGGGTAAACGTCCGTGGACGTGGTTTACGTAGCGTTGGAAAATTCCACTGTAACGGTCTTTGGAAAGACATCTCTCCCACTGGAGTGATAGAAAAATCTAATATCCAGCAAAGCACAATCCAATGAGCACATACACTTACATCCAGTAATAACATATAAGTACGCACATGGAAAACATATTACTTTACCCTACACCTTGTAGTTGGCCAGCAATTAATTAACATATTTCCAAAACCAGTAAAATGCTCAATCCGACCATTGCAAGTGCTCCGAGATTTTTCTTGGCTATGACATTTATGTTACGAAGATTTCATACAAAATATACAAATAACAAGTACGTACAGGAGACAAGCAAGTTGCTTGAACCAACAGAGGGTTTCGTACCAAAGCAACAAAATGCAAGGGATACAACACCTGGATCTTCTTTGCAATCTTCAAAACAGCATTCACTGCACGTGAACGGTGCAACTAGACTATAGAAAAAAACGAACCTTTCCGAGAGTCACCCAATCTACAGGCAACTGAGCTGCTTATTGCGTCGCCCCGGTGTGGAAGGTCACACTTGCTTCTTAATGTTCGTTTCAAACGACACTTGTTTCTTGTTTACTTATTCTTCTGAAATCTGCTTTTGCCTGAATCTTCCATAATGCATCAAAATATCTGCTTTCGAAAGTTTTAATGAGCACGTTTTAAGAACATCTCAACGGCCAAAGTCAAGAATTAGTAGAACTTTTGACTGTCTTCTAATCACCGCAAATTAGCAAACATATTTCCATCAATGGATTGTAAATTGATTATGTACGAGTTACATGTAAATATATTTTGTAAACTTCAAGTTAGTATATTTCATTGATTGATTTGGTTTATTTTACTTCGAATTTCTGCCACTTTTGGATAGTCGCGAATATGAGGATGAGTGATGATTAGATGAAATTAATTAATTTATTAATTAATTAGATGATACTCAGAAAGAATACTCATGCCCCTGGCGCTGACCACTCCGAGGGTTAGTGTATTTCATTTTACATAGAACTTTAAATAATATTTTTCTTCCATGTGCAGCAAGTTGTACCACAGTTATGTACGGAATTTGGCAACTTCGACATTACCGTTAACGAAACAAATAGTTGATGAAGGTACGATGAATAAAAGCGAACTATAAAGATCACATTTTATGTATTTTCCGTCCATAATTATAATACATGAATAAAGTTAACCCACAGTTTTAAATTTTCACATGCAAATTTGCTTCATTATTCGGGCTGGTTGATTAGAGGATAACAGCAGTGTACGTAAAAATGATCAAGCAAAGCGTTATGGACCTCAGGTTGAAATTCTAAGTAAAGCATGCATGTGCAAAAATCCCTCCACTTATTTCATGAGTTTATGATTCATGCTTATGTCTCGTCGTAGATATGTAAAAAGAAGTTAGAGCGGTGTTTACAGTGTAACTGCGAATGCTCTATGCTATGTGTACTAATCAGAAAGTAGTATATCCATAGTTGAACTCACATTGACAGACAAACAATTTTATCGACATGTCAATTATTCCATAATACTAGACTTAAGACTACTTTTAATCCAATTTGCAATTATTTCTGAGCAATCGACAGGTATATGTTGTCAAATTGTTTACCCTCACTTACAAACAGACAAACCATTTGAGAACATTTTGCCGAGAGAAGTTGCCATAGGCATAACTTGGCGGAGGCAAGGGCGGGCAACCGTCCTCCAAAATCAGGTGTTGAGTGAAAGAGAGGTATATTCCACACATAAAATGTCAGAGACAGAAAATAGTTCAGAACTCAATGTGCTGTCAGGAATGTGTAAATATAAGAACACTGATCATGAGTTTCAACCCAGAACTTTCTTGTGTGTGAGGAACAACATTTACGAGAACATTTTCCAAATTTGAAATGAACTGTTCAAAACATTATTGACAACCTCCGTGAGTTCAGGATGCTGTGAGCATTTTTTCTTGCCCTCGAAGGTTCAGGACCAATACACTGTGTACTCAAAGCTACTGGGCATTAAATACTTCGCCTTATTGCTGTTTTGTTTAACAAACGAATGATATTAATAGGTCCAAAATTATAAATGAATTTTACTCGGACGCAACTCGTCAAGAAAGGAAACTGAAGCTTCATTAGATTTTTGATTGATTGATCGATTGATTTGGTGTTTTAAGTCCACTTTATGCACAGTAAGGTTAATCGGGACTGGACCTAAAGTTTAAAGTGGGATTCGAACCACTTTGTACCTCCACCGGGTATCGAACCCGGGACCCCTTGATTACAAGGCGACGACGCTACCACTGCGCCATCGGGGAGGCCTAAAGCTTCATTAGAACTACAAGCTTCACTCATACTTGTGTGCTACATGTGGTATGTGGCGAATCAGATTTATATGCTATATAAAGATCGAAATATGCTATGCATAAAAACACCTTCGAAATTGTATTACGGTCTATATAGTATGTTTATGACCTCACGGACACTCTTGGGGATGCCACGTCTCACATGATTCCAAATACTGAAGGAATTCCCTTCTAAAGCCCACATTTCTTGCGTGGCTGGGTACCATCATTTTTCAACATAGATATCGTTTACAGAGGAGGAATTGATGAGTTGCTGGGCTCATTTATAGTTTTCTTCTGCAATAATAGAACCATTATGCACTAGAGGTATTAACTGCTCAACATGAGTGACAAAACTTGCTGCAAACAAATTGTAAAATTTACACGCTAAAAAATAGTTTAACTATACTGTGCTAGATGAAACTAAATTCATGCAAACAACCTCACACCGTACTGCATACTTTGCACACCATGGCACAGATTTTTCAAAGGCCTGAAATTCTGGACAGAGCACGTGACCAGTTTTCTTGAAAAATATTATTATTTAATGAGGATACAGGGGTAAAAATGATGATAAATAATTCAGAATCACCCCTTCCCCTCTCCAGGTACACTTTGGACGTCATCGCATATACATTCTTGTTCTTTAAAAAATGGCAGAAATACAAAGAGCGATCTATCGCGCCCTCTCACAGAAAATACTACAAAATTTAGAAAGAGAACTACATTGGTTAAATGTCCAATTTATAAAGTAGGTATTGTCCAGGTTTTCAGGGCTTTGCAAATACTGTGTGGTCCTTACGGCATGGAGGAAGTACTGCTCTTCACGGCCACCGGAAATCACATGAAACCGTGGAAGATTTATGCGTGTGAAAATTTCCATACAAGTCAATATTTCTCTACGGCTCAAGTGCTGGGACGTACACAGTGGATAGCAGAAAGTCAGCGAATCTGAAAAGTTTCATGCATGGTGTGTGACGTATAAATTATCTTGTTAAGTTGTTGTTCTAACCTCACTTTATGCACTAATAGGATAATCGGGACTGGACCTACAGTTTAAAGTGGGATCCAAATCAATGTGGGCCTCCACCAGGTATCGAACCTGGGTCCCTTGATTACAGTTTAAAGAATATTGACAACAATTGTATTTGTAAATTCCCACGTGAATAACCAGATGTTACTTAAAATATCAAAAATATTAAATTGAATACTTAAATGCGAACAGTTTGCTATATATTAAATAATTCTGGCATCAGCGAATGTGCATGATCATCATCTATTCACTGTTGAAACAGTTTGACCTTAACTCCTTCAATATTAAAATTTCTAACATGTACCATTTGAAACAAGTATTTTCAGGTGGGGAAGGCCACCTTAAAACAAGCCCCCAAGGACTAATATTTGCAACCAGAAAGAAGAATGCTCTTTAATCTCCTAAGTTTAAATTAAGTATAACAACAAAAGTTTGCTGTGTGTTTAAAATTTCGATTCGGCTTGTTAATTTTCCAATAAATAATTAATGGTTTTAAAAGTTTAATTAAAAATTGATTTTATATTAATATAACTTTTTAATTTTACAAATACAGTAGTTATGGGATGAAAAAAATTTCGATCCTGCCACCCCCCCCCCCCCCAATTTAGGTCCCAAGTTACGCCCATGGAAGTTGCTATTTAACATATCTATCAAATTACACGTTCGTAGCTTTAATTGAGTCCAATATATTTAAGTATAAGAATATTTTCATTGTTGACTTTCGATTCATTGCCTCCCATAAACAGACGGATACTCACATCCAGATACTTTATACCGCTCCATGCTAGTATTTGATAGGCCTACCTACCTACGCTTCTATTTTATGGTTTTTGACTATCTATTCAATTATTTAGTGAATGACTACAACAATTAAATGAAATTCCCAATGGAGATTTTTAATAACGCGTCCGGTTGGTTTGACAAATTTCAATTTATAGCTCGAACCGTTTCGGTCACGTCACCACTTTAAAATTCAGGGTGATTCGAAAGTCGAAAGAGAAACACCCATATAATTTCTACAGATATTATAAACCTTGAATGCAATCACGTGCAGTATGTAGGAGTCTATGTGTCCATACCTTACTTTCTTCTCCTCTTTTGTTATTCTACGATATTTTTCTACCTCTCTAGGTTAATCGCAACACAATGAGAATCAATTGATGAAAGTGGATAGGAATTTTTTCGTCTTTTTTTCAAATGGGAATAGGCAAATGACATATCAAATTCATGTAAAATTTTCTGAAAAATTGAATGGTGAAATCCGGTTTTAAGATATCTGTATTACTTTCGAAGTTACGGGGTGTCAAAAAGTACCGACGTATAAACAGGCAAAAACATGGAACCACCCAATTTCATGACAACACATAACGTTAAACCAATAATATCATTACCATTATGTCTTGGACTGAAGAGTGCAACAAGAATACCCGCTCCAACTTCAAATCCGCTTATTTTTTTAATTGGAAAGGGGATCATGTGTCATACCGAAATAACGTGAAATTTTCTGAAATATCACATTTTGAAATCATTTTAAAGGGATTTTTATTCGTTTTTGAGTGTCTGCATAATATAAAATTACGTACTTAATCATGGTTCTCCTGAACTCGAAAACTGTCAAAGATGTTTGATGTGTTACTTACCCCGATTCTCATTTTTAAAAAAGGTTAGATCAAATATGGCGAATCCAATATGGCGGACGGGGTATCTAACATGCCTCAGAGATGAAGCACTTTATCTCCTAATACCGCATATGGCTACATTAATGGTCCATGTTTCAACTCAAGTAGAAAATGTAAATTTTCAATAAAACTTCAAAAAACCGAACTTCCAGTCTTTATATCGAAAATTAACAGACTATAACTGGGTAAATCTATGCGATATTGAGGATGTCAATACAGTAACTAATACGTTTTATGATATTTTGTATAATATTTTGAATGACTGCGTACCACTGAAACGCATCAAGGTACCTAAATATCCTGTGTGGTTCAATGGTGACATTATTAGGAAAAATAATGTCAAAATTATATCATTACAAAAAGTGGGGAAAGGGTCATTGCAACGCAGAGTATCATGAAGGGAAATACAAGAATCTTAGGAAAGAGATAAAGAAAGGGCTAACAGCAGCGTACAAAGCGTACATCCGTGAGACGGAGGAAAACATAGGGATAGATGTAAATAATGTATGGATTTATATTAGAAATAAAAAGAGGGATTCAGGTAGTGATACTTTTGAATACAACAATGAAATCTTACACAATGGACACGATATTGTAAATGCATTTCCTACCTACTTTCTATCGGTGTACAAAGATTATTTACAGTACTCTATAGTTGAATCAGATAAGTGCGAAACCGGAGTGCTTTCCCAACTCGATATATCGTATATCGAATTGAATGATATCAAGGAAGCAATTAAAATGTTGAAAGCCAAAAAAGCAGTGAGGATGGACATCATTCCTCCCTATGTGGTCAAGGGGTGCGCTGAACTGCTAATAAGAGCATTGAGTATAATATTCAATAACATTTTAGAACATCACAACTTCCCATCAAAATGGAAAATCACTAAAGTTAATCCCTTCCCAAAAAAGGCAAATGCAAAGAACGTTGATTGCTTTAGGCCAGTGTAAATTCTCTCAGTTTTTTTGCAAAGTGTTTGAACAAATACTGTACGACAGAATAATGGCCAACGTACGACCGGCTATATCTCCCATGTAACATGGTTTTATATCGCGGAGGTCGACAATCCCAAACCTTGCCGAATTTGCACATTTTGTAGCTTATGAATTAGACGAAAGGAAACAGGTATCTATGCTGACCTGGCCAAGGCGGTCGATTCGGTAAATTATGACATTTTACTTCAGGAACTATCGTATTTTAATATATTTCTGAAAACGTAATTATGCTGCTAAAATCTTACCTCATGGACCGAAAGCAATTTGTCAATTATAGAGGATACATATCTCGGGAATACCCTACGCCTTCTGGGGTGCCGCAGGGATCCAATTTAGGCCCACTCATTTTCTTAATCTTTATTAATGACCTCCCGAAAATTATTACGAAATCACGTTGACTTATATTTGCTGACGATGTAAAAATATTTAGAACAATTTGCTCTGACGAAGACAGCCTTGACTTGCAGTCAGACGTAAATAGATTACTACAATGGAGCGAAAATAATAGACTTTAATTTAATCTTGATACATGTCAGGTAATGTCTATAACAAACGCTGAAATAAAAAGAAACTTCCAGTGTCAGATGGGAGGAAAACAAATAGCTAAGGTCACTAAATTCACGGATCTTGGTATCACGTATGACGCAAATCTATGTTTTAAAGAGCATATGCATCATATCGTTAACCAAGCATATAAGAAATTAGGATTGATAAAAATATGTGGGGAAGATCTAGAAAGTACATCAATATTAATAATTTTTGTATGTCTCCCTAGTACGGTCACTCGTAGAATATGCGTCGGTAATATGGCAGTCCTTGGACAAAAAAAAACATGAGGGAAATAGAAATGATTCAGTCCAAGTTCTTGAGGTTCATAAAGTATAGAGAAGACAAAGTATATCCTAAATTCAATCCGTACTCTGAGCTTGTATCGTAGTTCAACATTGAAAAAATTGAAGAAAAGTTTAATCTTAATTTGATGAGCACGTTATATAAAACTGCAAATAACAAAATAGACTCTATGGGGTTAGTATCTGCATTACAATATCATGTACCTCAAATGAGAAGCAGACCGAAACCCGGTTTGTTTCATGTACCAAAATCTAGAACAAATTATGTAAATATATCTCCGATGTGGAAAATGGTTAAACTTATAATGAAGTAGTAGCAAATGATCCGAGCGTTGATATAAACAGTCTGTCATTTCAATCATTCAAAAGAGTCCTACTGGCTCATTGGAGAAAGGGGTGAGGGGTTCGTCTGTATAGGAATTAGTGAAACAATTTATGTTATGCACAGATATATGTAATGCACATATATAATGCACAAAATGTATGTATGTCTCAATGGAACAATGTTCTGTGGCATCATTTGTTAAATAAATAAATAAATATAGCCTATAATATCTGGAGAAAATATATGGGTGGTTTCCGACTTTTGGATTGGATTGGAGATAATTTATACAGGGATTGTTTAGAATTTTCTTTGTCGTTAAATTGTGTTTATTTTTGCGGATGTAGCGTCAACAGATTCTGTGATATGGATGTCTCACCTCGCATCGACTCTTGTCCCTCACGGTCAAACAGACGGACGGTCCGATAGAGATGTGTTTACCTACTATCTGTTAGGTCTATCAGATTTTTTAATTTGTAGCTTTGAGACACTGATCGTTCATACGGGCTGATGGACTTGGAGAGAAACACTTTACACATTCGCTAATCAGTTTCCTAAAAGGAATATAAAAGAATCCAAAAATATAATATAAAAATAATATGGCAATAAATATCGTGTTTAGTAACGTTACAGAAAATCATGAAAAATAAAGTGGGATATTACACAGCCTTTACCCAGTCAGAACTATATTTTTTAATATATATTAAACATTGCTTGTTTATTGTGATAAATGTGAGGTAAAAGGTAAAGTTCCCCGTGCAGATAGCACGGTGCCATAAAGGCGCATTTAGGGGATATAGGTATAGGACCCCTCATATTCTCGAACTCGATCTCGGGCATTTGGAGGTGATGTGATCAGCAGCACGCTGCCGCCGCCTTTACCCCTCAGGGTTGGCCCCAGGTAGCAATAGATTTGAAACTGTGTGAGCCCAGACCCGCTTTATGCGGGGACAAGGCCGGAAAAAAATCCGAAAGTATATCATGCCCCACCCGGAAATCGAACCCGTCACCCGCTTGGCAGTTAGACGTCCTGAGGAAAATAACTGCCATTAATTTTTTATCACATCACTCGTAGCATATATTTTGTAATATCAACTTTACAATAAAAGATGTATGTATTTCGACGTTCACAAGATGGGACGTTTGACTTCCAATATACCTACATCACACGATGCAGTTCAAAGTGATTCCAGCGAAGGAACTCAAGGTCGAAATGGAGCAGTGGACATGCTGTGAGCAACTTCCACAAATGTTCTCTGGGGCTGCTGTGTTTTTATCAACAACGAAACACAAGACATTAGGTTCCAAGCATGTGTGTGGGTATCACGAATCCAGGCATTGCAATCTGAACTTCTAACCTGTCACGTTTCTCCTTTCCTTCTCAAGTCACAAGGCAGCTGATTCTGATATGCTTACGTCACGGGGAACGACCTACGTTTTTTTATTCACGTCTGCTGAAAGGTTTTTGGAAACTATGAATTAAGTTAATGAGAAGCGGAAAATTGAAGGATCGTTTTTGTGATGGGGTGCTTGTTTATTTACTCATCATTGCTTATATGCACAATTAGCTGAATTGATTGATTTGGTGTTTTAAGTCAACTTTATGCACAGTTACGCTAATCGGGACTGAATCTACAGTTTAAAGTGGGATCCAAACCACTATGTGCCAGGGACCCCTTGATGACAAGGCGACGACTCTGCCACTGCGCCATCGAGGAGGCCTCAAAATTAACTGAACAGCGACGAGAGGATAACGGTGTATAAAAAGTGAAAATAAAGGGCAGGGAATAAAGCGTCAGCGGCACTATCTCGGCAGTCGCCTGAATAGACTCAACAAGACAACGAGAACTCTTTAGGCTGTCGTGAGATGTGAAGCAGTTACCACCCAAATATAAATACGTATATCCTTTACCGAGAAAAATGAAAAACGTAATACAACTGATAGCGAGTGGTTGAAGCTGCAATCAAGGTTCCCCGGGACAGATTCCACATTAAACTGTAATTCCAAACACAGTTAAAAATATATGCTAACTAACTTACTCTATTTTATTTACACATACACTGAGGAATTTACGTAGGGGCTTCGCCGATAGGATGTTGATCTTGTAAATATAGGTTCCAGGATTTGATTTCTTATGGAGTCACGTTTCAAGTTGTCCTTGTCGCACTTTGAATTTGTAGCTCCAGTTCGATCAGATCGAGCATAAAGTGGACGTAAACTTCTGCTCGATTCGGTCAAAAATAATATGAAATACTGGGAAGATACATCTGCAAGAGTGAAACAACCACATTAGGCTTCTTACTAATTTTCTGGAAGCGCCATTGAATTCATGGCAGAAATAGACGTTATTTAATTTCGTTCACATTAAGACGATCCGATTTTATGATGTTATTTATCTAAATTTAATTTTCCTTCGATTTCTTCCTCACTTTTACGTCAACCATAAAACTTTACGTTATTTTACAGAATGAAATATTCAATGTTTGTTTCGTATGCTCAGATTATAGTATAAAAATTTCGAGCTTAACTCATGGGGGGGGGGGGGGTTGAGCAGAATATTTTCTATTTTGCAGCTCATAGAAATATCATCCAGGACTATTTTGATAAATAGGTGTCACATTTGCAAAATCATAAAATTACTGATTACTGTAGTACTCCTCGGGTTTCAGGAGGTTAACAAAAGTACCATTATCTCGTGAATCTCCATAAACCAAAAAAAATTGGGAGCAAGTGTCTCCTTTGCCCCTGCTAAGTTATGGTTGCTGCGCATAAATGCGTCGCTGAAAACCCATAACAGTTTGAAGAATCAAGGATTCCTTCCTGGTAGGCCGCAACAATGATGAATAAATTGAAACGGGACGGTGCAGGGTACAGGTATCTGGATAACTTAATGGTAGCAACTGTCGTCTTTGACTGTCTCTAAGTCATCGAGCAACTTGGCAACAATATTAAACGTACAATAGCATTGTTACATTCAAAAAGGCATATGTGAAAAAATATAAATTCTATTCACATTTTTACATCACATAAATTGGTATTGATTTTTTTATTGATTTAGTTTATTTTACTTCGCGTTTTGTGCCTCTAGGCTAATTTGCGAAGATGGGATGAGTGATGAAATGATGAAATTGATGAATGGACATTCACAAAGAACCAAGCACGACCGGGACCCTTGGCGTCGTAGCGCGATGTGCTAACCACTCGGCCACAGGGTCTGGCAAAAAAATTGGTATTGAATTTAATTGATAGTATTTATGTGCAGAGAATGTTCTGAGAAGCCCCCCTTAAACAAACCAGTACCTTCAACAAAACGATTTTTCTAGAATTGGTCTAATTACTTTTGGGACAGAACTTGCATAATATATAGGCTGTGTCCTAGAGAACAGTAAGTTTACAGTCAAGAAACAAAGAACAAAATAGGTATTAACTTGTTCTTCCCTCGTTTTTTAGTCTGTGGTTTTATTCCCTACAAATCGCAGTAATTAAGTACCAAAAGAAGTTTCTTCACTTCAACTGAATCTTAATCTTTTCTCGCTATCGAGGTTGAAGCAAGGAGAAATAAGTGGGAAAAATAACTGAACAACATGTATTTACCCGTCATAGGGCCTCTCTAACGTTACACTTTTAACGGACGTCTTTTTAGCTCATGACTTCCTTCTGACACTAACACTAACATTAAGGCACACGACACACAATATAACCTATCCTAGACATTACCAAACCAATTACACACTTATGTGATTTTGTATCTGTATTCATAAATATTATTAATATTGAACAAAACCACACATTTACCTTCTACTATTATTAACGTTTATTTTAATCTTACTTATCTCCTCGTAGAATGCTGTAAAACCAACGTTGTCCAGGAAAACCGAACAAATTTGGTTCTTCATGCCAATGTCGCAGTGAATTACTGTAAACACAAAAATAAGGAAAATAAAGGATGAATCAAAAAGGGAATCCGTAAAAGAAAAATCGCGGAACTCACGCCCTGAGTTAATTTTAAGGTACCAGGGCAAAAGAAAATACCTCCGAAAGTATGGTGTTCCCCTCTTTTTCCTTCTGATAATTCTAAACCCCTCAAAATATTCGATCATCTGTAAAAGTAAAGGTTGAGCAAAGTTCCGCAACCTTATTGTCCTCGCAGAATATCATAAATTATCCAGTATTGAACACGGCACATCATAAAATTTATTTAACTAAAAAAAATACATTATGGCACTGTTGATATAAATTAAAAGTTTAGGAATGAGTTACAATATAATCAGTTAAAATAATACTACTACTACTACTACTACTACTACTACTACTACTACTAATAATAATAATAATAATAATATAATTCACTGCACTCATAGGTACTTTTGGTATTATTATTATTATTATTATTGAAACGATTCATGCAGCTGATTATATGGATCTGAAACGCCTGTAGAGATTATGTATGTGTAATAACAAACTGACCCTTGCCATCAAGGGGCGTCTTATTTAAGTCATGACAATGACAGAGCGACAAATACAAACATAAGAAAACAAATGTGTAAAGTAAAAAGTAAAGTGCTTCCCTGTGCATTGCACCATGCCATGAAGGAGTAAAGTGAGTGTGGAGTTTGGACCCTACACTTTCTTGATCACTGTCGAAGGTGGGGGTGCAGTGATCAGCACCACGTCCATGGCCGCCTTCTTTCGCCAAACGTTTTCTCCAGGTGCCTACTTTACACGACGCTGGGTGGGCGCCAGAACCGCTTGAACAGGTGGAAAATATACCGGTTCTCCCCCGCTGTGGATCGAACCCGGATCTCTCGCATGGTAGTCAGATTAAATAATTTACATTCAATTTGTTACTACAAGAAAAGTTTGCAGCACACCCGTGACCTTGTGGAGGAACACCAGTTGCGAAACATAGATTTAGATAGAGGCCAATGGCGCCAAATAATAAGAATTAAAAGTATTTCAGAAATCGAATTCCAGAAAGCTGTGGGATAAAAAGTGACCTTCAGCCAGACACTGTCTCAACCTCTCCTGACGAGCGCCGATACACCTTGAATATCTTGGCCTTTGACCGGGAGGTGATTCTCCGGTACCCACAAGGTCTACTCGGAAAGAAATCGTGTGTATGCGCTCCCCCTCTCACCGCACCACCACCCGAAGCCTCCCCCCTTACTTCACTTCCCCCCGGGTACCGACAAGGACGATAAAACCAGAGCGTGTGGGTGTGTAACGCGTACGCGAATTTTCTGCCACCTGGTGTGGAAAATAGTAAGCTCATCCCACACGTTGCATTGAAATTTGCCACCCTGTGGGGACACGTGAAAAACAAATTTTCCCAAGTAAGGATCCTATGCATCAGGTTCTTCCATGTACTTTCTATTAGGTAATTCCATTATCGTTCCTCAAAAATTCAAGGGCAGTGATTCGAGGCTTCTAAATGTATTTTCGTAACGATTTCCTTGTGGGGACCGGATTTTGGTCCCCACAAGTCGGTGTGGTCCCCATAAGGTGGATTCACAACTGACGAGTGTCCCCATAAGGTAGCATCTGCAAAAGCACACACACACACACACACACACACACAAATCACACTACTGAACCCAACTGATATTTTTTATTAAGTATAAAGTTTTGATTTGGACCCCAGGAAATCTTATATAATAAACAACAACAAAAATGCCAAATCAAAAATATTGTAATCAATGCAAAAATAATATATCTAGCCCCAATTGGGCTAAGCATCAAAGGAATTGTAATCCAGACAAATGCAGAACTCCCACAAAAGTATGCCCTAAATGCCATAGAAAATATAGCATGGAATACTTCACTTATAAACATAAAGGTACTTGCTCTGCACAGTCATCAACATTGCCCCCACAACCATCTACATCTGGTCTGAAAAGGAAGCATGAAACACCTGTTAATGCTGGACCGGCAAAGCAGCCACGCTATGAACCTATCCATAGCAGTTTTAATGGCCAACTTAGGGATTACCGGTTTGTATCAGAGCCAAAATGTGATATTAAGAATTTTTTGAACAGTATAAATCCAGATGTGCAGGCAATTCTAAATGCACACAATGGCACTTATAAGCTGTCCCTCAAATTGTTTACACAATATAAGAAGCCAAATGGCACAAAATTTACACAGCTCCACATAACAGAAACTGTACCGGTATATTCAAATGCAAATTCAGACAAAATAATAAGCAGTTTGATAGATCAATTGAATATTAAACACTCTGAATTTGCTGAAAAAGAGTCTGGATGGAGCCTATGCGGATCTCCACACAAGCTCTATGTTAATATTTCTGAATTCAACCCATTACAAGGATCTACATATTTGCCATTACCTGCCAATATTAAAAACAAACAAGCCGTGGTTAATATAAAAAATAATGATGAGAAATGCTTTTTGTGGTGTATTTTAGCTGCTTTGTATCCAGTTTCAAAGCATCCTGAGCGAATAAGTTATTATAAACAACATGAAAATGATTTCGATGAAGCAATGGAGGGTTTAGAATATCCAATGTCTGTTCAGAATATTGATAAATTTGAAAAAAAGGCCAGGAATATCAATGGTAAACAATTATATATTAATGTATTTATTTGTTCTACTGGCCGTGGCAATTGCTTGATAGCACCTCTCAGAATCAGTACATTTGATGATGATTCTGCTGTTCCGATTGATCTGCTCTTAATTGAAGGGGATGATACACACCATTATACTCTGATACGCAGTCTTGAAGCTTTAGTCAGAAAACAACTAGACAAATCCAATACAATATTCAAGTTGTGCAGAAGATGTTTATCTGTATTTGATGGTAAAAAAATAATAAATGGGGTTTGTGAAGTGAATGCAGAAATTGCTAAAAACAAGTTAATTGAGCATCTGAAATACTGTGGCAACCATAAACCTGTTCATATGGTGATGCCTAATCCAAGTGAAAATGCCAAATTCAAAAAATTTGAAGCCTTGTTGGAACACCCAGCATATATAGTCTGTGATTTTGAATCAAATCTCAAACCTCTTACATTCTGTAGCCCAGATCCTGATGAACCTTCAATTACATCATACCAGTTACATGAACCTTCTAGTTTTTATTATGTGGTTGTACAGGATGGGGTTGTTACTAAAGAAGATTTATACATGGGAGCAGATGCCATCAAAAAATTTGCAGATTGAATAGAAAATGAGTGCCATGACATAGCATCTAATGTCTTATTAAAATCAAAACCCATGTTGCCTTTAACAGAGAAACAGATTGAAGATTTCAACAATGTAGAAAAATGCCCGGTATGTGATTCTGAATTTTCAGATACAAATATCAAGGTGAAACACCATTCTCATACAGATGGTAAATTCTTAATGGCCCTGTGTAATAGCTGTAATATTAAGATCCAGAGACCAAAATTTGTCCCTATATTTTGCCATGGAGCATCCAATTATGATTTCCATAATTTGATCAGGTACGAGGGGTTTGACAAGCAGAATTTAAATATTTTAGCTGAAAATAATGAAAAATATATTGCCATTAGCAAAATAATTAAAGTTAATGGTGTTCCTATTCACTTAAGATTTCTTGATTCCTACAGAATTTTATCGGCTAGCCTGGCTACACTGGCCACTCAATTATCTGATGATCAATTCAAAATCACATGTACTTTGTTTCCAAATCAGGACCTGAAATTAATTAGGCGGAAGGGTGTATATCCATATGATTATGTTACAGATTTTTCTAAATTTGATGAGTGTTCCCTGCCACCACAACAAGAGTTTTACAGCAAAATCAGAGGATCTGGAATCACTGATGATGATTATCACCATGCCCAGTTGATGTGGAACAATTTAAAATGCAAGACATTTGGTGATTATCACAAGGCATATTTAAAACTTGATGTCACTCTCTTAGCTGATATACTTCAGGCATTCAGAAAATCTTCCATGCAAAATTATAAGCTGGATCCAATGTATTTTTACAGTGCTCCGGGCCTAGCATGGTCGGCAATGTTTTTAAACACTAAAATGCAATTGGATCTGATCCAGGATCAAGACATGTATCTGTTTATGGAACAATGTATAAGAGGAGGCATGGTGCAATGTTCTCAGAGATATGCCAGAGCAAATAACAAGTATATTCCTGATTATTATCCAGCACTGCCATCAAATTATATACTGTATGTGGATGCAAACAGCCTGTATGGTTATGCTATGATGGATAAATTGCCATATGCAGGGCTTGAGTGGGTTGAAGATTTCAACATTGAAGATCTTCATGATTTTGATGACAATGACTATGGGCTGTTCTTAGAAGTTGATCTGACAATTCCTGATGATTTACACAACACATTTTCTGATCTGCCCCCAATTCCTGAGGTTAAGTGTTCACCTGGCTCTAAACAGAAGAAATTGATGATGACTCTAGAGCCAAAACAGGATTATGTCTTATATTACAAAAACCTCCAGTTCCTGATGCATCATGGTGTTCAAGTGACCAAAGTTGGAAAAGTTTTGAGGTTCAGGCACTCAAGATGGTTGAAACCATATATTGATACAAACACAGAGCTTCGAACATCTGCAATGAGCCAATTTGATAAGACCTTGTTTAAATTGATGGTCAATTCTGTGTATGGCAAAACAATAGAAAATGTCAGAAAACATATTGATGTTAAAATAATTACTGACCCCAGCCGGAGCAAAAAATTGATTGCAAAGCCCAACTTCAATTACAGAAGAATTTATGATGAGAATATGGCACTTTTCAACATGACAAAAACAAAGATTAAGTTTAATAAGCCTATTTATGTAGGGGCTGTGATATTGGAATTGGCCAAATTACACATGTTAAAATTGTATTATGATGTGTTGAAGCCTTTTTATAAGGATCGTGTAAAACTGATGTACATGGACACAGATAGTTTTGTTCTTGATATTCAAACAGAAGATGTTTATCAAGATATGGCACAGCCTGAATTGTTTAAATATTTTGATACCACTGAACATTCCAAAATTAAACACCACAACACAAAAGTGCCTGGCAAGTTAAAACATGAGACACTTGGTGATGTTATTGTGGCATTTGCTGGGTTAAGGGCCAAGATGTACAGTTTTGAAACATGTAGTGGCGCTGTTGCAAAAAAAGCCAAGGGCATTGGCAGAGTAATTGTTGACAAAGAGCTTGAATTTGAAGATTACAAAAATTGCCTCAAATCATGTAGCACAATCAGAACATCAGAAAATAGAATTCAGAGTGTGGATCACTTGTTGACTACAAATATTGTAAGAAAAGTGGCTCTGGACCCACATGATGATAAGAGATGCATTTTATCATGTGGCATACATACTCTACCATGGGGTCATTGTGATTTGAAAAGTGGTAATCAATGCCCAATTACAGAGCATGATTTGAAATAAATAAACATGCCTATGAACTTATTTGGGTTCAAAAAACAGGCTATTATGGACCTGCCAACACCACAACCCTCTTCTGATATAATATCTAAACTAAGTGCTTTGTTAATTATTCATCTGAACAGCATACTTACAGATGTTGATGATGAAACAGGTAAAACATTGTACATATTTAACAATAATTTAAATCATTACCAATTACCTGTAGGTGGTCAATTGCAATTTATTACAACCCCTGAGGGTAATGTCAAGATTTCAGTAGGGAGAAATATTTATAGAATTAAGCACTCAAACATGATTTCTGGCACTGTATATACTGTTTCTGCTGGTGACTGCTTATATATTGAGGTCCCTGGATCCTATGACAAGCTTATACCTTTTTTTATAGAATTAAGAATTAGATATTCAATAATAAATAACCACTAAAACAAAAATGCCTAATGATATATTTGGCCATACAAGGCATGAAGATCACAGTGATGAGATTCTGATGCTTGATGTCAGAGTCAAGAAATTAAGAAGTGATTTGCAAGCTTTACAAACCACACTCAATGCCAGTCTTCAACTAGAAATTACAAATTTACAATCACAATGCATGGACCCTCTTCTTAAAATTGACTCAGAACTCAAATTATTGCTTCAGAAATATACTGATTTGGCTACATTGGATAATTTTCAAAATTTAGAGGAAGCTGTAGCAGCTCTTCAAGCCAAATTTAAGACCCAGGCCACCAACTCTGAGCAATTGAAACAACAATTGGAAGAGCAGATAAATAATGTCCAGACACAGCTCCAAACAATTGTCAAAAGCATAAAATCACAAGAAGATTTTGATCTAGTGATTTCCACTCTAAAGGAACAGATTCAATCACTCCAGATACCTAATCTGGACCCTCTGAACAATGCCATAGCCGAGGTTAAAGAAAAAATTGAGACACTTGAAAATTTTATGAACAACTTGCCATCTTCTGATGCTTTGAGTGCAATAACTCGGAGTGTTGCCAACATTAAGCTGCAACTTGAAACATATGAAGATTTTGGAAAAATTCAAAGTATCATAACCCATCTTGAGGGTACAATAGCAGCAGTGCAAAGTGATTTGACAAATGTACAAGAATCTCTAGAATCCCGCCTGCCTGGTATTGTAGACACCCTTGTCAGTGTCCAGCAACAGATCACGAAACTTGAAAACCTCAACACTGAATCTGAGCTATCTCATTTTCATCACTTGATCGATGATATCGAAACAAAGCTTGAAATTTTACAACAATCAACACCCACTCAGGCAGATATAGCCCTGCTCCAAGATGCTATGCAAAATGTGGCTGATGCTTCTGAATTAAATAATGTGAAATTGGCACTTGAATCTTTGCAAAATACTGTAACAAATCTGCCTACATCACAGGAACTTAAAAATATTAAGAGAGCAGTGAATCGCATATTGAAATCAGAAGATATCAAGAATATCCAGACAGAGATCAAACAACTTACTCAGACAGTGACCACTCTACCAACTAATCAACATATTAATGAACTGCATGCCCTGTTTGAGGATATCAGAAGACAGGTCCATGATCTTACTGCTCAAAATTCAAAATTGGCAATTATTGAAAATTTGCAACAAATTGTAGCTAATATCAAGCAACAGCTAGGGACCATGGAATCCAATCAAGCAAATGCTCTGTCTGTTTTTGCCACCCAGCTTCAAGAGATTGTGCAACAATACAAGAAACTTGTTGTGGACATAAAAATCAAGCCAGGCCATGATGATGTTGTTAGGACCATCAATGAGCACCTTGAATCTGTAACAAGCAGATTGCTTACAGCAGAAAAAGAAATAACAGGCATAATCGAGAATCCTACACATACAATAATTCTTGAATTGTACAGCATCCCCAACAAAGAATATGATTCACCATTTACACCAGATGGCAAAATATATATGCTGTCCCCTGCACAATTTTATTACCAGTTTTTTGTTGGGGGCACACTGAGACCAATCAAGATCAAATATTGGCTTCAACCACAGGCACACCACTACCCCACCTTATCAATAACAAATGCTGACAACAAACCAAAAATCACCAGTGTAGAGTTAGAGGATTTTACAGATCCCAATACATTAGAAACATCTTATGCTGAAGATGACGGCTCTCTGGAATTTCATATACAAATAGGAGACAAATTATATTTAGAAAATCCTGTAGTATCAGCTGCTGAACACCCCATAGTTGCAATATTCCTGTTTACATATTATGTCTAGACAAATTATTGTTGATGAATTACACAGACAAGCCAGACATAATTATAAGAGACTGCCAGTAGTCACAAAAGGCATAGATGATTTATGGCAGAGCGACTTGATTGAGATGGCAAGTGGACAGCTGAAAAACTTAGACAAAATCAACAAGGGCTACAAGTATCTACTCACTGTAATAGACACATTTTCAAAATTTGCCTGGGCTGTGCCACTCAAATCCAAGACTGGAAAATGTGTTACAGAAGCCTTCAGGACAATCATCAATCAGAGTGGAAGATCACCGCGCTATTTGCAAACAGATAATGGCAAAGAATTTTATAATTCAGTGTTTCAACAATTTATTAAAAGCCGGTCAATACAACATTACTCGAGTTACAGTGATCTCAAGGCCTCAATTGTAGAAAGATTCAACAAAACCCTAAAAAATCATATGTATAAACAATTCACCCTTCAAGGTAATTATAAATGGCTTAATATTCTTCCAGAACTTCTACATAAATATAACAACTCGGTCCATTCCACAATCAACATGAAACCCTCTGAAGTAACTTCATCTGATGAGCAAAAATTGATCAGGACTGTTTATTATCCTAGATACCAGCCAACAACAAGAAAAGCCAAATACAAGGTGGGTGATCAAGTAAGAATCAGCAAATATAAGCACTTATTCAAGAGAGGCTTTACAAGAAACTGGAGCACTGAATTATTTACAGTGGTTCAAGTTAAACCTGGGACCCTTAACACATATATAATAAAAGACCACCGAGGAGAAATTCTCAAAGGCCGGTTCTATGAAGAAGAACTCAACAAAACTAAACAGCGTGACACATATCTCATAGAAAAAATCATCCGCAGAAAAGGCAACAAGTTATTTGTCAAATGGCTAGGACTTCCAGAACACAGCTGGATCGATGCAGACAAAGTGATAATATGAGCACCTGGGATGTTATAAAAATGCTGCCAGAACCTGAACAGCAGATTAAGAGAAATGGCAAGTTGCTGCCTGAAAATATTAGATGTCTTATTGTTGGGCCATCGGCTTGTGGTAAAACTACACTAATCATTGATAATTTTTTATTGGCACCCAACTGGTTAGACTGGAAAAACAGGCACTTGTATGTTTTCTCTAAGAGCTTGGAACAATTAAAATATCAGCAGCTGATGAAGCTATATGATGGATTGGATATAGCCACTTTTGAACCAGATGTTAAGCCACTCCATGAATGTTTCGATAATTCTGTTGTTGTGTTTGATGACATTATACTGGATAATCAAAACAAGGTTACAAATTTCTTTACACAGGGCCGACACAAAAACATTGATTGTTTCTACCTGGCACAGACTTTTTCCAAAATTCCGAAGCACCTGATCCGAGACAACAGCAATTTTATATGTGTGTTTCATCAAGATCATACCAACCTCAAACACATACATGATGAATATGTAGGTGGGGACTTGAGCTACAATGATTTTTCCAAGTTTTGCAGTAGGTGCTGGAATCAAAACAGTTATGGGTTTGTCACAATTGATATGACAAGAAAACCCAATAGTGGTAAATATAGAAATAAAATTAACAATTTTCTAGACATTGAAACATATATAAATAACCATGAAAAGGCCAATCATTGATGATCTTAAATTAAGAGATTATCTTGTAAAAAGATTTAAGGGATGGAAATCAGAGAACCGAGGAATTTATGAACAACACAAACAAACAGAACAGCCTATTATTGATGCTATTAGTGAATTAGGTAAAAATATCAAAACTGTTACAGAGCAAAATCAAAATTTGATCACAGAGCTTGTACCTGTAGCTGCAAGGAACATATTAGATTATCCAATCACCCCACTTTCCAGTATTCATACACCTAGTCCTGTTGCTCCTCGAAGAATTGAAGCTAGTCAGGATCCTATTGAATTGGGTCTCCTTGCTCAAAAATATTTAAGCACACCTAAAGACAACAAAGATGAGGTTTTTGGCTTATATGCTGACACAGAGCTTGATGGTAGGATCATACATAGAATTGGCAATTTCAGAGTAACATTTATGGGAGATGATCTGATTGTATATTCAGAATCTCATCTTGGAGAAAGAGGTGGTTTTGTTAAATATCCTGGAACCCCTGGATTGTGGGAACTGATGACTAGGAAAAGGCCTGGCAGCTATACAGATCAAGATTATGAGCATTACAAAGAAATATTAATAAAATCAGATGCTCTATACCAGAACAATGATCCCACACAAAAAAGAGTCAAGTCTAGCAGTGGAGCAAAATATAACAACTTAATCAAGCCCATATGGTCACAGATCAAGACTGGCAGTGGAATCAAAAATACAACACCCTGCCTAAAGAATTTGTGTGGGTTGATGATGTCAGGAAACTTGTAGATAGGTTATTGGTGATAGCTGGGGAGGAAAATGCTGGCAACCACAATTTTTACAATGAAAAGGTTGGAATTATGGACATGATAAGCACAAAATTGTCTAATTTTATAGTGAATGACACTAAGGGGATTGGATATCTCATAAAAATTATTAATACTCTACCACCTAAATTTTGGAATATTTCTGAGGGCCGGGGACTGGTTAATGACATTATAAACAAGCTGCCATTTGAACTACACATTCCAGGCTATCAGTATTGTGGTCCAGGCACAAAATTGGACCATAGATTAAACAGAGGTGATCCTGGTGTTAATCCCCTAGATGCTGCTTGCAGAGACCATGACATAGCATACAACACACATACTGATCTTGACAAGAGACATGTTGCAGACAAAAAATTAGAAAAGGCTGCATTTGGTAGATTTGTAAGCAAAGATGCTTCTTTGAGTGAGAAAATAGCAGCATTGGGGACCACCATAGCTATGAACACCAAACAAAAACTGGGGTGGGGGTTGTGAATATATATATTAATAAACCTAGAATGAAGGCCAAGGGTGTTATGTATCAAATACCTTATGCAGGTCTTAAATCTCTTAAAAGTATTGATAGTCTTTTAACCAAAAAGCAGCGCAAGAAAAAAAAATTCTTGTATTGCCAAGGGCCATGGTATGAAATTGTTGCTTAGTACCCCCCAATTAAAAAAATTACAACAATCTAGAAAAAATCACATGTGGGGGGTTTCATATTTACTATCCCGGCCATCTTAGCAGCACTTGGGGCTGTTGGGAGCTTGGCTGGGGGATCAGCTGCCATAGCAAAAACAGTAATAGATGCCAAAAAAAAATAAAGCAGAATTAGATGAAATGAAGCGCCATAACCTGGCCATGGAGAAACAAGGCAAAGGTGTTAAGAGAGCCATGAATAAGTTTAAAAAAAACAAGAGCCACTTACAAACCAAGATATTGAAGCTTTAATCAAGCCACTGGGCATCAAAAATTTTAGAGGTGTGTACATGTCTGATTCTTTGCCAGAACAACCACTCAACAAAGAGTGTGGCATTGTTAATTTGGATAAGTACAAAAATCAGGGCACTCACTGGATCTGTTATCTTAAATATTTAAAAAATGAGGCATTTGTGTTTGATTCATTTGGAGGTGATCCACCTGAAAATTTAGTAAAATATCTAAAATCAGCTAATCTTTATTACAATAATGCCCGTGTTCAAAACTTCAAAGATGTTAATTGTGGACATTTGTGTTTATCTGTTCTCAGATATCTGTCTCAAATAAATAAACCATCAATTGAAAATTTTCAAAAGGCCTTGTGGTATTTAAAACATCATGGGGGTATTCCATCTCACCAGCCAAAATTCAATATTGAAACTCAAATTGCATGATGATATAATGTATCCCAAAACAATAGCTCTCAGAGCATTTTATGGCATGTACTTGATCCCTAATATTACACACCACAACAACAAAATTGCAGTTGGTGATCAAAAAATTGTCATCACTCCAGGGCAATATAATCTGTCCACTCTAAATGCTCGATTACCCAGAGGTATAGTATTAACTCAAAATTCTGTCACTCACAGAGTAGAGATTGTATCTGCTACAGAAACAGTGGATCTGGGTACTATAGGAGAGCTGTTAGGCTTTGAGAACAACACAAAACTTGAACCAGCCATCAAACACACTGCTATTAATATACCTAAATTCTTAGCCATAGAGACTCTAAATATTCACTGTAATGTGGCCGAGGGTATGATCACCAAATCAAATGGCATAGGCACTCACAAACAAACTGGCATCATTGCAACATTTAAACCTAATTCTGAATTTATGGAGCCCATCATCTACACTCCATCCCCAACATTATATTTTCCTGTATGTCATAATAGAATAGATAACATTGAGTTAATGGTTACTAATGAAAAAGAAGAATTAGTTGATTTTGCTGGAGCCACAACAACTGCTATCATAGAGATTAATATTTAAATAAAAATACATACAAAAAAAATGGAAAATATTGAGAGTTATGAGCTACAATCATTCCCCCCAAACAGGAGGATATTTGCAAATTTAAATCAACCCAACACAGAAATTGAGGTTGATCTTGATGTAGGGGATATCTTTATACACCCCCACAGAGCAGATCTATAAATCAAATTTGATGTTGTAAAGCTCGATGGAACAGATTATCCGGCAAATTGAAATATAAGATTGGTAGACAATTTTGTGCCGCATCTGTTCTCTGAAATTGAGATCAGAAAACATGGTGTTGTTATAAACAGAGTGGATTATCCCGGCATTACCTCCACAGCTTTGGCCACACTAAAATTATCCAAAACCGAGGCTTCTTACTACAAAATAGGTGGATTTGAGGCTGGTGATAAAATTATATCTAAGAGCCACACAGTGCTGTTCCCCATGCGCCTGTTGCCAGGATTCTTCTCAGATTACAAAGATATTATTTGGAAGGGTGGTTTAAGAATCACATTTAGAAGAGCTGCCAATGATAATAATGCTTTGATGAGGTACAGTACATTAAATTCTACAGGGGAAGCTCTGCCCAATACCTTACCTGATGAAGGCAAATGCATTATTCAGACTATGGAGCTAAGAATCCCAGTTGTTGAATATGAAGCCAGTTATGCTCTTAAATACAAAGCAGATATAATAAAAAATCCACAAGTACCTTTACAATTTTATACATATCAATGTGTACAGAAACCTGCCACTGGTACTTATTATGAGTTTGATGCTACAAATTCATTCTCCAGTATACAATATGACATGCCGGATTTTGTGGTGGTACTGTTTCAGACTGGAAGACACAATAATCAGGAAAAAAATTCAAGTAAATTTGATAACTGCAACATCAAGAACATATATCTTAAAAATGGCAGAAATGAGGTATTTCCTAGAGAAAATTATAATTTAGACATGTCCAAGGATGATTTTCTTAAATTATATGAAGCATTTACAGCATACAAAAGGGTCACTACTGGCAATACTGACATGTATTACACACCAGATGAATTCAAAGCACAGAGACCCATGTTTGTCATCAACACTTCAAAAAGGAAACAAGTTGTGGTTAATGACAGGACAAACATTAAAATTATCTGTGAATTCCACGATACACTCCCTGATGACACCATATGTAGTGTTATTCTTATAGGTGAAAAATCATATGTTTATGATGTAAGAAATGAGAGAGTCACAGAGCAATTCTAGAAGGCCTCTGCATATTGCATTGTCTTAGTATTAGATATATGAGTTGAGCCTGGTGTCCAATTGAACTTAAACCAGAAGTAAATATGTGTGGGTGTGGGTGTGCGTGTATGTGTGTGTGTGCGTGTGTGTGTGTGTGTGTGTGTGTGTGTGTGTGTGTGTGTGTGTGTGTGTGTGTGTGTGTTAATACGTTTGGCTTAGTTTTAAGTGTAGCCAAAAAAATATCAAGAGGGGCATATTTTTAACAAGCTTATGGACAACAATCTCACAGAAGTGCCTTTTATAAGTGTAGGCAAATCAATCTGAGGGGGGTCATACTTTCACGGGAAATTCCCGAGGGCATTTTTACAAAAATCTTGGATTAGACAGGGTTCCACACTTGAGCAAAAAGCTCATATGGGCATGTTGAACTAGTTTTAAGTGTAGTCAAATCTGCCTGAGGGGGGTTCATACTTTATCGACCCAGTAGTATCATCAATTATACTACTTCAGACCTATGACTGATTGATTTTGCATGGAAATCTGATATTATCATTCCATACAGTTAAATGTTTTAAAAATGGATGGTCCTCTATGTAGGACTTTCGTGTATACAAATTTAGCCTGATTAACTTTACCCCACAAGACTACTTACTTCTGATATCGGTATTCTGACCTAAAATTATCACCTAACAGTTTGTCTCGTCCATATCTTTCATTTGATATATTACATGAACATACTTGGAGGAGTTTGAAATTTTACCTTTTATGGTCAGAATATGACCTTGAAATGACCTATAAGGTCGAAATTTTTGGTGGCGTTCACCCTAGTTTTGTTATCAGACCCATGACTGATTGATTTAGCATGGATGCCTATTATTAACATTCCATGCAGGTAAAAGTTTTTTTTAAGCTTTTTTGCTTCTTGGCTGGTCAACTATAATAATTCAAATAATAATATAGTAGGAGTAGAATGACAGCACTTCATTCCTACGCGTCAGCAAAAAATCAATGCGACTGGTGTTATGTTACATCCTGTCGTAGCGGGGTACGAGCGGTTTTATTGTTGAGTCACCAGAACGTGCTTGATCACGTTGAAGACGTCGGAAGCGGGGGGGAAGGGGGGCAATGGATTTGTGATGCTGTTTGTTGATGAATGCTAACCTAACACGTGCGTATGCTTGTGTGTGTGTCTGTGGAGGAAATGCGCGCGCAACCATTGCGTATGATGCAAAGACATGAAGAAATGATTTAAAGATGGCGCCGAAGGTGCTGTACCCCTAAAGATTAGCGGCTGAGGTTATTGCTCTGTAAAACAAGAGGCGTCGAGGGTTCGATTGCTGGTAGAGTCAATATTGATTGATTGATAGATTGAGTTAGTTTTTTTAAGTCCACTTTATGCACGGCAAGACTAATCAGGATTGGAACTACAGTTGAAAAGTGGTGATTCGGACCACTATGTGCCTCCACCGAGTATCGAACCTGGGACCCCTTGATTACAAGGCGACGATGTCAATATTGAATGGTCTCGATTAGCCTGTGTGTACATAAAGCCAACAAAATGGCTGAGTTCGAAAATCGAGTTGGTTTAGTGGTTAATGTTGTCACCTGGCAATGAAGAGGTCGCGGGTTCGATTCTCTAGGTAGTTAAATTAGGCCAATTGTTTAGTCCCGCCATTATATGTCCCGATTAGTCCATCTGTGCATAAATAGTGTTTGAATAAAATCAATATGGCGGCCTTGGGTTAGTGGTTAATGTTGTCGCCTGGTAATGAAGAGGTCGCGGGTTCGATTTTCTAGGTAGTTAAATGAGGTGAATTGTTTTGTCCCGCCATTATAGGTCCCGAATAGTCCATCTGTGCATAAATAGTATTTGTTTAAAATCAAAATGGCGGCCGAGTTTTGTGTTCAGCGGCGGCGGCGACGGGGCGCGGGGTGTTTTTATTCCGCGAGATGTTTTAACCAAGTGGTTGAGGGTTCGATTCCCAATGTTGGTGAAAATTGGATATTCAATTGTATTTGTTTAAAAGTTCCGATTAGCTTTTGTGCACAAAGAGAAAATGAACTAATTGGAAATAGGATGTTTATGCTGTAATGAAAAGGTCCCGGGTTCGATTCACAATGTCAAATTGACTGATAATGATGTTGTTTTTAAAATAAAAAAAAGAAGTGTGTTGAGTCCCTATTAGTATTTATGCAGGAACAGATATTAAAAATCAAAACAAAATGGCTGTGACTGGTGTTTAGTATTCGAAAGGTTCCAGGTTCGAGTCCAAATGTTGGCAAATTTTTAATTTAATAGTTATAATTTTTTTTTAGTTTACAGAATTCTTTCCCATTTATTGCATTTTTTCGAACACGTCCTCCCCCTTGTGGCATTTGGACATGATGGAGATATACATAGAAATTGTTGTCAAAGTGCCTAATAATGATTTTCTGTTTAAATAAAAAAGAAGTGTGTTTTCAGTCCCGATTAGCACGAACAGATATTCAAAAACAAAACAAAATAGCTGATATTGTTGTTTAGTATTCAAAAGGTTTTGGGTTCCAATGCTGGCAAATTGCAGAATAACATTGATTTGTTTAAAAAGTGAGTTACTATTCCCGATTATCCTTGATACACAAATAGAAAATGTGTGATTTTGGAGTTTTGCAACCAAGGGGGGGTCGAGGGTTCGATTTTCACTAGGGGCTAATGTTGGCGTTTTTAACGCAGTCCCGATTAACCGTAATGCATAAAGCTGTTTCAACGAATATCGAACCTGGAACCTTTTGATTACAATGCAAAGACTTTACCACTAATGTATGCTATGTTTTAAAACCAGAAATAAATAATAGTATCGAATTTTTTAAAAGATGCGTTACCACTCTCGATTAGCCAGTATGCACAAAGAGATGTGTTTTGAAACCAAGGGGGTCGAGGGTTCGATTCCAACTGTGTACGTGTGTTGATGAAACTAAAGGTCAACAGGCATGGAAAGTTTTTACTCGCCATCTCAAAATAAGTTTTTGGGCTTGGTACAGGTAGAAAGCCCCACAACGGCATCAACGTGGCTACCATCTGTGGGGGCCTCTTTTTTTTAAGTTGGAGAGGGGCACAAGGCCGCTTGTACCATACAACCTTGCACCGAAGAACCAACTTGTCAACTAGTCACTCACTCCATCATTAAAGTGCACAACATAATATCAGATTTGCACTGATAATAAGCAAAGAATTATAGCGGCTGCATAATTATATTTCAATGACAGCAAATGGTTTCAAATGAATGGTTTTCACTTTATTTTTACTAAGTAACAGATTTGGTAATGAAAAGCTTTAACATTTGCATATAATATGAGATTTCTTTTGGTATCCAGTTTGTATGTTGACCAAATCACAGATATACTATTACTAAGGATAGCATTAACTTAATCTAATAAAAATATATTCCAGTGCATTACAAAATTAACTCATTCTGTTTTCTGTTGTTTGAATCCATATGGTAAAGTCTCGAAACTTGATGCACATCTTTTTCTTTTGGTATATACCACCTGAAAAACCCTTATTTCCGGCTTACTAACAACGGAATGTCTTTTTGTGCGTACGATTTTGTTCGAGTTGAGTAAAGTTAAAGAGGAGGTGTTGTTGAGAATAGCATTGGTGAGTGATTCGAAATTGATTGTGCTGCTGTTTTTATGGTTTAGACATATGCCTTTCACCTTGCAAACAGTAGTAACATTAGTATTGTCTGGATTTACTACCTCAAATGCATAACTTTTCGGTCCACTGGATGAAAATGCTATGATATAAGCATTTTTCCCATAGAGTTCTAGTTCATTTGTTAGAAAAGGCGCATTTAAGAATCCCCCGAGTCACAGGTAGTAAAGTCCAACTTTTGCCCGCATCCAGCAGAAAATGATTATTCAGTATTTTTAAGTTCAAAAATAGTTTCAAAAACTCAGTTTGCTGTGCTCTGTAGTGAGAAAAAGTTAAGCCGATTGTTTCGCTGCTATACCTTTTTATTTCTGCTGCAATCCAACAATGCAACTGGAGGTAAGTGCGTGATATGAGTTTGTTTTTCTAGTTAACTGTTATTTCAAACTGCTTACTCTACTTCTCTAATGCTTACTAATTTTAATCTAGTGCGTGTGTGTCTGGTGTGTAGTTTGACCAATGTAGCTCAACCAACAGTAGAATTCACCAACAATAAAATGAAAAACAAATTGAAATGGAATAAAATTAACACTGCAATAAAAAATTCTAGGGTTCAAGTCAAAGCGGGGTTATATGTATCTATATAAATTTGTTTTTAAAAACTGTCACCAGTCCCAATCAGCCGATGTGCGCAAGAAAAATAAATTGTTTAGAAGGCCGCTTTATGCACAAATGGGGTAATCGAGACTGGATCTACAGTTTGAAGCGGAGGCATATGTATGTATTTAAATTAGTTTTTAAAACTGTGTCACCAGTCCCAATCAGCCGCAGTGCGCAAACAGAGAAATTGTTTAGAAGGCCGCTTTATGCATAGATCGGATAATCGGGACTGGATCTACAGTTTGAAGCGGTATCATATGTATCTATTTATATTAGTTTTTAGAAACTGTGTCACTAGTTCCAATCAGCCGCAGAGCGCAAACAGAGAAATTGTTTAGAAGGCCGCTTTATGCATAGATGGGGTAATCGGGACTGGACCTACAGTTTGAAGCGGAGTTATATGTATCTATTTATATTAGTTTTTAGAAACTGTGTCACCAGTTCCAATCAGCGGCAGTGCGCAAACAGAGAAATTGTTTAGAATGCCGCTTTATGCATAGATGAGGGTAATCGGGACTGGACCTACAGTTTGAAGCGGTACCATATGTATCTATATAAAATCACTCTTGTAAAACTGTTACCAATCCCAATCAGCCGTTGTGCGCAAAAATAGAAATTGTTTGGAAGCCCGCTTTATGCATAGATGGGGTAATCGGGACTCTACATATAGTTTGAAGCGGAGTCATATGTATCTATTTACATTTTGTTTTTAAAAACTGTGTCACCAGTCCCAATCAGCCGCTGTGCGTAAACAGAGAAATTGTTTAGAAGGCCAGCCCCAATCAGCTACTGCGCGCAAAGAGACGAATTGTTTAGTAGACCGTCTTATGCACAAAAAAAGCAATCGGGACTGGACCTACAGTTTGAAGCAGAGCCATATGTATCTATATAATTTTTTTTTAAATTGTCACCAGTTCCAATCAGCCGCTGTATGCAGAGTGAGAAATTGTTTAGAAGGCTGCTTTCTGCACAGATGGGGTAATCGGAACTGGATTTCTGTATTTGTTTAAAAAGCCATAATATACACAGATAGGCTAATTGGGACTGGAACTTCAGTTTGAAGCGGGGTCGATATTATCTATTTATCTATATAAAACCGCGTTTGTAAAATTGCCTCCAGCCCCAATCTGCCTGTGTGCAAAAAAAAAAAAATGATTGTTTAAAAAAGCCATATTATACACAGATAGGCAAACTGGGTTCGGTTCTACAGTTTAAAGTGTGTTTAAAATGTGTTTTCCACGCATTCTTGTTGAACTGTAAACCATATAGTTTGAGGTTTTTTTTTTTATATAAATACATATTATGCACAGATAAGCTATAAAGGGGGTGACTCTGCAGTTATTGTGTATTTATAGAAAATAAAAACATATGTTGTTAGGTAATTTTGAACTTTATAATTTTCAGATATCTTCGAAAAAATGGAAACTGGAAGTACTACTAATTTTGAGAGGGTTATTGAAATAAGCACCCAAAAGGTGTTGAATAAAATCAGAAATGAAATTGGTGAATATAGTCAAAGTAGCTGTATATCCACCCAGGGTATGCTCAATGATCTGGACTTGGCCTTGGGTACAGATGGAGGAAATAAATCGATTGACAACCTAGACAAATCTGTAAACATTGATACTCAGGATATTTTTGTTGCTGTTGCCAATGAATTGGGGGAAGACATTGCTAATAAATCAACTGGGATTGATTATTCACAAGAGCATAATAAGCACAAACAAAATGTTTTTTCTACTGTTCATAGTACTGCTCATGACCTCAACCAATCTACCCCCTCTACCTCTACTGCTATTAACAGCAATCAATCCAGACCCTCTGTCTCTATTTCTAGTGAGACCAACCAACATGTTGAAATGTTTCCTAACAAGTATAACAACCAGGATACAGGGATATTTGGGTGTATTGGAACAACCGATGAAAAATGTGGAGATATTTTCCATTTAGAATCTGTTTTAGAGACTAAAGAATTGGAGCAATGTACAAATCATATTTCGCCAGCGTTATACCAAATGGTTCTTCGGGATTGTATTCAGGAAGCGGAAGTGTGCAGACAGGTAGGCGGTGGCGATGATGCAGTGTTACATCATGTTGAAGTTATAGAAGAGACAAGAAGGCGTTACCAAAGATTCAATATGGAAGGACGAATGGTGCGTGCTCGGTTGCGGGGGGCACCACACAATGAGAATCCGGTGATATGGGTTCAGGAGGGATTGCAAAAACTGATCCAATATCTTCTACGTGATGTGGCCGAGCATGGCCAAGTTGGTATTACTATCAGGAATGAAGATCACCCTGATCGCCCTTTTTGGTTATCTTTTCGGGAAGCACAGGCGATAAATATGGAGATATTGTGGGCAGCATTGGAAAAAGTATTGCAGAGCAATACCACATTTCTTTCTGACAACAATTTCTATGTATATCTCCATCATGTCCAAATGCCACGAGGGGGAGGACGTGTTCGCCAAAATGCAATGAATGGGGAACAATTCCGTAAACTAAAAAAAGGAATTATAACTATTAAAAATTCCGATAGCAGGTGTTTGACTTATGCGTTGGTTGTGGCAAGAGGTATTAATGTTTACAAAAATGAACCTAAAAAACGTTATCAGTATGTTAGACAACATAAATGTGTTATGGAAGAAGAAGTGGATACACTGTGCAGAGAAGCTGGGGAAAATTTGAGTGGTGGTGGAGGAACTACCGAAATTAAAAAATTTCAGGACTATTTATCTGATTTCAAGATTACCGTATATAATGGATTTTCCGGGAGTGATGTGATTTATGAAGGTCCTTTATTACCTAGGCGCGAAACTTTAAATTTGGTGTACATAAACAACCATTTTAATGTTATAACATCTCTTACAGCTGCATTCTCCGCTAATTTCTATTGTGAAACTTTCCATAAGAAATATGATCATGTTTCTAGACACCTAGGATCCTGTACAGCTGTTTGTTCACAATGCCAAGAAAAGCCCAAATGTACTGTTTCAGAAACCAAACTAAAGTGCACTGATTGTAACAGATTTTTCTATGGTCAAAAGTGTTACAATAATCATAAAACATGTTACAATAGAAAAAACTCTCTTTGTCAGACAGTAAAATGTTGTGAAAAATGCATGAAAGCGTATGCTATCCGTACAAACAGAAATCCTCATATATGTGGGGAGAAATTCTGTGTCAGCTGTAAAAATATGGTACCATCTGAACATCTATGTCACATCCAAAAAATTTATGGCAAACAAATATCTTCTCTTATATCAAAAAAAGCAATGCTTGTTATCTACGATATTGAATCGAGGCAGGACACAAAACTAGAAGGCACTGAAAACAATTTTCTGCATATTCCAAATCTTTTGGTATGCCAAAATGTATGCTATAATTGCATTGAGAACAAAGATATGTCTCAATGGTGCAGTGTATGCGGGAAAAAACAGCACATTTTGATAGTACAGAACCTGTTTACAATTTTCTGCAATTTGTTTCAGCTCACCGCACCAAAATTAACAATATTGTGTGTATTGCACACAATAGTAGAGGGTATGATTCGCACTTTGTACTGCAAACTATGATCGAAAAAATGAAATGGACACCGTCTGTTATCATGAATGGAGCCAAAATATTATCTTTGAAGATGCATAATATCCATTTCATAGATTCTCTCAACTTTATTCCAATGGCGCTCAACAAATTACCGAAAGCATTTGATCTCCCAATGTCCAAAGGGTATTTTCCTCAATTTTTTAATACTTTGAAAAATAAAGAATATGTCGGATGTGTCCCTGGTACTGAATTTTACGCTGTTGATTCTATGATGGAGAATCAGAGAACCAGTTTTTTGGAATGGCATAGTGAACAACAGAAAACAGGGGTAGTTTTCGATATGAAGAAGGAGTTGAGAAAGTACTGTGTAGAAGATGTTAATGTACTACGTGCTGCCTGTTTGAAATTCATGACCACTTTTGAAAAAGAAACAACAGAGAACCCATTATTGGAAGCCATCACCATCGCTTCAGCTTGTAATAAAGTATTCCGTAAAAGATTTTTGAAAGCAGAACATATAGGAATTATTCCTAAAAACGGATACAGATGGTGTGATATTCAGTCTATAGAGGCTATTCAATGGTTGGTATGGGAGGAAAAAAAACATAAAATCGAAATCCAACATGCAGCAAGAGGACCAGAAGTAAAAGTTGGAGGAAACTTGAAAGTAGATGGATATTTTAAAGATCAAAAGGGGCAAGAGCATGTATTTGAATATCAAGGATGCAGAACACATGGTTGTGTCAAATGTTTCCCTACTTCACGTACAGAACCTCTTCATGATGACCCATATGATACTTTGTCTTTTCGGTATGAAAGAACAGAAAATAAAATTACCAGATTAAAAGCACTTAACTACATTGTCCATGAGATGTAGAGGTGCGAATTTCACCAGCAGTTGAGAAATAACAAAACCATGAAACATCATGATGAAAAACATCCGTTATCAATTAAAGCTTCCATAATTCCCCGGGAGGCGTTTTATGGTGGTAGAACTAATGCTACCAAACTACATTACACTGTGAAAGAAAATGAAACAATTCAATATAAGGATGTATGTAGCCTGTACCCTTATTGTTGCAAAGTTAAAAAGTTTCCAATTGGCCATCCGGTGAAAATTTATGTGGGGGAAGAATGCCCCGATATTTATTCTTTTGAAGGGCTTGTCAAAGCAACAATACTTCCACCGAGAGATCTGTACCATCCTGTGTTACCATATCGAACCAATTCAAAATTAACTTTCCCTCTATGTAGAACTTGTGCCGATGAAATAAACCAGGCGGAATGTAACAATACTGCTAGGGAAAGAGCTATAACTGGAACCTGGGTTGTGGATGAAGTTCAGAAGGCAGTTCAAAAGAAATACAAAATTTTAGAATTACATGAGGTATGGGAATATAATGTTGAACAATATGATCCTGCAAAAAAATCAGGTGGTGTTTTTGCAGAGTACATCAATACATTTCTCAAAGCAAAAGTTGAAGCAAGCGGCTGGCCATTGTGGTGTATTGATGAAGAATCCAAAAAAAAATGCATAGCTGACTATTTTGAAAAGGAGGGTGTGTTGTTGGATGAAAACAGAATATGATCCTGGATTACGAAGCTTAGGAAAACTTATGCTGAATTCATTTTGGGGTAAATTTGGACAGAGAGAAACCCTGGTCAAGTTAGTATTATCAACAATCGTAAGGATTTTTTCGATAAACTAGAAAGTCCCAATGTTGAAGTACATCAAGTTATACCTATAAATGAAGATATGTTGATAGTTCACTGGCAATATCTCGAAGAATATGCACTTCCATTATCGACTGTAAATGTAGTTATTGCAGCATACACTACAACCCATGCACGATTAGAGCTTTATGAATATTTGGATACATTAGGCGAAAATGTATTGTACTATGATACCGATAGTGTCATTTATATTCAAAGGACAGGTGATGTTGATCTGCCTGTTGGAGACTACCAAGGGGAGTTAACAAATGAACTAGAACTCTATGGGAAAAATGCTTATATCATAGCATTTTCATCCAGTGGACCGAAAAGTTATGCATTTGAGGTAGTAAATCCAGACAATACTAATGTTACTACTGTTTGCAAGGTGAAAGGCATATGTCTAAACCATAAAAACAGCAGCACAATCAATTTCGAATCACTCACCAATGCTATTCTCAACAACACCTCCTCTTTAACTTTACTCAACTCGAACAAAATCGTACGCACAAAAAGACATTCCGTTGTTAGTAAGCCGGAAATAAGGGTTTTTCAGGTGGTATATACCAAAAGAAAAAGATGTGCATCAAGTTTCGAGACTTTACCATATGGATTCAAACAACAGAAAACAGAATGAGTTAATTTTGTAATGCACTGGAATATATTTTTATTAGATTAAGTTAATGCTATCCTTAGTAATAGTATATCTGTGATTTGGTCAACATACAAACTGGATACCAAAAGAAATCTCATATTATATGCAAATGTTAAAGCTTTTCATTACCAAATCTGTTACTTAGTAAAAATAAAGTGAAAACCATTCATTTGAAACCATTTGCTGTCATTGAAATATAATTATGCAGCCGCTATAATTCTTTGCTTATTATCAGTGCAAATCTGATATTATGTTGTGCACTTTAATGATGGAGTGAGTGACTAGTTGACAAGTTGGTTCATCGGTGCAAGGTTGTATGGTACAAGCGGCCTTGTGCCCCTCTCCAACTTAAAAAAAAGAGGCCCCCACAGATGGTAGCCACGTTGATGCCGTTGTGGGGCTTTCTACCTGTACCAAGCCCAAAAACTTATTTTGAGATGGCGAGTAAAAACTTTCCATGCCTGTTGACCTTTAGTTTCATCAACACACGTACACAGTTGGAATCGAACCCTCGACCCCCTTGGTTTCAAAACACATCTCTTTGTGCATACTGGCTAATCGAGAGTGGTAACGCATCTTTTAAAAAATTCGATACTATTATTTATTTCTGGTTTTAAAACATAGCATACATTAGTGGTAAAGTCTTTGCATTGTAATCAAAAGGTTCCAGGTTCGATATTCGTTGAAACAGCTTTATGCATTACGGTTAATCGGGACTGCGTTAAAAACGCCAACATTAGCCCCTAGTGAAAATCGAACCCTCGACCCCCCCTTGGTTGCAAAACTCCAAAATCACACTTTTTCTATTTGTGTATCAAGGATAATCGGGAATAGTAACTCACTTTTTAAACAAATCAATGTTATTCTGCAATTTGCCATCCTTGGAACCCAAAACCTTTTGAATACTAAACAACAATATCTGTTCGTGCTAATCGGGACTGATAACACACTTCTTTCTTATTTAAACAGAAAATCATTATTAGGCACTTTGACAACAATTTCTATGTATATCTCCATCATGTCCAAATGCCACAAGGGGGAGGACGTGTTCGAAAAAATGCAATAAATGGGAAAGAATTCTGTAAACTAAAAAAAATTATAACTATTAAATTAAAAATTTGCCAACATTTGGACTCGAACCTGGAACCTTTCGAATACTAAACACCAGTCACAGCCATTTTGTTTTGATTTTTAATATCTGTTCCTGCATAAATACTAATAGGGACTCAACACACTTCTTTTTTTATTTATTTTAAAAACAACATCATTACAGTCAATTTGACATTGTGAATCGAACCCGGGACCTTTTCATTACAGCATAAACATCCTATTTCCAATTAGTTCATTTTCTCTTTGTGCACAAAAGCTAATCGGAACTTTTAAACAAATACAATTGAATATCCAATTTTCACCAACATTGGGAATCGAACCCTCAACCACTTGGTTAAAACATCTCGCGGAATAAAAAACACCCCGCGCCCCGTCGCCGCCGCCGCTGAACACAAAACGCGGCCGCCATTTCGATTTTATTCAAATACTATTTATGCACAGATGGACTAATCGGGACCTATAATGGCGGGACAAAACAATTGGCCTCATTTAACTACCTAGAAAATCGAACCCGCGACCTCTTCATTACCAGGCGACAACATTAACCACTAACCCAAGGCCGCCATATTGATTTTATTCAAACACTATTTATGCACAGATGGACTAATCGGGACATATAATGGCGGGACTAAACAATTGGCCTAATTTAACTACCTAGAGAATCGAACCCGCGACCTCTTCATTGCCAGGTGACAACATTAACCACTAAACCAACTCGATTTTCGAACTCAGCCATTTTGTTGGCTTTATGTACACACAGGCTAATCGAGACCATTCAATATTGACATCGTCGCCTTGTAATCAAGGGGTCCCAGGTTCGATACTCGGTGGAGGCACATAGTGGTCCGAATCACCACTTTTCAACTGTAGTTCCAATCCTGATTAGTCTTGCCGTGCATAAAGTGGACTTAAAAAAACTAACTCAATCTATCAATCAATCAATATTGACTCTACCAGCAATCGAACCCTCGAGGCCTCTTGTTTTACAGAGCAATAACCTCAGCCGCTAAGCTTTAGGGGTACAGCACCTTCGGCGCCATCTTTAAATCATTTCTTCATGTCTTTGTATCATATGCAATGGTTGCGCGCGAATTTCCTCCACAGACACACACACACACACAAGCATACGCACGTGTTAGTTTAGCATACATCAACAAACAACATCACAGATCCATTGCCCCCCTTCCCCCTCCTCTTCCGACGTCTTCAACGTGATCAGACACGTTCTGCTGACTCAACAATAAAACTGCTCGTACCCCGCTACGACAGGATGTAACATAACACCAGTCGCATCGAATTTTTGCTGACGCGTAGGAATGAAGTGCTGTCATTCTACTGTAGGAACTGAATTTCCATTTCATAATGTATTTCTGTTATTTTACCTCCAACTTCTGCTCCTTGGGACGATGAGGATGAATAATGATTTCATAAAATGGATGATTGGAACAAAGATAATGATATAAATACTACATGAAACCAGGATTTGAACCTGGAGGAACCTCACTCATATAGCGCTGCAATCATTACTCTACTATGAAAATATCTCTAACAATTATTTTGCAAATTTCTGTTTTAGGCTCATCATATTTAACATTCATTATAAAGTTAGATCACTGAAGTGAGCTCATATCGTGAACCAAACAGCCCTTTAATAACAGGACGATATCGTTAAACATTATAGTGCCGATTAGATCTATTATTTTCAAATCCATTTACACAACATCTGTAAGTTCCATTATTAACTCAACTTGTCTAAGGTTGTAACAATATAATAACAATATTTTTAAAACATGTTTTGTAAGTTCATAGTCTCATATACGATGTTAACACTATTTTTATTTGTTCCTTTTGCAGATGAGCATTTGAGAATCTAATCGAAGTGTCTTCTACCAATAGTAAAGAGCAATCTTGAAATTTGTACAAAAGGACAATAGGTTTGACCGACAATGGAAGTTTGTGTTAAGCTTCTGCGGAATATAAATCAACATAGTGGACTGTTTGAACTTTACATGGAAGAGTACATACATTTTTACATGCTAGCGTAGACACTTGATTGAATGGTGATAATTTACTAGAAATCAAGAGTCCAAAATAAGCTCAAGAAATGATGTTTCAAGCCTTTATAATATCTGATAGCAAGTGATCATCAATTGTAAATTGTATATTAGGGGAAACAGGAGGGGAAAAAACAATGCGAGGGATGTGACTTACTTGTCTTGTCTGTCAAGCATTGGCACGCATTCATTGATATTCTTGCAAGTTGAAATTTTGAGAGGTATTTTCCCAAAATCTTAGGACATTCATTGCTTCCTGAATGCGATGATGATTTGCAAAAAGCATATCTTTCAGACAGTGGCGGCAATTAGGGGGAGAGAAAGATGGCCCCCACTTTTTCCCCAGTACTATACAAAACCTTATCTACCAAGGGAAATTAAAGTGTCCTTGTCCCCTCCCAGTTTTGGAACCCAATCGCCAACGCTTCTCTCAGAGAACACAATAATGTTTTGCAGGGTATGATAAAGAAAAATAATGAAGATGCATTGAAACAACAATGTAAATCTGATTTTTTATATCCCGAAAATCTAGTTTCAGTAGTCCCTGTAAACAATGATTTGTAAGCTATTGTACTTCTATGCTGGTATTTATTATTGTATTGTATCTTCCCTCGAAATTCGTTTTTTTAAGTCTACTTTATACACAGAAAGGCTAATTGGGACTGTGTATGTAGAGTCAGAGGCAATGAAAATGGAACACCTATATCCTGAAATATCCACATCCCTGCAATGCGTTATGTGTGTTGCGTAACTCAACGGCAGTAACAGAACTTGCCATTGAAAATTTGCTATTAAAATTCACTCATTGCCGTAGATTTAGGCAACACAAGACGCATTGCAGAGAAGGGAGACTTTCAGAATCTAGTTGTCCCATTTTTATTGTGGATCACTGTACACCCATCGTCTATCGAACCTGGGACTCCTGATTTACAAGGCTATTACGTTACCAATTTGCCAAGGGGGATGCTCAACTTTCCTCGCAATTTGTACCAATATGTTGCTGAACTCGATGATATATCAGCAGTGTTTGAATAGTTACTCTTTAAAAGTAACTCCGAGTTAATCACTTGAGAAAGTAATTCACTTATAATTACTGTTATTACTGTTCTTTAGAAAGTACCTAACATAGTTATTATTACAGTTACTATACTCTAGATTTGTTTCATCTCGTAAGAAGTTGTTCGGAACATGAGTTGCAAGAGCGATGTCCTTTTCACCACCGATGACCACCAAATGCTTAGCATTAAGTTTCATGAAATTATAACTTATTTCTTACATTTCATGTACAAACATTGAGGCAATAAAATTCACAGTAAACTTCTGTTACAAAGCAATGACGATTAACATTTTATTTTATTTTGTTGAGCAAACCAAATATTTTTTAGAATTTTTGTTGAACTATAAAATTACTGTGTGTCCATGAGGATTGTTGGAGATTATGTATGTAGTCTTATATGGTAAGTGTTCTAATACAAATAAGTTTGGGATACATCCTGGCTCTTGACGAAAAAAATACAAAATTGTTCTCATGGTCTCAAGATTTTGATAATCATCAATTGATTGATTTGCTTTATTTTACTTCGTTTTTTGTGCCACTTTTGACTAATTTGCGAAGATGGGGATGAGTGATGTTGTGATGAAATTTATGAATGAACACTCAAACATCCATGCCCAGGCCGGGATTCAAACCCGGGACCCCTGGCGTCGTAGCGCGAGTGCTAACCACTCTTTTTTTTCTTTGTGCTAACCATTCTTGTTTTATTATTTCCATTTTAAATCAAACAATTACAGTAAATCTTTACAATTCTTACAGATATGTTATTCAATTATTACATTTAAAAAGTTGGCATAATGTAATTTTCTATAATCTAAAGACATTTGTTCATATTCTTGTATTAGAGTTCGTCCAAAATCCAAGTAATTATATTTTTTCCCACAGGAAATAAAAACATTAGGTATTGTGCTATTAACCACTGAGCTGATATTTGCTTTGTACTTGGGAACAAATGAAACTCTGGTAAGATAATATATTTTGCTGATACTTGGATTGGTGAAGTACGACAAATTCTACTGAGCATTGTTCTTAATTTTGACCAAGCTGTGGCTGCTATCTTACATTCTGTTATCTTATGAGTAATCGAATCTGGAACATGACAATTATAACAATTTGGAGAATTACTAAAACCGTATTTATGACATCTATCTGCCGTTACAATTACTTTTTGGATCACTTTGTACCATATAGATAATGCCTTGTTCGTTAGATGTTTCGCCGTTACAATATTCCAAATTTGTTTCCAATTACATTTTGGATTTTCTCTTTCAATTCGAACGGTTATTATATTTGCGTTAAGTTGCCCTCTGTAAATCTGTTTGACATAAGGACTGTCATAAGTATGTTGCACAATTCTATAAAATGTATCAATAGCGATCTTGGTATAAAACATTAATTCTCTGGGAATAATTTTTATATCCATTGGTGCTGTTAATGGTACCGTGTAAATCTTTAATAATTCCTCACTGAGGCCTCACCTTTTACAAAAACAAAACAAACAAAATCCGATATTGAATTGGAAACACTGCAGCTTCAATGCCGAAACTCTATGCAAGATAAGGCAGAGCTGCACAGTTGTCACTTGTGAACACCACACAGAAGAGCAATATTAACCATGAGTCATCAAGGAATTAGCACAGCGTTTCTTTCTGTGGTCATTCGGCCTCGGAAGAAATATTTCTTGTCCATTTTGAGCTCTCAAGAAATCAGGTTCTGAGCTGGCCATTTATTTCCTTCATGAATGAAAATAGGTTGTTCATTTTTTCGTTTATTTTCTCTCTTTTGTCATTAGCTGTGAAACAAATATAAAACGAAAACGAGCAAAGAAGGTCGTTTCTTTCGGCACGTAACAGGCATGTGATAACTTTGCTATTTTTACGACCATATTATATCCCTCTTGTTTACTTTCATCGATAAGGACGAATGTTGGAGTGGCCGGAAAAAATGAACGAACACAATAAGCTCTCAAATATTACCCAAGCTTCGAAAATAAATACCGGCCCAGTGGCAGAGTGGTTATCACATCACGCTACGACGCCAGGGGTCCCGCCTTCGAATCCTGGCCTCGGCATGGATTTGTGAGTGTCCATTCATCAATTTCATCATATCGTCACTCATCCCCATATTTGATTGAGTTTGATTCATTGAGTTTGTGTTTGAAGTCCACTTTATGCACAGTAAGGCTAATCGGGACTGGACCTACAGTTTAAAATGGGATCCGAACCACTATGTGCCTCCACCGGTTACCGAACCCGTGAACCCTTGATCACAAGGCGACGATGCTACCACTGCGCCAACGGGGAGGCCTCCCCCATATTTGCAACTTAGCCAAAAGTGGCAGAAGAAGCGAAGTAAAATAGAGCAAATCAATCAATCGAACATAGGGTCTCCGGTTTCATAGAGCAGGATGCAAAGCACACGGTCATGAAGACCCTGATATCAGAGTATTTTAAGAGTTTAGGCAGATTATTAGTTCACGTCAACCTACAACAATTTCACCTGTATTGTGTGATATATGGTTCTGCCCTAATATAATTAAACGTGCTCTTGGGATAATAGTTATACATTTCCGTCTTGCAACACACAACCTCGACTCGGCACGATATCTGCATTTCCTTGCCCCTTTTCTGTATTTTTTCCTATTTAGGATATATTACGTTGCCTTTTTGCCTCTTGGTTAATCCGTGGTGATGAGTATGATTGGTCAATTGATAACATGGATGTGAAGGGCCAAAGATGCCTTAATCATGGTTCGAACTTAAGACCTCTGTCTTCAAAGCACGTTACAATCTGCCGCGTGTGTCTTTTCATCTCCAGTCACCATTCATTTCAAGAGGTAGAAAACGACGTTACTCAAACAAATTTTATAAATAATTTCCATAACCATAAACATTTGTTGCACTTGTTGAGAGAAATCCATACCCTCGTAACGTTATAAGTAAACGTCGACCTAGTTGATGTCCCAGGAACCCTTCCTTGCACGAAAATCACACCTGTGTCCACATGATTTACGACTGAAAGCTTACTAAAGTAATAGAAATGTGCATCCCCATTTCCATTAATCGTTCACTCCTCGTATATTTTTAGGTCAGCTAATTCGAACATACGGCCCTAAGACAGCTACACACTGTCAACAAAACTGAGGTGTCAACAAAGTAATTACTGTATTTTATATATTTTATTTTTGGTAATGGAATATTTTTCCCTTCAGCTTCTTATTTATGTTTGATTTGGTTTATTTTACTTCGCATTTCTGCCACTTTTGGCTAAACGCGACGATGAGGATGAGCGATGAAATGATGAAATTGATGAAGGGATACTCACAATGAACACCGAATGAACACAATGCCAAGGCGGTGTTTAAGCAAACTGTGTTAACCACTATACCACGGAGGCCGAAATCCTTTTTAATTAGGATAAATCGTTCCTTGACAGCGAACTAAGAACAGGTAACATGCGTCACGTCAGACTTATAATATTTTAAATTTCTAACAATCAATTGGGATTTACTCTTAACCATTATTTTGCCCACATAAAAACTTCCACACAGTCAAGATCGTTTACACTAAGGACAACAGCGTTAAAGTCTATGCTTTAAGGAATGATTAAGCACAGTATGATTACGGAAAATAATAATTTACATGACTATAGTGATGCATTACATCGGTGGAACATTAATTTTCGATCAGAAAGAAATATTGAAAAACGCTTTTCTTCCACTTTTGAGTAATCACATAGATAAGGATGAAAGGTGTGTTAAGATGAAATTTGTGAAAGGCGATCACAAACGTAGGACACAGCCCAAACTCCACAGACCCTTATACTGGCCTTTTGTCTAGACGCCAGATCCTCGTTAATCTGCAAATTACACTCCATGGTCACAATGACGTAAGCATTCATAGAATAAATTTGTATACCATTCTCCCCCCACCCCCACCCCCACCCCAAGAAACGTGAGCTAAACTATTGCGCATTTTGTGATATGTTCATTACTTCTCAGGAACCACTCGCGGCCTTCAACTAGTTTATCCTGCAAAAACTGCGGGTTAGGATGTTAACAGATACTTCGGGGACAATATTCAAAGAATACTGTCACATACGCAGAATGCAAGGAGCTGTCCTGTTAGCGGACAGTTCATGGAGCGAACAGGGCATGGAGCGGACACAACTTGATTGACATGTTATCTAGTGAACTAATCAGTTAGAAAATTTAAACCACCCTCCCCCACGCGCTGCTGGCATGCAGCAACCAGTTCATGGAGCGGACACATGTTCATCGACCTCCCCCGCCCCGCTGGAAATTGTGTTAGTAAAGGGTGGATGGATTTGTATATACGTCCGCTTTGTGCCTAATAAACTTGCACATATCCTTACAATGAAGTGCGAAAAGGTATATTCGTAGTGCCAGCCGGGACTTTGTGCCTTCTTCACATTCGGGCACCTCATTATTCTGAAGGTGACCCTGTCGTAGTGCCTCGCACCACCAATAAGACAGGGGTCCAAAGACCCACGGACGCGATAGACCCGCACGATCAAATTGAAGGCCTAGTCCCATCAGCAGCATTAATCTGCTTCGTCAAACACGTACATTTTGTGCTACGTCAAAAGTTATTTACATGCTATCAATCCAGTTTCGGAACGAGGACATCGTCTTCAGAAATTTAGGCCTGGTTCCATCAGCAGCATTAATCTGCTTCGTCAAACACGTACATTTTGTGTTACGTCAAAAGTTCTTTACATGCTATCAATCCAGTTTCGGGACGAGGACATCGTCTTCAGAAATTTAGGCCTGGTTCCATCAGCAGCATTAATCTGCTTCGTCAAACACGTACATTTTGTGCTACGTCAAAAGTTCTTTACATGCTATCAATCCAGTTTCGGAACGAGGACATCGTCTTCAGAAATTTAGGCCTGGTTCCATCAGCAGCATTAATCTGCTTCGTCAAACACGTACATTTTGTGCTACGTCAAAAGTTCTTTACATGCTATCAATCCAGTTTCGGAACGAGGACATCGTCTTCAGAAATTTAGGCCTGGTTCCATCAGCAGCATTAATATGCTTCGTCAAACACGTACATTTTGTGCTACGTCAAAAGTTCTTTACATGCTATCAATCCAGTTTCGGGACGAGGACATCGTCTTCAGAAATTTAGGCCTGGTTCCATCAGCAGCATAAATCTGCTTCGTCAAACACGTACATTTTGTGCTACGTCAAAAGTTCTTTACATGCTATCAATCCAGTTTCGGAACGAGGACATCGTCTTCAGAAATTTAGGCCTAGTTCCATCAGCAGCACCTCATTATTCTGAAGGTGACCCTGTCGTAGTGCCTCGCACCACCAATAAGACAGGGGTCCAAAGACCCACGGACGCGATAGACCCGCACGATCAAATTGAAGGCCTAGTCCCATCAGCAGCATTAATCTGCTTCGTCAAACACGTACATTTTGTGCTACGTCAAAAGTTATTTACATGCTATCAATCCAGTTTCGGAACGAGGACATCGTCTTCAGAAATTTAGGCCTGGTTCCATCAGCAGCATTAATCTGCTTCGTCAAACACGTACATTTTGTGCTACGTCAAAAGTTCTTTACATGCTATCAATCCAGTTTCGGGACGAGGACATCGTCTTCAGAAATTTAGGCCTGGTTCCATCAGCAGCATTAATCTGCTTCGTCAAACACGTACATTTTGTGCTACGTCAAAAGTTCTTTACATGCTATCAATCCAGTTTCGGAACGAGGACATCGTCTTCAGAAATTTAGGCCTGGTTCCATCAGCAGCATTAATCTGCTTCGTCAAACACGTACATTTTGTGCTACGTCAAAAGTTCTTTACATGCTATCAATCCAGTTTCGGAACGAGGACATCGTCTTCAGAAATTTAGGCCTAGTATAAAAGTATATAGGATGAGGACACTTGTAGCGTAGAAAAGAAGAGCTCATATGATTAAACAGCCCGATTTGCCCACACTTAAAATTATGCCAAGATGCCTATAAGCCCCAATTCTTCAAGTGTGATATGCTCTTAATCCTAAGAATTTTGAATCCTAGTGTAGAAAAGAACCCTCAATAGACAGATTTGCCCACACTTAAAATTATGTCAAGTACCCATATGATTTTATTGTTTATAGTCTGTTATTCTGTCAAAATCCCAAGAATCTTGAATTGTAGTGTAGAAATCAAGAACCCCCCTCAGACAGATTTGCCCATGTGTGTAAAAGCTACATCTCTCAGTTTGTTGTCCATAAACTTGCAAAAATTTGCCCCCCCCTTGATTTTGTTTTGGCTACACTTAAAATTAAGGCAAAAAGCCACTCTCACCCACCCACACCCATTTATATTTACTTCCGGTCCGGTAATATGCAAAAATCTTCTAGAATTGCTCTGTGACTCTCTCATTTCTTACATCATAAACATATGATTTTTCACCTATAAGAATAACACTACATATGGTGTCATCAGGGAGTGTATCGTGGAATTTATAACAATAATTATAAAAATATAAAATAATAAAAGGGGGCGTTTAGAGGTTCGAACCTAGGTTTGGATGTTCAATCACGTAATGAGCAATTAAAATGTACCATTAAAATTAGTCACGGTCCAAGATACGGCCGATGAGAAAAGACGAGGAAGTTCCCTTTTCATCGGTCTTCGTTTACAAGCCAAATTTACCATGAATTTATCTTGAATTTAAGAATCAGGAATCGGAAATCAGAACACTGGACACTGAAATATGTTACAAAATAATGTTTAATACATTCCTGTTGATATACTTACAATCTCTGGTCGCTCACCGACACAAGACAAAACACTCGCGGACCCATGATGCACCGCTCTAAACAAGTGAGCAACGCAGACCGCTGATGGTCGGTTTTATATGTAAACAATACATTCGAGCACCATGGCCTAACCAGTTACGTTAAAGAAGTTTGAAATCACAAAGCTAAGATTTTAAACATGGTCCAGAGAAGAGAAAACAATTTCTCTCTGACCTATAAAGGTGCTGAAAGTTTTAACTGCGAATGTTCTAAAACTGTCTCTCTAAAATGTGAATGTCGAACTGCCAAATCGAACTGTGTCTCTCGAACTGTGTATTTCCACTCTCACTTTCCACTGCCTCTGCCAAGTCCTTACTTCGTCTTTTCTTTCCGTTCTCCCAAGAATTGTCCTTCACTCTATTGGTCGTTGAACTTTTTACTCCGCCCACACGTGGTCACTTCTTCATGTAGGGGCGATAATCGTAACACACGGGGGAGATAAGGGTGAGAATTGCTTACCGAGAGGCGATAATCGCATAGCATGAAAACACAATAGCACCTTGTTTGAGAGCTGATCTCGAGGAATGAAAAGCATCTGTTCTAATTAATTTTAATGGCTCTCAGCTCAAATTTTATCGCACTCAACTCGGACACTTCGGTAAAGTTATTCCTTCCTTTGCTGTCGAAATCGCATCGAAGCGAAGATATACGAAGAGAAATGTTCTGGCAGGGTTGGAGTTCAAGATTCTCTGCTATTTACTCTTGTCAATTCGACGTCTTTGAGCCAGACGGGCTGGCGGCGATCGTGGAAGTTATGCGTCTCGTGGAGAACACCATGTGTGGAGCAATTGTCTCGATTCCGAGCCTGGCCACCTGCAAAATCTCACGAGGACAGAGGATCTTTGTTCAGAACAAGGGAGAAAGTCTTCTTGGGGTTTTAAATTTTAAATGCCTGAAGTTCCAGGTGATTAGCTCCTTCTCTGCCGAAATTATCTCGATAGGCTCCATCTGGGCTGAAATTATCTTGACGTGAGCCACAGTTTAGACGAATTTGTATGGGACAGATATGGGAGTTTATTGCTGGACAACAATTTTCTTCACCTTGACGTAGGGGTGGTGATATATGGGAGGCTTCATGGGAACGAACGCTCGGCGAGGCAGCTGGGTTTCTTCTCAGAGAGCAGAAAATAAGATCTTGGGGGAAAGCGTAGAAAGACCGATGGAGATTTGTAATTGGCACATGGAAATGGTAATTGGCACATCGGTTATACATCCCCCTGCTCCCGAATAAAATTTGCTGAAATGAAGGGAAGCAAATTTTTCAGCTATCAGTTGCATTGCCTCCTGCAGGACTTCTGATGTGTCTTGCCTCCCGATGTTAACTTAGGTCAGACTGTAACCCTAGCACCCGTAGACTTAAGTGTTCGGGTCACATCTGCCTCTTATGGGCAAGTCTGCCTGCCTCTCTCCTCCTCCCATAGCTGTAGTTCTCTTCTGCTGCTTCTCCTCCTGCCTGGATTGGCTCTGGGCAAGTGAGTTGCACCCTCGCTGCTTCATTTGGTGTCCATGGCATCTTCTTCTCTCTTCCGATTGCTAACTCGGGCGTCGAGTGTCTCAGGAATACGGTTGGTAATAAAGGTGGGCTGCCCTCCTTGTCTAGTCATTCCTGGAATAGTGGTCCGTCCTGGCCTCTTCTTCTGCCATCTGGTCTGCCTGGCTGGAGCTCTCGTATCTGCTGAAGAGATGTGTACGGAGTCTCCTTGGTGCATCTTCTCCTGCCATCTCTTTGGCTGTAGTATCTTATTCTGTGAAAGTTTTTAAAGGCATTAGAATATGCTTAGTTGAAAGTCTTAATTTATCTTCATGCACTTTCTTCACATGTCACAACTTCAAGTCTCTTTACCACTTTAAGTTCCTTGTCTTTGTGCACTTGACCACTATGTCTCTTGATTACATTTTTATGAATAATGAAAATTACACAAAAATTTGTAGCTTCTACAAAGATAGTATGAAAATCAATACAGGATTTAATAAAATATTATATAAAAATTTGTTGGCTAGTTTTGAAATTAAAAATTGAAAAATTACCAATACACATATTAAAATAAGAAAATTCCCTTTACTTTATATCCTTCATGCACCCTTCTCTTCAACTTATTTCATCGTTTTAGCTTATTTCATATTTCATTACTTGGCTCAAGGCTTTACCAACACAAGACTATTTCACTAACACACTTCATAGGTTAGGCAGTATTTACTGCACGGGCATTCAGCCCCTTACATGTGCATACTTAAAACTATAATGGCCACTATGGGCAAATCTTCTGCTCTATGGCAGGAATTATGTGTGCATCATAGGCACATTCTTTATGCTATGTAAAGCATAGGCCTCCTTGGGCAAATTAAAATTAACGCAACCCTCTTATAACACCAAAATCCTTGTTGTGTGTTGTCGGCAAGTGTATGTGGTAGATGTATTTATTCTGTGTCTTATACCTTACATTAAGTAAAATTATGCAACTTGAGCCAGTTAAAATGCCAAAATTTAAATACTCTCCTTATCAACATAAAAACAAACAGTGAATAATCATTATGGAGGTCTAGCCTCCATTTTCTCCTGATCAAAGCTAAATGGTGCATGAATCTAGTTGTTATACAAACTTAATCCTTATTTTAATATACAGACCCAACTTATTTTCTTCATCATACATCACTGGCCGTTCCATGCCTTGGTTGGTCTGGTGTGTCTAGCCTATCAAATATTAACTATAATAAATCAGAATACACCTTTAGAAAAAACATAGAAATAGATTAATCAATAATCAATTGATATTAATATTTTCTGTAAATATTGACAAACAAATGAAAAGGAAAACAAAGAAAACTACTTCTTCTTCTAAGTAAATAAAGGATTACATGGCACTATGACTGTGCTAAATAAACAAAATTATAAGTTTCACCACTAACTAGATATTAATAAAATGAAAAGGTGACTTACTGAGTCACGTGTGTGCACATATATTGTTGCACCTGATTACACAAGTTCACAAAGATTAAGATTACAAAATGATAAAACATAAAATTTAAACACATCAAAAATATTAAGATAATATTATTGTTTAGATATAATGAAGAAGTTAATATGAGCAAATGTATGAGATTATTACAAACAGAAGACCTAACACCACCTTCTGTTAGTTACATCATAAAAATCAAAAGATTAAAATACAACTATATTACAAGTGTATGCATGTGTATGAAATTTTTGCTTTTTGGTCGAGTGTAATTGTTGTCTTACTTATTCTTAAGCAATTGTTGCAATGTGTTAGCCCCGCAGGGCTATTTTATGAGGACTACGTAGTTAGGCCCTAACTTCTAGCAGCCAAATGTCGACCTGTCACGTGGCTGATAGAATCCAGGAACCGAACACGTCCAAAACCAACCCGCATGTATATATAAAAGAGTCCCCCCCCTTGAATCCGACAGCAAGATAATATGTTGATAAAAAAAAATCCCTTAAAGCCTAAAGAAGGCAAAGTGTAAAATAAAATATGCTCCGCGCATGAAAACTGTCGAATTCCGCAATGATTAAGTCAAATCCATATTTAAAATCATGTTTAGCTCACGCTGCCATAGCGTCTTATGAGCTGTTGGGAGGACAGGTGACACGCGGTGTGCCCCAATCATCCTCTTCCTAACTCCTTAACCTCCACACCAAAAAAAATCTTTCAAGTTACCCGGGGTATACCGAAAGTATTCCAAAATGGTGGCAAAATAAATTTTGGGTTCTAGTCTCCTTTGAGAATAGAAATTTCGATCTTTGAGGTTCTCTATAGCAAGAAATTAACCCTAGGGAGATATATAAAACGAAGAAGTTGGTCTCCCTTTCATTATAAATTCTTATTTATCATCAGGTCATCCGTCGCATTCAGCATGTGCAAGTAAGCACGCATGCTGAGAAAAATATTAAAGTTGATGGTTGCAAAACCATTTATAATGAATTGTTACTTAGTAACTATTATACTGTATGATTACACAAGTCACAGGTATGCTGGTTTAATCAGTACATTGAAGAAAGGTGATTTCGGAAAATAATTCCTCGGAACGTCAAAAATTTTCTAAAAAATTAGCTGGCAACACTGATTTTCACTAACTTTAAATGGTAGTTGGTTGCAAAACTTCTATAACACTTATATTAAATAATTAACAAGTTCGAAGTAAATATCCTGAAATAAAAGTAAAATTTTTACATAAATTCGAAGTTTCTCGGTGTACGAGCCTCCGATACGACACCTTCGTATAAAAACTGGATAATTAAAAATAAAATTATTCAAGTCCTGGTTGATATTTTGTAATTTCCTTCAAGGGTAGTCTATTTATGACTTCATTAATTAGTTTTCATAAGGATCCAACTGTAATTTAGCATGTTATGGCTGATTTAAAATTAAAGTTCTCCGCAAAAGTACTAGTTCAGACAAAATGTGGATTTTTATGTCATAGTAGTTCAATTTTATGAAGCAATACAAGCTTAACTCTTTATATTTAAGTAATTTATAGTTTAATTGTTATTATTAAGTTCTAAATGTAAAAATTTGTTTCAAAAATTGTAGCTTTTATGCTGAAAATTCATTTTAAGTGCCTTATTTAACAGCGTAACGCTTTTAAGTTGGAAAATGAAAGATAAGCCAAATATTGTTTTTAAGAACCAATTTTAAGGTTGAAGGAGAAATAAAGAACAAGATTCTATTTACGCCATCCTGAGAATCAAGTGTAAAAGAGTCTCCCAGCCTCCAGTCCTTTAAGAGGACTTCCCTTTGAAAGTATGTGTGTTATGTAACATGTGTATCATTAACATCCTGCGGAAAAAAGATCTGGTCTCTTACCCTTCAACATCCTGAGGTACAATGTCCTTTTACCTTCGGTACAGTGCCACAGCTTCATGTTTTCCACATGCTGATTGGTTACCATCTGGCCGGTACAGCAGTCCAACAGCGTGAACACGTCAACTCGCTCTTCTTGATAGCAGTAATAAGGACCGGAGAAGGTATTGCAGTATTTCCTGGTTATGGCATCCAATAAGCTACTAAGAAAGTGTGTTTTCAAAAAGATTAAGTTACCTACAGAGACATTTTGCCTTTGGGACAATTGTGCATTTATCCTGGTGTTTCTTTTGTTTCTTTCACCCGCTGTATTAATACTAGCCATGTACAGCTTGTGTTCCCAGTTCATTTCTTCACCAGCTGGCAAATTAAAGTGTGTTTTTACTGCATTGTCTATGGGATAATTTAATTGAAGCTCTATGGGTGCAAAACCAGTGGAATGGTTGACACTTCCATTCAACAAGTTAACAACTTTGGTGACATGCTCTGGCCAAGCATTATGCGCACCTTCACATACCACTCGCATAAGCCGGTTCAAATCTTTGTGTATCCTCTCTACTAGGTTACTGCTCGGTTTGTATACCGGGGTGTAAGCAACCTTTATGCCTAGAGAGGCTAATGACTGTACATATTTATTTGCCTTGAACTGGACTCCATTGTCACTTACTATTAAATTTGGGATCCCGAAATGTAAAAAATAGACATCAATTAGCTTTCGTAGTATGCTGTCGGTAGTACTGTTACGTAAGGTGTATGCGGTTAGAAACCTAGTTTTTGCATTTTGAATAGTTAGTAAGAATCTTTCACCTCTCTTACCCCTTGGTAATGGGCCCTGTATATCTATGAACAAAACAATATCTCTACCTTCCATACTGTGCAATAACAGTGTTTGTCTAGGTGGGTGTGTGTTATCTTTAGTACTTTGACATGTAATGCAGTCTGCAACATATGATCTGACATCTTTCCTCATATTTCTCCAATTATACAGTTTTAAAATCCTTCTCATCATTTTATCTACCCCAAAATGTCCTAAATTGTCATGGTAAGCTCTAAGAACTACTGGTACAAACGATTCTGGTATGCAGAGCTTCCATTCATTCAAAAAATGATAATCCCTCGTAACTAGCAAGTTATTTGGCAAAATTTTGTAAAACTTAAACCAATTCCTAGACCTGGTTGAATTTTCTGTGTGCGTACCATCCAAAAACTGTATGATAGGGAGAAGTACGGGGTCTTTTCGTTGCTCCGCAGCTACGAAGTCAACGGAAAAGTCAAGTATCTCGTTACGGAACGGTTCACTTGCGGCATTTATATGTAAGTTTTCGATTTCTTTACTTTCAAAAGTCCTGCTTAACAGGTCTGCCAGACCATTTTCTTTGCCCTTGCAGTAATGTACTTGAAACTGGTAGGCTTGCAACTGTAAAGACCACCTGGTCAGCCTAGCATTCCAGTTCTTTGAGCTGTTTAGCCACTGCAAAGCATGGTGGTCACAAATGACTGTGAATTTAGTACCAGCTACATATTGTCTAAATTTAGAAATGCAAAAGATTATACTCAAACACTCTAGTTCAGTAATAGTGTACTTTTCTTCATATGGTCTCAATGTTCTACTTACATAATAGATGACACGAGGCTCCCCGTTATCAATTTGAAATAGATATCCCCCTATGCCAATTCCACTCGCATCTGTCTGTATGAAAAATTCCTTTTGCATGTCAGGGTGGTGTAATGTAGCATCCCTGGCTATGGCATCTTTCATAGATAAGAAACTATTTTCTTCTTTTCTACCCCACTCCCACTTTTTGTCTTTCTTAAGCAAGTCTGTTAGTGGTTTACAAATTTCTGAATAACTGGGAATGAATTTTCTCAACCAACCAAAAGCACCTAAAATTTTCTGTAGTTGTTTCCTAGTTCTAGGTCTAGGAAGTTCAACTATTGACTGTATCCTATCCTGATTTATGTGAATCCCTTTCTGATCAATTGTATGGCCTAAATAGTTTAATTTCTCTTTGCAAAAGAAGCTTTTCTTCAGTTTGATGGTCATGTTAGCAGCCCTAATCTTTGAAAATACTTCTTTTAAGAGCTCTATGTGTTCTTCAAAAGTCTCTGTCCTAATACACAAATCATCTACATAGATCATAACCTTATCTGAAAGTGTATCCCCCAGTGTTCTATTCATAGCTTCAGTAAAAGCTTGCACTCCGTTCGAAGAACCAAAAACTAACCTTTTGTACTGGTATAGTTTACCATCGAAACTGAATGCTGTAAGTGGTTTAGACTCTTCGGTAATCAAAATCTGGTAAAAACCTGAAAACATATCTATGGTGGTTATGTATTTCTTGCCTTGAAAACCTTGCAAAGCCTCATCTATCCTAATAGGCTTTGTTTGAATCAATTTCTGGTGCAAGTTGACATTACGCATGTCGGTGCAAATGCGTAGCGACCCATCAGATTTCGGTATTACCACCAGGGGGTTGAGGTGACAAGATTCACTAAATTCTATTATATCCCACTCTAAAAGTTTCCGTAAGTGTTCCCTGACTTGAGATTTATAGTTATACGGTATGGGATAAGTCTTCGCTACCAAAGGTTCTGCGGTATCTACTTCTATTTTATGCACATACTTATTGCAACACCCAGGCTTGTCATCAAAAAGATCATTAAATTCTAATAAAGTATCTAAAAGTATATCCTTTTCAGTAGGATTTAAAATTTCTGCATCTTGTGCCTTTTGAAAGAGTTCTTGGGATGTGGCCTGTGTATTACAATGAGTATTCCCAACTGGTACTGTATAACTAGGTTGCTTGCGTACCTGGTTACAAGGATTATCTAAATCCTGAGTGCCTTCAGCAAGTGGTAGGGGTAACAATGGTACTACTTTACTTCCTTGTTCTGTGTTTAATAACAATTCTCTTTCTTTCAGGTCTAGCTTAGCCTCTAGTGCGAAAAGTAAATCCAACCCAATCAAAATTCTAGCTGGTAGTTCTCTGACTATTAAAAATTGCACGGTTACTATTTTACCTCCTATATTCACATCTGTAATGAATTTCCCTAGTGACTTTTGTCTCCTTTTCCCACTGTAATCTATCAGCATTATATTATCAGTATTAAGCAAGGTAGGTCTTGAAATTTCACTTGTTATTTCTCTCCAAACACTCTCAGCCATTACAGAAATTTCTGCTCCCGAGTCTACAAGTGCCTTATATTCTTTATTATTGAAACTTACATTAACAAATGAACTACATTTTACTTTGTTCCTGATATTTACTGGCAATGAAAGGTTTTTAGCACTATAATATTCCTCATTATCTTCAAAATCCTCATAAAAATTCAAATCAACCCTACAAATTTCATATTTATTTTCATCATTCACCAGTTGCTTTAATTGTGTTTCCCTGTCATCGGTATCAATGGAGCTTCCCCCTTGCCTACCTTCTGTAAGAGGGGAGCCTAGGCATTTAAAGATCTGGTAGGCTGGTTACCAGTTCTAAATGGAGGGCTGTTTGGGTTTAAGGTGGAGCCTTGCTCAGGTGCTCGGGTTCGATCCGTAGCCACCACTTGTGCATAAGTGGGACCCCTACCCTGGCTAGCCTGGTTGTTGTTCCTACGTACCGGGGAGTTTCCTCTCCCGTTACGGTAGCTGGAACTACTACCTCCCCCGTTACGATTATCGGAGTATGTGTACGATCTGCCCCGGTATGAGTTGTTGCGTCGCGGGTTGCTATCCCAAGTGCTACCCCGACGGAAGTTATTTTCAGTTCTTCGTGGGGGACTGGGTTCGAACCTAGGTCTTCGTACCCTGACCTGCCTAGCCTGAAAGTTTTCTTGTCTATTTTGGGGGTACCGGGGTTGGAACCTCCTTTGGTCCTCCCTTTGACTGGATTGGGACACTATGTCTAACCTGGCTACAATCTCGGCTGCCATCTCTAGGCTAATGTAGGGGTGGATTAAGAGAGCTTCCTTAACCTTGTTGGGGAGCTGGTTGGCTATGATGACCGTCTTTTGTTGGTCCGTCATGCCGGTTTGTATGTTATTCAGCAAGTTGACCTGTTGCCAAAAATAGGAAAGCATGGTGCCCTTGCTATGATCAGTGTACCTACTATTCATTACCTTGGCTAGGTATGTTGACTTCCACGTATCTGATTGATACGTAGACAGAAACAATGCCTTGAACCCCGAATAGGTATCAAAATTCCCCTTTACTTGGAGGTACCAGTTTTTGGCCACCCCTGTCAGTAACTTTGGCAGGTAGGATAAAATATCCTCCTCCTGCACACCCAGCAAGCAAAACGACTCTTCGATGTCTGCCAAGAACTGAGAGGCTAGGTACTCAGGTCTTGCAGCACTGAATTTGGGGAGTTTTTCTAGGTCCCCAAACCTGATGGCAGTCCGTTTCCTTGGCTTTGGCTTATGCTCTACCCCGGAATCACTGTCCGAGTCCGAGGAAGCATAAGGGGTGCTTTGGGATTGAACCTTAGGCTTAACCGCCTGTTTTTCCCTTTTTATCTTTAGCTGGCTGATCTCCCCCTGATTGCTCTCATATTTTTTCTCTAGCTCTTCAATAGCCTTCTCTAATTTGGCAATTTCCCCACTATTATCTTTCTTCCCTTTTACATTTTTAGACAGGTTCTCTACTCTATCTAATCTGCTCTGTAACTTATTCAGTATTTTGCTATTTCCCTTTTCTAACTCACCCAACCTAGCATTCACTTGATCATTCCCTTCCTTATTAAGGTCTTCAATACCAGCTACTCTGCGCTTAATTACGTCAAGCTCTTTTTTACTTTTCGCTTCAAAGCTGATCTTGTAGGTATTGAACTCATGTTCCCTGGCATCCCTTAATGAATTCATGTAGCTAACAGCCTCCCTGTTAAGCCTACCTTCTGCCTGCTGCACCTCCCTAACAATCAACTCTCTATTTTCTCCCTCTGACTTCTCTACTCTCTTCTCTAACTGGTCTACTTTCCCTCTTGTTGCTTCACATTTCTTTATTTGTGCCTCTATCCTAGCATTAGTGTCCTCCCTGTATTGCTCTATCCTGTTTCCTAATTCCTCATTTAATGAGTCTATTCTTCGACTCAAACCTGCGTTACTTGCATCTATCTTTTCATTAGTGGATTCTATTCTTAGATTTAATTGCCCTATTGCTTTTAACACTTCATTCATGGAATCCCTGAGCTCTTCCATTGAGGTTGCCATTTTTCTAGTTATAGGCATTCAAGTTTACAAAAGAGAGGAAAAAATATCAAACAAGTGTTTGTTGTTATTTTTAGCGGAGGTTAGTGCACTCGCGTGGCATGCAAAAAGAAACTATTTAGTGTCCTGATTTCTTTATGAAATTTATAAAATTGAGGGCAAATTTAGAAAATTTAGAACAATTTTAGAAATGGTACATTAAGTATGGCTTGCAAACAAGTCCCTGTTCGGGAAAAGCCATTTATAACAATAATTATAAAAATATAAAATAATAAAAGGGGGCGTTTAGAGGTTCGAACCTAGGTTTGGATGTTCAATCACGTAATGAGCAATTAAAATGTACCATTAAAATTAGTCACGGTCCAAGATACGGCCGATGAGAAAAGACGAGGAAGTTCCCTTTTCATCGGTCTTCGTTTACAAGCCAAATTTACCATGAATTTATCTTGAATTTAAGAATCAGGAATCGGAAATCAGAACACTGGACACTGAAATATGTTACAAAATAATGTTTAATACATTCCTGTTGATATACTTACAATCTCTGGTCGCTCACCGACACAAGACAAAACACTCGCGGACCCATGATGCACCGCTCTAAACAAGTGAGCAACGCAGACCGCTGATGGTCGGTTTTATATGTAAACAATACATTCGAGCACCATGGCCTAACCAGTTACGTTAAAGAAGTTTGAAATCACAAAGCTAAGATTTTAAACATGGTCCAGAGAAGAGAAAACAATTTCTCTCTGACCTATAAAGGTGCTGAAAGTTTTAACTGCGAATGTTCTAAAACTGTCTCTCTAAAATGTGAATGTCGAACTGCCAAATCGAACTGTGTCTCTCGAACTGTGTATTTCCACTCTCACTTTCCACTGCCTCTGCCAAGTCCTTACTTCGTCTTTTCTTTCCGTTCTCCCAAGAATTGTCCTTCACTCTATTGGTCGTTGAACTTTTTACTCCGCCCACACGTGGTCACTTCTTCATGTAGGGGCGATAATCGTAACACACGGGGGAGATAAGGGTGAGAATTGCTTACCGAGAGGCGATAATCGCATAGCATGAAAACACAATAGCACCTTGTTTGAGAGCTGATCTCGAGGAATGAAAAGCATCTGTTCTAATTAATTTTAATGGCTCTCAGCTCAAATTTTATCGCACTCAACTCGGACACTTCGGTAAAGTTATTCCTTCCTTTGCTGTCGAAATCGCATCGAAGCGAAGATATACGAAGAGAAATGTTCTGGCAGGGTTGGAGTTCAAGATTCTCTGCTATTTACTCTTGTCAATTCGACGTCTTTGAGCCAGACGGGCTGGCGGCGATCGTGGAAGTTATGCGTCTCGTGGAGAACACCATGTGTGGAGCAATTGTCTCGATTCCGAGCCTGGCCACCTGCAAAATCTCACGAGGACAGAGGATCTTTGTTCAGAACAAGGGAGAAAGTCTTCTTGGGGTTTTAAATTTTAAATGCCTGAAGTTCCAGGTGATTAGCTCCTTCTCTGCCGAAATTATCTCGATAGGCTCCATCTGGGCTGAAATTATCTTGACGTGAGCCACAGTTTAGACGAATTTGTATGGGACAGATATGGGAGTTTATTGCTGGACAACAATTTTCTTCACCTTGACGTAGGGGTGGTGATATATGGGAGGCTTCATGGGAACGAACGCTCGGCGAGGCAGCTGGGTTTCTTCTCAGAGAGCAGAAAATAAGATCTTGGGGGAAAGCGTAGAAAGACCGATGGAGATTTGTAATTGGCACATGGAAATGGTAATTGGCACATCGGTTATAAATTCACAGATAATTTTAATGTTTGTCCTGTCATTAACCACAACTTGTTTCCTTTTTGAAGTGTTGATGACAAACATGGGTCTCTGTGCTTTGAATTCATCTGGTGTGTAATACATGTCAGTATTGCCAGTAGTGACCCTTTTGTATGCTGTAAATGCTTCATATAATTTAAGAAAATCATCCTTGGACATGTCTAAATTATAATTTTCTCTAGGGAATACCTCATTTCTGAAATTTTTAAGATATATGTTCTTGATGTTGCAGTTATCAAATCTACTTGAATTTTTTTCCTGATTATTGTGTCTTCCAGTCTGAAACAATACCACCACAAAATCCGGCATGTCATATTGTATACTGGAGAATGAATTTGTAGCATGAAACTCATAATAAGTACCAGCGGCAGGTTTCTGTACACATTGATATGTATAAAATTGTAAAGGAATCTGTGGATTTTTTATTATATCTGCTTTGTATTTAAGAGCATAACTGGCTTCATATTCAACAACTGGGATTCTTAGCTCCATAGTCTGAATAAGGCACTTGCCCTCATCAGGTAAGGTATTAGGCAGAGCTTCCCCTGTAGAGTTTAATGTACTGTACCTCATCAAAGCATTATTATCATTGGCAGCTCTTCTAAATGTGATTCTTAAACCACCCTTCCAAATAATATCTTTGTAATCTGAGAAGAATCCTGGCAACAGGCGCATGGGGAACAGCACTGTGTGGCTCTTGGATAATATTTTATCACCAGCCTCAAATTCACCTATTTTGTAGTAAGAAGCCTCGGTTTTGGATAATTTTAGTGTGGCCAAAGCTGTGGAGGTAATGCCGGGATAATCCACTCTGTTTATAACAACACCATGTTTTCTGATCTCAATTTCAGAGAACAGATGCGGCACAAAATTGTCTACCAATCTTATATTTCAATTTGCCGGATAATCTGTTCCATCGAGCTTTACAACATCAAATTTGATGTATAGATCTGCTCTGTGGGGATGTATAAAGCCATCCCCTACATCAAGATCAACCTCAATTTCTGTGTTGGGTTGATTTAAATTTGCAAATGTCCTCCTGTTTGGAGGGAATGATTGTAGCTCATAACTCTCAATTTTTTCCATTTTTTTTGTATGTATTTTTATTTAAATATTAATCTCTATGATAGCAGTTGTTGTTGCTCCAGCAAAATCAACTAATTCTTCTTTTTCATTAGTGACCATCAACTCAATATAATCTATTCTATTATGGCACACAGGAAAATATAATGTTGGGGATGGAGTGTAGATGATTGGCTCCATAAATTCAGAATTAGGTTTAAATGTTGCAATGATGCCAGTTTCTTTGTGAGTGCCTATGCCATTTGATTTGGTGATCATACCCTCGGCCACATTACAGTGAATATTTAGAGTCTCTATGGCTAAGAATTTAGGTATATTAATAGCAGTGTGTTTGATGGCTGGTTCAAGTTTTGTGTTGTTCTCAAACCCTAACAGCTCTCCTATAGTACCCAGATCCACTGTCTCTGTAGCAGATACAATCTCTACTCTGTGAGTGACAGAATTTTGAGTTAATACTATACCTCTGGGTAATCGAGCATTTAGAGTGGACATATTATATTGCCCTGGAGTGATGACAATTTTTTGATCACCAACTGCAATTTTGTTGTTGTGGTGTGTAATATTAGGGATCAAGTACATGCCATAAAATGCTCTGAGAGCTATTGTTTTGGGATATACTATATCATCATGTAATCTAAGTTTCAATATTGAATTTTGGCTGGTGAGATGGAATACCCCCATGATGTTTTAAATACCACAAGGCTTTTTGAAAATCTTCAATTGATGGTTTATTTATTTGAGACATATATCTAAGAACAGATAAACACAAATGTCCACAATTAATATCTTTGAAATTTTGAACACGGGCATTATTGTAATAAAGATTAGCTGATTTTAGATATTTTATTAAATTTTCAGATGGAACACCTCCAAATGAATCAAACACAAATGCCTCATTGTTTAAATATTGAAGATAACAAATCCAGTGAGTGCCCTGATTTTTGTACTTATCCAAATTAACAATGCCACACTCTTTGTTGAGTGGTTGTTCTGTTAAAGAATCAGACATGTACACACCTCTAAAATTTTTGATGCCCAGTGGCTTGATTAAAGCTTCAATATCTTGGTTTGTAAGCGGCTCTTGTTTCTTTTAAACTTATTCATGGCTCTCTTAACACCTTTGCCTTGTTTCTCCATGGCTAGGTTATGGCGCTTCAATTCATCTAATTCTGCCTTATTCTTCTTGGCATCTATTACTGTTTTTGCTATGGCAGCTGATCCCCCAGCCAAGCTCCCAACAGCCCCAAGTGCTGCTAAGATGGCCGGGATAGTAAATATGAAACCCCCCACATGTGATTTTTTTCTAGATTGTTGTAATTTTTTTAATTGGGGGGTACTAAGCAACAATTTCATACCGTGGCCCTTGGCAATACAAGAATTTTTTTTTCTTGCGCTGCTTTTTGGTTAAAAGACTATCAATACTTTTAAGAGATTTAAGACCTGCATAAGGTATTTGATACATAACACCGTTGGCCTTCATTCTAGGTTTATTATATATATATATTCACAGCCCCCACCCCAGTTTTTGTTTGGTGTTCATACCTATGGTGGTTCCCAATGCTGCTATTCTCTCACTTAAAGAAGCATCTTTGCTTACAAATCTACCAAATGCAGCCTCTTCTAATTTTTTGTCTGCAACATGTCTCTTGTCAAGATCAGTATGTGTGTTGTATGCTATGTCATGGTCTCTGCAAGCAGCATCTAGGGGATTAACACCAGGATCACCTCTGTTTAATCTATGGTCCAATTTTGTACCGGGACCACAATACTGATAGCCTGGAATATGTAGTTCAAATGGCAGCTTGTTTATAATGTCATTAACCAACCCCCGACCCTCAGAAATATTCCAAAATTTAGGTGGTAGAGTATTAATAATTTTTATAAAATATCCAGTCCCCTTAGTGTCATTCACTATAAAATTAGACAATTTTGTGCTTATCATGTCCATAATTCCAACCTTTTCATTGTAAAAATTGTGGTTGCCAGCATTTTCCTCCCCAGCTATCACCAATAACCTATCTACAAGTTTCCTGACATCATCAACCCACACAAATTCTTTAGGCAGGGTGTTGTATTGTTTGATTCCACTGCCAGTCTTCATCTGTGACCATATGGGCTTGATTAAATTGTTGTATTTTGCTCCACTGCTAGACTTGACTCTTTTTTGTGTGGGATCATTGTTCTGGTATAGAGCATCTGATTTTATTAATATTTCTTTGTAATGCTCATAATCTTGATCTGTATAGCTGCCAGGTCTCTTCCTAGTCATCAGTTCCCACAATCTAGGTGTGCCGGGATACTTAACAAAACCACCTTTTTCTCCAAGATGAGATTCTGAATATACAATCAGATCATCTCCCATAAATGTTACTCTGAAATTGCCAATTCTATGTATGATGCTACCATCAAGCTCTGTGTCAGCATATAGGCCAAAAACCTCATCTTTGTTGTCTTTAGGTGTGCTTAAATATTTTTGAGCAAGAAGACCCAATTCAATAGGATCCTGACTAGCTTCAATTCTTCGAGGAGCAACAGGACTAGGTGTATGAATACTGGAAAGTGGGGTGATTGGATAATCTAATATGTTCCTTGCAGCTACAGGTACAAGCTCTGTGATCAAATTTTGATTTTGCTCTGTAACAGTTTTGATATTTTTACCTAATTCACTAATAGCATCAATAATAGGCTGTTCTGTTTGTTTGTGTTGTTCATAAATTCCTCGGTTCTCTGATTTCCAACCCTTAAATCTTTTTACAAGATAATCTCTTAATTTAAGATCATCAATGATTGGCCTTTTCATGGTTATTTATATATGTTTCAATGTCTAGAAAATTGTTGATTTTATTTCTGTATTTGCCACTATTGGGTTTTCTTGTCATATCAATTGTGACAAACCCATAACTGTTTTGATTCCAGCACCTACTGCAAAACTTGGAAAAATCATTGTAGCTCAAGTCCCCACCTACATATTCATCATGTATGTGTTTGAGGTTGGTATGATCTTGATGAAACACACATATAAAATTGCTGTTGTCTCGGATCAGCTGCTTCGGTATTTTAGAAAAAGTCTGTGCCAGGTAGAAAAAATCAATGTTTTTGTGTCGCCCCTGTGTAAAAAAATTTGTAACCTTGTTTTGATTATCCAGTATAATGTCATCAAACACAACAACAGAGTTATCAAGACATTCATGGAGTGGCTTAACATCTGGTTCAAAAGTGGCTATATCCAATCCATCATATAGCTTCATCAGCTGCTGATATTTTAATTGTTCCAAGCTCTTAGAGAAAACATACAAGTGCCTGTTTTTCCAGTCTAACCAGTTGGGTGCCAATAAAAAATTATCAATGATTAGTGTAGTTTTACCACAAGCTGATGGCCCAACAATAAGACATCTAATATTATCAGGCAGCAACTTGCCATTTCTCTTAATCTGCTGTTCAGGTTCTGGCAGCCTTTTTATAACATCCCAGGTGCTCATATTATCACTTTGTCTGCATCGATCCAGCTGTGTTCTGGAAGTCCTAGCCATTTGACAAATAACTTGTTGCCTTTTCTGCGGATGATTTTTTCTATGAGATACGTGTCAGGCTGTTTAGTTTTGTTGAGTTCTTCTTCATAGAACCGGCCTTTGAGAATTTCTCCTCGGTGGTCTTTTATTATACAGGGTGTTTCTAAAGGTCGTTTACAACGCTTGGGAGGTGATTCCTCACACGAAAACAAGCAAAAAGTCTAAGTTCCATTTTTACGACTGAGGCTTCGTTTCCGAGATAGGAGCCTCGCAAAAGGTGACAAAGTGAACGTCACACCTGACTGGGACGAATACTATAACAGATAGAGAGGCGGTTCCAAGGGAATCATAAAGGAATCGTATGTACTCAGTCCGGAAGTCACTATGAAAAGTTCACTGCACGCATGCGCAATGGAGTCCTCAAAGGAATTGGGGATTTCCAGCAAGAACAATACATGGAAAGGGTATGTAACGCAGCAAGAAAGACCGTGACAATGAGAAATGCGTTAAAGACAACACATCCCGACCTCAAACATCAAAACATGAGCACGGAACACAAAATCCGAAAAGTTGAGCACGGTTGCATACCCCAGTTACACGCGAGGAATGAACGAATCATGTCATGTGGCATTCGAGAGACACACTGCTCCACCAGGAGGAGGGAAAGAAAAACACAATATCAGATGATTGCGACAACGTGTATTTTTACACGCGACAACTACGTAATATCCCCCCACACACAACAAACAACAAATGCTACAATATCTTACGCACAGACAGTCCTGTCACTGTACACCAACTGAAGATGTCACTTTCACCACACAAAGGGGGTGGGGAGCAATACCAAGAGTGTTCTCACTGAGATTGCCGAGGATAATAATCACAGACGGTTTTCAAAATGTCTGCCGTTTACTTCTACGCAGAGATGACAGCGACGAATCAAGGATTGTCGAGTACGAGCAAACAAGCCAGGTGTATCTGCTACCGTCGCGGCGGCGACGTTGATGCGAGCAACGAGGTCCTCAGCTGATGTGACAGGTGTGTCGTATACGAGGGTTTTCATTTCTCCCCAGAAGAAAAAATCGAGAGGGATGAGATCTGGCGACCTCGGTGGCCAAGGCACAGGCTCATCCCTACCAATGAACGTATTGCGAAACACGTCATGCAGGAAATGTCGTACATTACAATCGAAATGAGCTGGTGCACCATCGTGTTGGTACCACATTTCTTGCCAAAGGTACGGTCTCCAACAGTTCAGGCAGAACCTCACTAAGAAATGCATGATACGTGCGACCATTCAGGCGAACAGGGAGAATGTATGGTCCAATTAAATGATCATGTACTATCCCGCACCACACATTCACTGAAAGCCTGTGCTGGTGATGGGCCACAAAAAGTGCATGTGGGTTGTCAAAGTCCCATACATGACTGTTTCTACTATTGAAGACATCCATCCTGGTGAAAATGGCTTCATCTGTCCACAATACGTTTGCCCCGAAGTAAGGGTTTGTGTCCAGCTGATGCAACAACCATTGGCAAATCTCCATACGAGGGCGAAAGTCACGAGGTAACCGTTCTTGTACTTTCTGCAGTTTAAAAGGGTGCATTCCTTCCTCTGACAACACTCGCCACAAATTCACATGAGACGTGTTTCGTGCCCGAGCGAGCACTCGCGTACTGGTGCCAGGATGTTCTGCGACCGCTGTTAACACATCTTCTGCAAACTGATGTGTGCGTACACTTCGGGGTCTTCCAACTTCTTACCGCGGTGGTAACACTGGCCCTGTTTCACGCAGTCGACTGTCCACTACCTGAAAGAAGGTGTGAGACGGTAAACGTCTATGTGGAAAGCGTTCTCCATAAGACGCCTTGCCTCACGGCTATTACCACGTGCCTCTCCATACATGAGATGCATGTCTGCTAGCTGCTGGGTCGTATACGCAGCCATCTGTGTAATAGGGAGCTGGAACTGCAAAGTATTGTTTTTGTTTAACACTGGCCCACTGCACAAATTGGCCGTATCACCGTACGAACACAACTGCTGATCATATCCCAGCACCTGCAACACGACTGGAACGACTGCCGGAGAGAACCAACCCTTCGAGCATTTGTTGTTTGTTGTGTGTGTGTGGGGGGATATTACGTAGTTGTCGCGTGTAAAAATACACGTTGTCGCAATCATCTGATATTGTGTTTTTCTTTCCCTCCTCCTGGTGGAGTAATGTCTCTCTCGTATGTCACATGACATGATTCGTTCATTCCTCGCGTGTAACTGGGGTATGCAACCGTGCTCAACTTTTCGGATTTTGTGTTCCGTGCTCATGTTTTGATGTTTGAGGTCGGGATGTGTTGTCTTTAACGCATTTCTCATTGTCACGGTCTTTCTTGCTGCGTTACATACCCTTTCCATGTATTGTTCTTGCTGGAAATCCCCAATTCCTTTGAGGACTCCATTGCGCATGCGTGCAGTGAACTTTTCATAGTGACTTCCGGACTGAGTACATACGATTCCTTTATGATTCCCTTGGAACCGCCTCTCTATCTGTTATAGTATTCGTCCCAGTCAGGTGTGACGTTCACTTTGTCACCTTTTGCGAGGCTCCTATCTCGGAAACGAAGCCTCAGTCGTAAAAATGGAACTTAGACTTTTTGCTTGTTTTCGTGTGAGGAATCACCTCCCAAGCGTTGTAAACGACCTTTAGAAACACCCTGTATATGTGTTAAGGGTCCCAGGTTTAACTTGAACCACTGTAAATAATTCAGTGCTCCAGTTTCTTGTAAAGCCTCTCTTGAATAAGTGCTTATATTTGCTGATTCTTACTTGATCACCCACCTTGTATTTGGCTTTTCTTGTTGTTGGCTGGTATCTAGGATAATAAACAGTCCTGATCAATTTTTGCTCATCAGATGAAGTTACTTCAGAGGGTTTCATGTTGATTGTGGAATGGACCGAGTTGTTATATTTATGTAGAAGTTCTGGAAGAATATTAAGCCATTTATAATTACCTTGAAGTGTAAATTGTTTATACATAAGATTTTTTAGGGTTTTGTTGAATCTCTCTACAATTGAGGCTTTGAGATCACTGTAACTCGAATAATGTTGTATTGACTGGTTTTTAATAAATTGTTGGAACACAGAATTATAAAATTCTTTGCCATTATCTGTTTGCAAATAGCGCTGTGATCTTCCACTCTGATTGATGATTGTCCTGAAGGCTTCTGTAACACATTTTCCAGTCTTGGATTTGAGTGGCACAGCCCAGGCAAATTTTGAAAATGTGTCTATTACAGTAAGTAGATACTTGATGCCCTTGTTGATTTTGTCTAAGTTTTTCAACTGTCCACTTGCCATCTCAATCAAGTCGCTGTGCCTTAAATCATCTATGCCTTTTGTGACTATTGGCAGTCTCTTATAATTATGTCTGGCTTGTCTGTGTAATTCATCAACAATAATTTGTCTAGACATAATATGAAAACAAGAATATTGCAACTATGGGGTGTTCAGCAGCTGATACTACAGGATTTTCTAAATATAATTTGTCTCCTATTTGTATATGAAATTCCAGAGAGCCATCATCTTCAGCATAAGATGTTTCTAATGTATTGGGATTTGTAAAATCCTCTAACTCTATACTGGTGATTTTTGGTTTGTTGTCAGCATTTGTTATTGATAAAGTAGGGTAGTGGTGTGCCTGTGGTTGAAGCCAATATTTGATCTTGATTGGTCTCAGTGTGCCCCCAACAAAAAAACTGGTAATAAAATTGTGCAGGGGACAGCATATATATTTTGCCATCTGGTGTAAATGGTGAATCATATTCTTTGTTGGGGATGCTGTACAATTCAAGAATTACTGTATGTTTAGGATTCTCGATTATGCCTGTTATTTCTTTTTCTGCTGTAAGCAATCTGCTTGTTACAGATTCAAGGTGCTCATTGATGGTCCTAACAACATCATCATGGCCTGGCTTGATTTTTATGTCCACAACAAGTTTCTTGTATTGTTGCACAATCTCTTGAATCTCGGTGGCAAAAACAGACAGAGCATTTGCTTGATTGGATTCCATGGTCCCTAGCTGTTGCCTGATATTAGCTACAATTTGGTGCAAATTTTCAATAACTGCCAATTTTGAATTTTGAGCAGTAAGATCATGGACCTGTCTTCTGATATCCTCAAACAGGGCATGCAGTTCATTAATATGTTGATTAGTTGGTAGAGTGGCCACTGTCTGAGTAAGTTGTTTGATCTCTGTCTGGATATTCTTGATATCTTCTGATTTCAATATGCGATTCACAGCTCTCTTAATATTTTTAAGTTCCTGTGATGTAGGCAGATTAGATACAGTATTTTGCAAAGATTCAAGTGCCAATTTCACATTATTTAATTCAGAAGCATCAGCCACATTTTGCATAGCATTTTGGAGCAGGGCTATATCTGCCTGAGTGGGTGTTGATTGTTGTAAAATTTCAAGTTTTGTTTGGATATCATCGATCAAGTGATGAAAATGAGATAGCTCAGATTCAGTGCTGAGGTTTTCAAGCTTTGTGATCTGTTGCTGGACACTGACAAGTGTGTCTACAATACCAGGCAGGCGGGATTCTAGAGATTCTTGTACATTTGTCAAATCACTTTGCACTGCTGCTATTGTACCCTCAAGATGGGTTATGGTACTTTGAATTTTTCCAAAATCTTCATATGTTTCAAGTTGCAGCTTAATGTTGGCAACACTCCGAGTTATTGCACTCAAAGCATCAGAAGATGGCAAGTTGTTCATAAAATTTTCAAGTGTCTCAATTTTTTCTTTAACCTCGGCTATGGCATTGTTCAAGGGGTCCAGATTAGGTATCTGTAGTGATTGAATCTGTTCCTTTAGAGTGGAAATCACAAGAAGATTTTGATCTAGTGATTTCATGCTTTTGACTATTGTTTGGAGCTGTATCTGGACATTATTTATCTGCTCTTCCAATTGCTGTTTCAATTGCTCAGAGTTGGTGGCCTGGGTCTTAAATTTGGCTTGAAGAGCTGCTACAGCTTCTTCTAAACTTTGAAAATTATCCAATGTGGCCAAGTCAGTATATTTTTGAAGCAGCAATTTGAGTTTAGAATCAATTTTAAGAAGAGGGTCCATGCATTGTGATTGCAAATTTGTAATTTCTAGTTGAAGACTGGCATTGAGTGTGGTTTGTAAAGCTTGTAAATCACTTCTTAATTTCTTGACTCTGACATCAAGCATCAGAATCTCATCACTGTGATCTTCATGCCTTGTATGGCCAAATATATCATTAGGCATTTTTGTTTTAGTGGTTATTTATTATTGAATATCTGATTCTTAATTCTATAAAAAAAAAAGGTATAAGCTTGTCATAGGATCCAGGGACCTCAATATATAAGCAGTCACCAGCAGAAACAGTATATACAGTGCCAGAAATCATGTTTTAGTGCTTAATTCTATAAATATTTCTCCCTACTGAAATCTTGACATTACCCTCAGGGGTTGCAATAAATTGCAATTGACCACCTACAGGTAATTGGTAATAATTTAAATTATTGTTAAATATGTACAATGTTTTACCTGTTTCATCATCAACATCTGTAAGTATGCTGTTCAGATGAATAATTAACAAAGCACTTAGTTTAGATATTATATCAGAAGAGGGTTGTGGTGTTGGCAGGTCCATAATAGCCTGTTTTTTGAACCCAAATAAGTTCATAGGCATGTTTATTTATTTCAAATCATTCTCTGTAATTGGGCATTGATTACCACTTTGCAAATCACAATGACCCCATGGTAGAGTATGTATGCCACATGATAAAATGCATCTCTTATCATCATGTGGGTCCAGAGCCACTTTTCTTACAATATTTGTAGTCAACAAGTGATCCACACTCTGAATTCTATTTTCTGATGTTCTGATTGTGCTACATGATTTGAGGCAATTTTTGTAATCTTCAAATTCAAGCTCTTTGTCTACAGTCACTCTGCCAATGCCCTTGGCCTTTTTGGCAATAGCGCCACTACATGTTTCAAAACTGTACATCTTGGCCCTTAACCCAGCAAATGCCACAATAACATCACCAAGTGTCCCATCATTTAACTTGCCAGGCACCTTTTTGTTGTGGTGTTTATTTTTTGAATGTTCAGTGGTATCAAAATATTTAAACAATTCAGGCTGTGTTATATCTTGATAAACATCTTCTGTTTGAATATCAAGAACAAAACTATCTCTGTCCATGTACATCAGTTTTACACGGTCCTTACAAAAAGGCTTCAACACATCATATTACAATTTTAACATGTGTAATTTGGCCAATTCCAATATCACAGCCCCTACATAAATAGGCTTATCAAACTTAATCTTTGTTTTTGTCATGTTGAAAAGTGCCATATTCTCATCATAAATTCTTCTGTAATTGAAGTTGGGCTTTGCAATCAATTTTTTGCTCCGGCTGGGGTCAGTAATTAGTTTAACATCAATATGTTTTCTGACATTTTCTATTGTTTTGCCATACACTGAATTGACCATCAATTTAAACAAGGTCTTATCAAATTGGCTCATTGCAGATGTTCGAAGCTCTGTGTTTGTATCAAAACTTTTCCAACTTTGGTCACTTGGACACCATGATTTATTAGGAACTGGAGGTTTTTGTAATATAAGACATAACCCTGTTTTGGCTCTAGAGTCATCATCAATTTCTTTTGTTTAGAGCCAGGTGAGCACTCAACCTCAGGAATTGGGGGCAGATCAGAAAATGTGTTGTGTAAATCATCAGGAATTGTCAGATCAACCTCTAAGAACAGGCCATAGTTACTGTCATCAAAATCCTTAAGATCTTCAATATTGAAATCTTCAACCCACTCAAGCCCTGCATATGGCAGTTTTTTCATCATAGCATAACCATAGAGGCTATTGGCATCTACATACAGTATATAATTTGATGGCAGTGCTGGATCATAATCAGGAATATATTTGTTATTTGCTCTGGCATATCTCTGAGAACATTGCACCATGCCTCCTCTTATACATTGTTCCATAAACAGATACATATCTTGATCCTGGATCAGATCCAATTGCATTTTAGTGTTTAAAAACATTGCAGACTATGCTAGGCCCGGAGCACTGTAAAAATACATTGGATCCAGCTTATAATTTTGCATGGAAGATTTTCTAAATGCCTGAAGTATATCAGCTAAGAGGGTCACATCAAGTTTTAAATATGCCTTGTGATAATCACCAAATTTCTGGCATTTTAAATTGTTCCACATCAACTGGGCATGGTGATAATCTTCATCAGTGATTCCAGATGCTCTGATTTTGCTGTAAAACTCTTGTTGTGGTGGCAGAGAACACTCATCAAATTTAGAAAAATCTGTAACATAATCATATGGATATACACCCTTCCGCCTAATTAATTTCAGCTCCTGATTTGGAAACAAAGCACATGTGATTTTGAATTGATCATCAGATAATTGAGTGGCCAGTGTAGCCAGGCTAGCAGACAGAATTCTGTATGAATCAAGAAATCTTAAGTGAATAGGTACACTATTAACTTTAATTTTCTTGCTAATAGCAATATATTTTTCATTATTTTCAGCTAAAATATTTAAATTCTGCTTGTCAAACCCCTCGTACCTGATCAAATGATGAAAATCATAATTGGATGCACCATGGCAAAATATGGGGACAAATTTTGGTCTCTGGATCTTAATATTACAGCTATTACACAGGGCCATTAAGAATTTACCATCTGTATGAGAATGGTGTTTCACCTTGATATTTGTATCTGAAAATTCAGAATCACATACCGGGCATTTTTCTGCATTGTTGAAATCTTCAATCTGTTTCTCTGTTAAAGGCAACATGGGTTTTGATTTTAATAAGATATTAGATGCTATGTCATGGCACTCATTTTCTATTCTATGTGCAAATTCTTTGATGGCATCTGCTCCCATGTATAAATATTCTTTACTAACAACACCATCCTGTAGAACAACATAATAAAAACTAGAAGGTTCATGTAACTGGTATGGTGTAATTGAAGGTTCCTCAGGATCTGGGCTACAGAATGCAAGAGGTTTGAGATTTGATTCAAAATCACAGACTATATATGCTGGGTGTTCCAACAAGGCTTCAAATTTTTTGAATTTGGCATTTTCACTTGGATTAGGCATCACCATATGAACAGGTTTATGGTTGCCACAGTATTTCAGATGCTCAATTAACTTGTTTTTAGCAATTTCTGCATTCACTTCACAAACCCCATTTATTATTTTTTTACCATCAAATACAGACAAACATCTTCTGCACAACATGAATATTGTATTGGATTTGTCTAGTTGTTTTCTGACTAAAGCTTCAAGACTGCGTATCAGAGTATAATGGTGTGTCTCATCCCCTTCAATTAAGAGCAGATCAATCGGAACAGCAGAATCATCATCAAATGTACTGATTCTGAGAGGTGCTATCAAGCAATTGCCACGGCCAGTAGAACAAATAAATACATTAATATATAATTGTTTACCATTGATATTCCTGGCCTTTTTTTCAAATTTATCAATATTCTGAACAGACATTGGATATTCTAAACCCTCCATTGCTTCATCGAAATCATTTTCATGTTGTTTATAATAACTTATTCGCTCAGGATGCCTTGAAACTGGATACAAAGCAGCTAAAATACACCACAAAAAGCATTTCTCATCATTATTTTTTATATTAACCACGGCTTGTTTGTTTTTAATATTGGCAGGTAATGGCAAATATGTAGATCCTTGTAATGGGTTGAATTCAGAAATATTAACATAGAGCTTGTGTGGAGATCCGCATAGGCTCCATCCAGACTCTTTTTCAGCAAATTCAGAGTTTTTAATATTCAATTGATCTATCAAACTGCTTATTATTTTGTCTGAATTTGCATTTGAATATACCGGTACAGTATCTGTTATGTGGAGCTGTGTAAATTTTGTGCCATTTGGCTTCTTATATTGTGTAAACAATTTGAGGGACAGCTTATAAGTGCCATTTTGTGCATTTAGAATTGCCTGCACATCTGGATTTATACTGTTCAAAAAATTCTTAATATCACATTTTGGCTCTGATACAAACCGGTAATCCCTAAGTTGGCCATTAAAACTGCTATGGATAGGTTCATAGCGTGGCTGCTTTGCCGGTCCAGCATTAACAGGTGTTTCATTCTTCCTTTTCAGACCAGATGTAGATGGTTGTGGGGGCAATGTTGATGACTGTGCAGAACAAATACACTTATGCCATTTGTAATAAGCCTTGCTTAATATTTTATGGCATCTTGGACACATTTTTGTGGCCTTTCTGCATTTCTTAGGGTCACAAATATGGCGATGCCTAGACCAATTAGAACTAGATATATTTTTTTTGCATTGATTGCAATATTTTTGATTTGGCATTTTTGTTGTTTGTCTATATAAAATTTCTTGGTCCAAAAAAACAGAACTATGGACAATATGCCAAAACAATTATAACAGCAGTTAGTGGCTGAGCTGGTGCTTTTATACCCAAACAACAGCAATAACTAGGCTCTGGTGATCCCCAATATAGAATAGTTTTGCTCTTTTATGCTGTTGTACAACACACTTTACCAGGTTTCAAACCTCAGCTGTATATCAGCTAGCAGTGAATATTCTCAAAATCTCACGTGTGGAGATATTATTTTGCCACATGTATTTCAATCTTTCACATTTTATCAGGACTCAAACCCAGAGCTCTTGTTTACAAGGCAACAATATTAACACTTTGCCATCAGAGGAGACCTCACATTTTACCAGGACTCAAACCCAGAGCTCTTGTTTACAAGGCAACAATATTAACACTTTGCCATCAGAGGAGACCTCACATTTTACCAGGACTCAAACCCAGAGCTTTTGTTTACAAGGCAACAATATTAACACTTTGCAATCAGGGGAGGCCTCACATTTTATCAGGCCTCAAACCCAGAGCTCTTGTTTACAAGGCAATAAGCCATGGGACTATGTCCATATTCTATTGAGCATCAGAACCCAGGAGTTATGAGCTTTATATCAGCTAAATACAATTCAAAGTTGGACTTTGAACTGTGCAATGAATATTCTGTAAGTCTCACTCGGGTATATATTATCAGAACAAGGCAAAACCTGAATCCAATTCAGGCATATATGACAACATGCAAGAGGCCAATGTTCTATTTACTAAGAATTTCCCTTGGAGTCAATGACATGATGGCATGTATGGGGAATTTTCCCTGAAAGAGCACAGTGTAGATTTTATGTCATGCATGCAAGCATATAAAATCTCCCAGGCGTGTATAATTTATTGCTGGCCGGGACATGAAACTGATCAAAGATTAGAAAAAACATGAAACCAATTTGCTTGCCTGCCCTTGTCCTATTGTATTGATCTGTAAGTTGTAGAGGATGAGAATATAAGCATTTTTGCCTTAGTTTTTAAGTGTAGCCAAAACAATATCAAGAGGGGCATATTTTTGACAAGTTTATGGACAACAATCTGGCAGATGTAGCTTTTACACACATGGGCAAATCTGTCTGAGGGGGGTTCTTCATTTCTACACTAGAATTCAAGATTCTTGGGATTTTGACAGAAAAACACACTATAAACAATAAAATCATATGGGTACTTGACATAATTTTAAGTGTGGGCAAATCGGGGCATATGAACTCTTCTTTTGTACACTAGGATTCAAAATTCTTAGAATTAAGAGCATATCACACTTGAAGAATTGGGGCTTATAGGCATCTTGGCTTAATTTCAAGTGTGGGCAAATCGGGCTGTTTAATCATATGAGCTCTTCTTTTGTACGCTATAAGTGTCCTGGTTATAGCATCAATTATACTACTCCTAGTTCCATCAGGAGCGTTAATCTGCTTCGTCAAACACGTACATTTTGTGCTACGTCAAAAGTTATTTACATGCTATCAATCCAGTTTCGGAACGAGGACATCGTCTTCAGAAATTTAGGCCTGGTTCCATCAGCAGCATTAATCTGCTTCGTCAAACACGTACATTTTGTGCTACGTCAAAAGTTCTTTACATGCTATCAATCCAGTTTCGGAACGAGGACATCGTCTTCAGAAATTTAGGCCTGGTTCCATCAGCAGCATTAATATGCTTCGTCAAACACGTACATTTTGTGCTACGTCAAAAGTTCTTTACATGCTATCAATCCAGTTTCGGGACGAGGACATCGTCTTCAGAAATTTAGGCCTGGTTCCATCAGCAGCATTAATCTGCTTCGTCAAACACGTACATTTTGTGCTACGTCAAAAGTTCTTTACATGCTATCAATCCAGTTTCGGAACGAGGACATCGTCTTCAGAAATTTAGGCCTAATTCCATCAGCAGCATTAAGCGATCGGTGATCACACATTGGTGATCGGTCACAATTAAAATTGTATCATCCTTGGTCTTCATCGTACTTTTGCATTTCGTCGATTTCTCATTGACACAAAGCCACCCTACAACAGCAGATTTGTTTAAGCGAAATTTCCGGTACGAGTATCCGTTAAACATTGCAAACGGTTTCCCTTTCCTGGTCTCTACGATCTCCATATTCTTAAATTTCGGAACTTACTTAACAGGAACGAGCGGCTAGGTTAATCGCACAAAAATGAAATAAGCTCACAGGAGACAGGACAGGAAGTATGAAGCTTCTCGGGGGCGGGGGAGGTCAACAAACACGTGTCCGCTCCATGAACTCGTTGCTGTCTGCCAGCAGCTCGTGGGGGCGGGAGGTTTAGATTTTCTTACTGATTAGTTCACTACATAACATGTCAATCAGTTTGTGTCCGCTCCATACCCTGTTCGCTCTATGAACTGTCCACTAACAGGAGGACACGGAATGCAAAACATTTCTACTTTCTCATTTCTACTACAACCCTGGCGAAAAAAAGGTGGCTGGAGCGTGATGCTGATCGTATCACCTCCAAAATGACCGAGCTCGAGAATATGCGGTGCCCTACTACCACATCCCCTAAATGTGCCTTCATGTTACGTTGCTATACGCACGAGAAACTGTACCTAACCTTTACTGCTACTAACTACTCATGCCAGGAATGTTGGTATTTTTTATACTTTTTTATTTGCCCATTGCTAACCTGGGTCATTCCCAGCCATAACAGCAATTAGTCGATGCAATAAAAATACGCCAAACTTAGAAAGAAACAGCTGTCGGCACACACAGAGAGAGAGAGAGAGAGAGAGAGAGAAAGAGAGAGAGAGAGAGAGAGATAGTGGAGTGGAGTGGAGTAGGAGCACAAAAATCTTCACAAACTGCCCAGATCATGCCTGACAAGACTCCAACAGAAAGCTTTCCGGAAACAAGTTTTCGTGCGCATAGGGTAGTGATGGCCTTGTCTGCAACTGCCTTCCCCCACTTGCTTATCCAATACAGGAGTAATGAAGTGTTCCCAACTACCTTCCAATCTAACTAAGAGGAGGGACACCTTTTTTAAAGTTCGCCAGTGTACATCTTTTAACAGTGAAATTATTATTTGTTGCATGCTGGAGTCAATTGGAGAATATATCGCTGAAAGACCGCTTTGAATAAATAAAGCTCTTGATTGTATCGCCACGCTCTTTATGTTCATACCTCCCCTCTTTTCCGGGAGATATAGCTCGCTCATAGCCACGCGGAACACCGAGTCATGCCAGAGAAATTTACCAACCTGTTGCTTCACCCTAGCTATTTGCTCTGCTGACAAGGTCAATGTCTTGGATAGGTACCAAAGCGTAGATGTTTACGTATCTCACTCGCGATTTCAAACAAAGAAACCTGAGTTGATTTGCACGTAAAGCATATATCACTTTCTCGGTCACTAACCGGCTATTATGTTTAATGGTGTCTCTGATATTTGTATAAAAATGTATACCTAGTCTTTTCACTTTCTGTGCTACACGTACACTAGTGTTATTACTAAACAAATTGTTGACTCCCAAGCAGGCGCGGAGCGTCCATGTAAGCCGTGTAAGCCGGGCTTACACTTTATTAGTTCTAGTAAAATGTGTATGTAATTATATGGCAATATTCGTAAAAACTTCAAAGTTCAACTCGGCCCGATACCAGTCTTCGAGATCCTGTTTGTTAGATTGCAACACTTCAGCACCAGTTGGCACATAGGAACTCCCGCCTTCTGCTTGCCGAAAGTTGTAAACCGTCTGAATGTTGCCTTACAAATTTCTGACCGCGAAGGAGCGGTGCCTACCGTATCTGGATGGAGAAGAGCAAGGAATATAGGGAGAAGAGCGGGCCAGAACCGTACGTTTGTAAACCTAGGGCCACAGGCTTACAGCAGCGTTGCAAACCGCATGTTTAAAAAAAAGTTTTGTTCATGGACGTCCGCAGTATTTCTTTCCACCAGGGAGGATTAAGCAAAGCATTTTTTTTTCAGGGGTTGGGGTAATCTAGGTATATTTCCCTTCTCAAAATATCTGCAACGCCCTTACAATAATTAACAATTTGATGTGACTGAAATGAAATTGTATGTGTGAAAATGGTTGACATTCATTTTTCAGGAAGTGTCACCTTGCCTTGCTCCTTCTGGACATCCATGGTGTCGTTTAAACTCCGAAATTATGCTACATACTACTAAATTGTTCTGTGATTTTCATATTATTAATATTAATTTATAACAAAAACATAAATATAAATTCAAATTGTTCAACCAACGGGATGAGTTTGACGTTATACATGAAAAGTTTGAGAAAATTCAACCACAACGAAAAGCGGCCCTCTTGTTTTATTTATATCTCCAACTTACAAACGATTTTTTAAACTTGTGCGAGATTTAGCACCATTATGCTTGGGTTGGCTTCACTGAATACGCGACAGAGAGAGAGAGGTCCTGCAAGAGGAGGGGCTCCAGCGTTGTCGGGTATGAATGGTTGACTGCAAAGGAAATTTGAGCCGGTGGTGCTTCAAGGAGGTTTATTCCAGGAACAGGGAATTCTGAAGGAAAAATCTAACAGGAAGGGGGAAAAGGAGAAACCTAAAAATGAGCGGGATACGGGAAAACTAGATACACATTGATGTGCTAAATTCTTGTTTCTGTTTTTAGCTTGTAGGAGAGCATAAACATCAGAAATATTAAGATCTCTGTTTTTCGTTAATGTATGAACTCCGCTGGTAATAATTGAGCTAAAAAGTGCAAAAATAAATAAATGTTAATGAAAGCTGAAGATTGAACCAATTTTACAAATCTCATGTCAAATGTGAACCAAATATTATTAATTACGTAGTCTGTGATTCAAACACTTTTCGAACAGCGTTAGAAAAGCCTGTTTATGATCTTTTAGTTGCTAAATTTGCTTTTACAGTATCCTAAGAAAGCACTTACATGTCCTTTGATAGAAATTTCTGGATATGTCCCTACAATTAGTGAGCATTTCTATTATAATTAATATTGTATATATTTTCTTTTACTAAATATAGGGAATTTTAAGGCATGAGAGGGAATTTATTTATATCCAAAAGGGATATTCCCCTCACAGTCCGAAAGATCACTGCTTTGAGCAGTGATCAACTTTGGATCTGGTTTCTTTTTGTTTCCCCGTTCTTGTTGTCGAGGTAATGCTTTTGCGAATTCCATCTATTGAAAGCGGACTGTCGGCCCTGTGCTGTGGTGTGATAGTGAAGTGCATTATGGAATAAAATGAGTGTGATTGTGCGGTGGGGTGGATAACTTGTTGAAGACGCCGTTTTCCAGCAAGGATTTTGCTGCCAAGAAGAAACTTGTGGATGTAAGTAGGCCCACCCCTTCCTTCTCTAGCAGGCATAGTAACAGCAACGAAAAAAAAAGTGCGCCGATTTTGTGATTCAGGGTACGAAGCTGATACTTGGTTATGCGGTTGTAAAAAGTATTCAGCACTTTTCTGTTCCCTTCTGTTTTCGATTCTTTATTATTATTATTCATGTTATCTAGCTTTGCATATTTGTTATCGTTACGTTAGTCATTGTGATAGGAATAAGACTGACTTAATTATCAGTTGAAATGTAGGAGATACACAGCCTAGCAAAGAAAACACCAATCCCAGGGTGTTGCCTCAAACCCAGAGCTTTTGTTTACAAGGCAACAATATTAACACTTTGCAATCAGGGGAGGCCTCACATTTTATCAGGCCTCAAACCCAGAGCTCTTGTTTACAAGGCAATAAGCCATGGGACTATGTCCATATTCTATTGAGCATCAGAACCCAGGAGTTATGAGCTTTATATCAGCTAAATACAATTCAAAGTTGGACTTTGAACTGTGCAATGAATATTCTGTAAGTCTCACTCGGGTATATATTATCAGAACAAGGCAAAACCTGAATCCAATTCAGGCATATATGACAACATGCAAGAGGCCAATGTTCTATTTACTAAGAATTTCCCTTGGAGTCAATGACATGATGGCATGTATGGGGAATTTTCCCTGAAAGAGCACAGTGTAGATTTTATGTCATGCATGCAAGCATATAAAATCTCCCAGGCGTGTATAATTTATTGCTGGCCGGGACATGAAACTGATCAAAGATTAGAAAAAACATGAAACCAATTTGCTTGCCTGCCCTTGTCCTATTGTATTGATCTGTAAGTTGTAGAGGATGAGAATATAAGCATTTTTGCCTTAGTTTTTAAGTGTAGCCAAAACAATATCAAGAGGGGCATATTTTTGACAAGTTTATGGACAACAATCTGGCAGATGTAGCTTTTACACACATGGGCAAATCTGTCTGAGGGGGGTTCTTCATTTCTACACTAGAATTCAAGATTCTTGGGATTTTGACAGAAAAACACACTATAAACAATAAAATCATATGGGTACTTGACATAATTTTAAGTGTGGGCAAATCGGGGCATATGAACTCTTCTTTTGTACACTAGGATTCAAAATTCTTAGAATTAAGAGCATATCACACTTGAAGAATTGGGGCTTATAGGCATCTTGGCTTAATTTCAAGTGTGGGCAAATCGGGCTGTTTAATCATATGAGCTCTTCTTTTGTACGCTATAAGTGTCCTGGTTATAGCATCAATTATACTACTCCTAGTTCCATCAGGAGCGTTAATCTGCTTCGTCAAACACGTACATTTTGTGCTACGTCAAAAGTTATTTACATGCTATCAATCCAGTTTCGGAACGAGGACATCGTCTTCAGAAATTTAGGCCTGGTTCCATCAGCAGCATTAATCTGCTTCGTCAAACACGTACATTTTGTGCTACGTCAAAAGTTCTTTACATGCTATCAATCCAGTTTCGGAACGAGGACATCGTCTTCAGAAATTTAGGCCTGGTTCCATCAGCAGCATTAATATGCTTCGTCAAACACGTACATTTTGTGCTACGTCAAAAGTTCTTTACATGCTATCAATCCAGTTTCGGGACGAGGACATCGTCTTCAGAAATTTAGGCCTGGTTCCATCAGCAGCATTAATCTGCTTCGTCAAACACGTACATTTTGTGCTACGTCAAAAGTTCTTTACATGCTATCAATCCAGTTTCGGAACGAGGACATCGTCTTCAGAAATTTAGGCCTAATTCCATCAGCAGCATTAAGCGATCGGTGATCACACATTGGTGATCGGTCACAATTAAAATTGTATCATCCTTGGTCTTCATCGTACTTTTGCATTTCGTCGATTTCTCATTGACACAAAGCCACCCTACAACAGCAGATTTGTTTAAGCGAAATTTCCGGTACGAGTATCCGTTAAACATTGCAAACGGTTTCCCTTTCCTGGTCTCTACGATCTCCATATTCTTAAATTTCGGAACTTACTTAACAGGAACGAGCGGCTAGGTTAATCGCACAAAAATGAAATAAGCTCACAGGAGACAGGACAGGAAGTATGAAGCTTCTCGGGGGCGGGGGAGGTCAACAAACACGTGTCCGCTCCATGAACTCGTTGCTGTCTGCCAGCAGCTCGTGGGGGCGGGAGGTTTAGATTTTCTTACTGATTAGTTCACTACATAACATGTCAATCAGTTTGTGTCCGCTCCATACCCTGTTCGCTCTATGAACTGCCCACTAACAGGAGGACACGGAATGCAAAACATTTCTACTTTCTCATTTCTACTACAACCCTGGCGAAAAAAAGGTGGCTGGAGCGTGATGCTGATCGTATCACCTCCAAAATGACCGAGCTCGAGAATATGCGGTGCCCTACTACCACATCCCCTAAATGTGCCTTCATGTTACGTTGCTATACGCACGAGAAACTGTACCTAACCTTTACTGCTACTAACTACTCATGCCAGGAATGTTGGTATTTTTTATACTTTTTTATTTGCCCATTGCTAACCTGGGTCATTCCCAGCCATAACAGCAATTAGTCGATGCAATAAAAATACGCCAAACTTAGAAAGAAACAGCTGTCGGCACACACAGAGAGAGAGAGAGAGAGAGAGAGAGAGAAAGAGAGAGAGAGAGAGAGAGATAGTGGAGTGGAGTGGAGTAGGAGCACAAAAATCTTCACAAACTGCCCAGATCATGCCTGACAAGACTCCAACAGAAAGCTTTCCGGAAACAAGTTTTCGTGCGCATAGGGTAGTGATGGCCTTGTCTGCAACTGCCTTCCCCCACTTGCTTATCCAATACAGGAGTAATGAAGTGTTCCCAACTACCTTCCAATCTAACTAAGAGGAGGGACACCTTTTTTAAAGTTCGCCAGTGTACATCTTTTAACAGTGAAATTATTATTTGTTGCATGCTGGAGTCAATTGGAGAATATATCGCTGAAAGACCGCTTTGAATAAATAAAGCTCTTGATTGTATCGCCACGCTCTTTATGTTCATACCTCCCCTCTTTTCCGGGAGATATAGCTCGCTCATAGCCACGCGGAACACCGAGTCATGCCAGAGAAATTTACCAACCTGTTGCTTCACCCTAGCTATTTGCTCTGCTGACAAGGTCAATGTCTTGGATAGGTACCAAAGCGTAGATGTTTACGTATCTCACTCGCGATTTCAAACAAAGAAACCTGAGTTGATTTGCACGTAAAGCATATATCACTTTCTCGGTCACTAACCGGCTATTATGTTTAATGGTGTCTCTGATATTTGTATAAAAATGTATACCTAGTCTTTTCACTTTCTGTGCTACACGTACACTAGTGTTATTACTAAACAAATTGTTGACTCCCAAGCAGGCGCGGAGCGTCCATGTAAGCCGTGTAAGCCGGGCTTACACTTTATTAGTTCTAGTAAAATGTGTATGTAATTATATGGCAATATTCGTAAAAACTTCAAAGTTCAACTCGGCCCGATACCAGTCTTCGAGATCCTGTTTGTTAGATTGCAACACTTCAGCACCAGTTGGCACATAGGAACTCCCGCCTTCTGCTTGCCGAAAGTTGTAAACCGTCTGAATGTTGCCTTACAAATTTCTGACCGCGAAGGAGCGGTGCCTACCGTATCTGGATGGAGAAGAGCAAGGAATATAGGGAGAAGAGCGGGCCAGAACCGTACGTTTGTAAACCTAGGGCCACAGGCTTACAGCAGCGTTGCAAACCGCATGTTTAAAAAAAAGTTTAGTTCATGGACGTCCGCAGTATTTCTTTCCACCAGGGAGGATTAAGCAAAGCATTTTTTTTTCAGGGGTTGGGGTAATCTAGGTATATTTCCCTTCTCAAAATATCTGCAACGCCCTTACAATAATTAACAATTTGATGTGACTGAAATGAAATTGTATGTGTGAAAATGGTTGACATTCATTTTTCAGGAAGTGTCACCTTGCCTTGCTCCTTCTGGACATCCATGGTGTCGTTTAAACTCCGAAATTATGCTACATACTACTAAATTGTTCTGTGATTTTCATATTATTAATATTAATTTATAACAAAAACATAAATATAAATTCAAATTGTTCAACCAACGGGATGAGTTTGACGTTATACATGAAAAGTTTGAGAAAATTCAACCACAACGAAAAGCGGCCCTCTTGTTTTATTTATATCTCCAACTTACAAACGATTTTTTAAACTTGTGCGAGATTTAGCACCATTATGCTTGGGTTGGCTTCACTGAATACGCGACAGAGAGAGAGAGGTCCTGCAAGAGGAGGGGCTCCAGCGTTGTCGGGTATGAATGGTTGACTGCAAAGGAAATTTGAGCCGGTGGTGCTTCAAGGAGGTTTATTCCAGGAACAGGGAATTCTGAAGGAAAAATCTAACAGGAAGGGGGAAAAGGAGAAACCTAAAAATGAGCGGGATACGGGAAAACTAGATACACATTGATGTGCTAAATTCTTGTTTCTGTTTTTAGCTTGTAGGAGAGCATAAACATCAGAAATATTAAGATCTCTGTTTTTCGTTAATGTATGAACTCCGCTGGTAATAATTGAGCTAAAAAGTGCAAAAATAAATAAATGTTAATGAAAGCTGAAGATTGAACCAATTTTACAAATCTCATGTCAAATGTGAACCAAATATTATTAATTACGTAGTCTGTGATTCAAACACTTTTCGAACAGCGTTCGAAAAGCCTGTTTATGATCTTTTAGTTGCTAAATTTGCTTTTACAGTATCCTAAGAAAGCACTTACATGTCCTTTGATAGAAATTTCTGGATATGTCCCTACAATTAGTGAGCATTTCTATTATAATTAATATTGTATATATTTTCTTTTACTAAATATAGGGAATTTTAAGGCATGAGAGGGAATTTATTTATATCCAAAAGGGATATTCCCCTCACAGTCCGAAAGATCACTGCTTTGAGCCAAGGTACCTTTATAAGGTATGCCATTCCCGAGGTTCCGAGATTTATTCCCATGATGCTGTGCGCGCTATGACGTCATTAAGCGGACAGAATGGAACTTACTTCGTTATCGTATACGGAAGCTTGAGATAAATGGGTCTATTATTTACTTATACACACTTTTTCTTGAATGCCGGTAGAATGAGAACAAATCATCCTGTTTGTGCTCTTGCCACGTGCAATAATAATAGAAGAAAATCGCCTGGAATAAAGTCATCATCGCTTCCCAAAAAACAAGTTGCTGTAGCAGGATTGATTCAATTTGTTCCTCCAAATTTCGGACTTACTCAGTGGTGTAACCACAGGGGAGGGCAGGGGAATTGTCCCCCAACCTTCGACGGAAGTCAATTCTAGGGGGGGGGAACATTGATGGCCAAAGGCACCTGCAGGGGGCACAGAGGAGAAATTGCCCCCTTCTATTTCAAATTTTATACAAATAAAAATACATTTCGTAAAATTTTCTTGCTCGCTTCGCTTGCAGTGCCAGCTTTTCTCAGTTTCGTCAAGTTCAGAGACGTAGCTAGGGGGCGTCGGGAGTCGGCCATGGGCGCCAAATAATCTAATTTTAAAAAAAATGTGAAAGAGAGAATGCCTTAGCGCCAAGTGATATTATTTGTCCCTTATTAAATCAATATTGTTTTAAATTGCAAAAATTGGATCAAAAAATTTTCTTTCTCGCTTCGCTCGTAATATAATTGTTTTTTGTAATGTGATGTATGTAAATAATATGTTTTGTATATAATATATGTAATGAAAAAACTTTGAATACGTACATAATTTAGTGTTAGAATCTTGCATATGTATTTTCTTATTTTATGTCGCTCCATGTTGCATATGTGTAAAACATACATGTTATATGTACAAACAAACATCTTTGGCATGCATTTATCATTCATTTTCTGCCATTCAAAAATACAGTTTGTGTGCTTGTTTTCAATTATTAGCTAATGTAAAATTCCTGGTGTTGAAAAAATATTTCAAATCGTTTGTTCCAAATAAATGCTTTAGCACAGACATCAACTCAAACATACTGCAGAAACTATTTCCATGTAGATTTAATAGCCGGCATCCGTGGCAGAGTGGTTAGCACATCGCGCTACGACGCCAAGGATCCCAGGTTCGAATCCCGGCCTGGGTATGGATGTTTGTGAGTGTCCATTCATCAATTTCATCATCATGACTCATCCTCATCTTCGCAAATAGCCAAAACTGGCAGAAAAGTGAAGTAAAATAAACCAAATAAAAAAATAGATTTAATATTTCATATTTGTGTTGCTTGATTGAATTGGTGTTTTAAGTCCGCTTTTTGCACAGAAAGGCTAATTTGGACTGGGCCTACAGTCTAAAGTGGGATCCTAACCACTATGTGCCTACACCGGGTATCAAACCCGGGACCCCTTGACTACAAGGCGACGGCGCTACCACTAGACCATCGTGGAGGCCATATTTGTGTTGCTTGACAAGACTTATTTTCTAATTGCGCACTCTATTATTAGTAAAACACATTTTATGTGTGTGTTGGATATGGTATGAGATTTAATTAGGAAAAGCGATGGATAATGTAATATTTATACAAAGTAAATTAACGCATTATGTTCTTACAACAAATGTAACTATTACAGAATAGGAAGCCAGTGACAAAATTAGCCGTAAGTTTTTTTTTTAATTCCTCGCAGTAGTAAATATTGTTACAAATAAAATCGAGAAATTTAGATCCTCAACTTAGGTGGATAAGAGATCAAATTATAATTCTCAGCTTGCATTTACTTCCGATTATTAGAAGTATCATTCGACCGAAAAGCAATCTCTGACTGTTGGCTGATAAATGCGACGTGCCTAAAATACAGGAAAACGTAACAGCATAATCGTTCCATTATTTTTGTTTTGTATTTGTATTGCTTTTGTTTTATTTCAAGTATAATTTACCCCTTGGCTAATCGCAAAGATGAAAATGAATGGTGAGTAGATGAAATGGATGATCACAAATCCATGTGGATCACAAACAGTACAGAGTACTACACAGATTGTTGGCCCACATGCCAGAACCTAGTAAGACCGCAAGATTGAAGTTCCTAGGATATATTACCTGGAAGAAATATTGCTATTTGAATGTTTCCCGAAAATACACCATTTATACAATAGCCATTATCTAATTCATTCGCCGGCTCGGTAGCCGAGGGCGTTAAGTGGTCGACTTTCGATTTCGCCTCCGAAGTTCCCGGTTCAAGTCCCAGCATGGGCATAGGTTTTCTCTGCGAGTCAGGCACGTATCCAGGAATTCCTTTCGTGGTGGGCTAAACACCATATTTTTAAGGGGTATATATAGAACCTCACAATTGTATGTTTAAGGCCAATGGTGGCAATTGGGTTCAAAACGGGAGTGGGGGGGGTGCAAGAAAAGTTTACTTTCTCTTCCCTTGGTATGCAAGGGTTAGCATAAAGAGGTCATAGTGTGAAGGCAAAAAAATGGGGAGCAACTATCCCCAAAATCGTCGCCACTGTTCAAGGCTGCCAAATTATTCAGAACGTGAAATCGGAACATTTTTTACCACTCAACTCCTCTGTTTCCATGCATTAACATTGTGTGCCGGAACCATCTCAGTATGTGTGTTTGCCCATTTCTTATCATCAGACATCAAAACATCTATGGCGTCTTCGAGTGTTTTTTACGAAGCTGTTACACACGCACGGGATGGACAATCCACTCGACAACGCGAGACTCAAACTGTGGGCTGAGAACTGGACGCAGAAATTTCTCGAATATTTCTCTCTGATTCGAGCCTGAACACCACTACTGTGTCTTGTCCTCCCATGTTTACAGTTCTTATAAAAGCTGAAACCCACCAAATTATTCATATTGAGGCCTAAGCACTCGCAAGTGTTCACAATTGTCTGTCACAACTTCCGCAGTCTTGTCATATATTGGCACAAAACAGAGTAAGTCTTCTCGAATACAGTTCGAAACAATTAATTCACAATGAAAACCCTTCCGATCCCAACACATCTAGTGTTTCTTCTCCCAATATGATTAAATGCTTACTCATTTATCTCCAGTGACGTGCCCAAGGGAAGGTTGGTGAGGTCATAACCAAATTTGACCAAGTATTCCTTAAAATAAAGAACTTCAAAGAGAGGAAAAGATGGCAAAATGAGGACTGACCACCAAAAATAGTATGCATAACCCTCCTCTTCTAAAATTCTGGGAAAATTTGGTCCGGGCACAACTAACTCATCACTCAAAACTTTGATTTTCAGTTGATCTGTGCAGCTTATTTCTTTTTTAATTAACCGCTCCAATACCCGTTACTGATTAAATATTCACTTTAGAGAGAGACCTTCGATCTCTTCAGCCCTCGACCCGAACTAGCACTACACTGAGGCTCCGGAAATTCCGCTGTCGTTAATGTCTTCTGGTTTGGACCCCAACTGGAACTAGTAGTAGACTTCGTTACTTTACGGTATTTAGTCCTTTTCATCTTCGAATCACTAGATCTTATAAAGCCACCAATGGACACTGACTGTACACTAATCGACAGTATGAACTGTCATACTTACCTTTGAATACTCATTAACCGATTCTGTTGTACAGATCAACTTGGAAATTGAAGCCGCGTATTTTAACCTCATTATATTCTAGAACGTTCCACAGATAAAACGATTCGTTAATGTTGCCAGTAGTTCGACTCCTTCTCTTATTCAAGAACGTTCCCTCTCGCGCTTTCCAGAGATTAAAAAATTATAATGAATCGTCCTACGTGTGGCGCTACGTTTACAGCTTCCAAATGCTGACAAGTCTTTGCATAGTGTTGCGACAACACCGAAAGCTCCAAAAAGTTTTAATGCAATATTATCAACAACAGGGTTATAGAACATTCTCCGTGTTGCCTTGGTAAGTATATCTCTCCTTATATATTATCGGCACACTATTTTAGAAAACAAGAACCTAATTTTGTCGGACCCTGTGGCTGAGTGGTTAGCACATCGCGCTGCGACGCCAAGGGTCCCGGGTTCGAATCCCACTCGGCCATGGTTGTGTGTGAATGTCCATTTATCATTTTCATCATTTCATCACTCATTCCCATCTTCGTAAATTAGCTAAGAGGAACAAAACGCGAAGTAAAATAAAATAAATCAAATCCAAAAAAAAAAAAAATATGTAGTGTAAACTGAAAAAATTAAGGGGGGCTCCAGCCCCCTGATCCCACCTTGGGTGCGCACTATTAACAATAACAGGGTTCTAGAACATTCTGTGTCTTGGCTCGAAAATTATTTATCTCAAATTATCATCACATTATTTAAGAAGCCATGAACGTTTATGTAGCGTAATTTCCTGAATGGGGTGCTGGAGCCCCCTGATTCCCACCTTGGATACGTGCTTGACTCGATAATTATTCCTCTCCTTAAATTATCGTCACATTATTTTATTTCCGACCACAAGAAACCAAATACCTCATTTTATCTATTGTAAACAGAAAACTTTTGGGGGGGTTCGAGCCCCCTAAGCTCCCCCTTGGATACGTGCCTGCTACGAGTGTCCCTTCATCAATTTAAACTAATCATCACTCATCCTGTTCGTCGCGATTAGCCAAAAGTGGAAGAAGACGATAAATAACAAAAACAAATTTATCCTCATCGTGGCGATCAACTGGAGAATGTTAAAAGTAGCGTAAAAATATTAAAGGGAAATTCCAGGACATTCAGTAAAAAGACATATCAGAATATGCCCGGACAAGAACTTTCCTTAGAATGAGACATTTAAAATAAATGCAATAGGTTAGCTGGAAAGAAAAGCCGGCAGTGGACTACAGCCTGCAGGGACAAGATATCACGCAAAAAATAAACTATGCATTGTTTTGGAATAAATGTATTCTTCTATCGCGTATTTGATCTCTTGCTGTCAAATCAAATTAACAGCTTTGGTGTATAATATCAAAAGATGCATGAAAACACAGCGTTTCATGGGCCATCTGCTACATTCTACGCATAGCTTTCAACCGCTCGTGTCCGCTTGGTGACGTCACAAGCTCTAGCCAATAACGTGCAAGTCGCGGAGTGGCCCCCCCTGGATTTGAGCAGTGATCAACTTTGGATCTGGTTTCTTTTTGTTTCCCCGTTCTTGTTGTCGAGGTAATGCTTTTGCGAATTCCATCTATTGAAAGCGGACTGTCGGCCCTGTGCTGTGGTGTGATAGTGAAGTGCATTATGGAATAAAATGAGTGTGATTGTGCGGTGGGGTGGATAACTTGTTGAAGACGCCGTTTTCCAGCAAGGATTTTACTGCCAAGAAGAAACTTGTGGATGTAAGTAGGCCCACCCCTTCCTTCTCTAGCAGGCATAGTAACAGCAACGAAAAATAAAGTGCGCCGATTTTGTGATTCAGGGTACGAAGCTGATACTTGGTTATGCGGTTGTAAAAAGTATTCAGCACTTTTCTGTTCCCTTCTGTTTTCGATTCTTTATTATTATTATTCATGTTATCTAGCTTTGCATATTTGTTATCGTTACGTTAGTCATTGTGATAGGAATAAGACTGACTTAATTATCAGTTGAAATGTAGGAGATACACAGCCTAGCAAAGAAAACACCAATCCCAGGGATTTATCCAGAATGTTTAATTTGGTGAAAAATTCCAGGGAACTGTTCTGAAAAAATGGTGGGTTGGGGTTATGTGTGTGGATAAATCACGAACCATGTCAACCCAAAAATAAGCACAATGGGAAATAAATAACCTTCATCATGATAGGCTTACACTGTTGGAAAGGTCACGCTCCGCCACTGCTCCCAAGGGTAACAAAAACGTTTTGTTTAAATTTAGCTTTGCACCCGATAGATTTTCGAAATATTTCAAGTACTTTTGTGCATTCTTCAAATCCCTTCCGCTATTTAACAATAAGGTAATGTCATCCATATGACTACTGACTTGAATCGTTTTTGACATAACAGAAATGCCTTCATTAATTTCTTGTAATTTTTTAAGTAAGGGGACCAGTGTTAATACAGTGACTCAAAAAAGTATTCAACTCACCACAGGCCTCCCATGGAAACATGTACAACAAGCAGAAAACGAACGAAGGTGGAAGTACATGTACACAGAAGTTTAGTGCATACTATTGAGGTACAAACTACACAGAAAAAAAAACACCTTTAGTAGTTGACAGAAGAGGTGCAGAAAAATAAAAGACAAGATGCGTAATTGGAGGTCAAAAAAGTATTCAACTGTAATACTTTCGGCATACAATATTTGGTGTGTGTGACATCCTTAATACCTGCTTGGACCCCCTTTCCTCTTGATGATTTCCTGCAACCGTTGTGGGACTGATTTCACCAAGGTATCTGTTGTTTGTCGGGTAATCTGCCCCCATTCGTCCAACAAAACGTGCTTGAGATCGTTTTTGTTGAAAATGTGGTGTTCTTGGATTCTTTCTTGGAAAATATGCCATGCATTCTTGATAGGATTAATGTGTTGCGATTGGGGAGCTGTTTGCATCCAGCGTGGGTAGTTGTACAATAACCAGAGCTTGGTGTTGAGGGCTGAGAGTTTCGGGTCATTGTCCAGGGTGAACATGTAGCCACCAGTAAGCCCGATAATCTTCACTGAGTTGGATAGGTGCGCCTTCAAAATGTTGATGTAACGTGTGTGGTCCACTGTACCATCAATGAATTACAAATTACCAGCATGATTGGCACTCTTACAGTCCCACACCATTACCCATCCCCTACCGTATTTTGTTGTACAATTACAATTAGGGTATACCAGGGCATTACGGATCACAGGGCATTATGGATCAATGTAAGGTTCACGTGACCTGCAAAGAAAACTGTTGCAGGCACGAACTTGAAAAATATAGCGGATCATGCTGCCATCTGTCCGCTTACTAGTTGCCTGTCTTTGTTCGCTGTGGCAGTTGGCGCGCGTCTGTGACAAGTGATTGTTGTAAGCAAGTTGGTGGAGACGGTGCAGAAAAAGTACTCATTGTAAGTTTTGTTCGACGTTTGGTAAGGTTGCATTGTAGAATGTAGGGGTTTAAGTACTCTACAATTTAACATGTGATAACGTAGGGTGTGTTTTTGCGATGTGCCAGTATTTGATATGACTAACCCTATTTGTTATTGTTTAAATGGACATATGTCGAGAATATGCAAATCAGGGCATTACGGATCGGCCAAAACGGGGCAAAACGGATCTCCCACTTTCAGTACGTTTTACGTACTTTTACTTAACGGTATCTCTTCTAACACGACGCTTTCAATTTCCAGATAGTTCGCGATTATCAAAAGAAGTCCACCAGAAATTCATGGTCTGTAGTAGGAATGTGTGAAGCTGTGCGTTTGGTGACATCCGGAGAAAAGACTATTCGGCAAGTTGCGGAACTTTGTGGTGTGCCATATACTTCATTGCAACGAAGAACATCTGGTGGATCAGATGACGTTGGTCGTCCTGTTGTAAAGCAAGTGTTTAGTAATGAGTTTGAGCAGGCTCTTTCTTCGAGATTGTGTGATTTAGCTCGAAGAGGATTCGGGCCAACACCCAAAGCTGTGCGAAGATCCGTTTTCAAGTTTGCAGAGAAAGAGAACATACCGCATCCCTTTAATAAAGAAAAAGGACTAGTCAGGGCGTACGAAGAAATGTCATGTCGAATGTAGACATGATTGCTAGCAATTCTTGTAGTTTTTGTAACATTTCATATGATGATTCAAGATGTGCACAGATGGGAGATTGGATTCAATGTCAGTCCTGTCGTAAATGGTATCATGAGCGTTGCGTAAATGCTGTCGGAAGAAAACAATTTGTGTGCGGTATATGTCAGATCCCAAAACTGTAATACAGTATACGGTACTTGTTTTTATGTTTTTTTTTATGTTTTTAATCTTATTTTATATACATAAAATTAAACTGATCCATATTGCCCCGTTAGTGAACCGTTTTACCCCTGCTATCAGGGCAATACGGATCAATTGCAGTGTCTCACAAAATATTTTTTTCTGAATTGTATTTTCAACTTCTGGTTCTATCAACTATAATTAATTTTTTGGTAGAGTTTTGTGTTGCTAGCATAATTCCTTGGCCAATAAAAACTGTTGTAAAGAAAAATTGATCCGTAATGCCCTGATCTACCATACATAACATTACAAGAAATAATTACAAATGGGCTAAGCATTTATTTCAATGCCTTTTCTGGCCGGACGCCGGGCAGGTTCGGCGTAAAGGACTCTATATTCCTTGCTGTCTATCTGGAGGGAAAGCTTGGATCTCTACAGCACGCGCGCAAATGCTCTCTCGTACGCCAGCGTACGGAGCAGAGGACTACGGCGATTGGTTCATGTGACCCTTCCTGCCTTCTGAATCAGACGACAGCGGTAGAATTCCTACCCAGTTCTTCGCGCTCGTGCCACTCGTGCTATGTGATGCTACAATACGCAATATTGACTGACGTAACTTTACCAAACTCAAATATACCACTTCTTAATGACCACTGCATTGTATAATTTATCGCACGAACAGAGATGTGCATTAAAAACTAAAAGATCAACAAAGTTTTTGTGAAATAAGTTGGTGAAGTCTTCGTGGTAGAAGTTCAGCCTGTATCTGCTCTACAACTTAAACCGCAAAACTATTCTTTTTTTTTGTTATTATTATTATTATTTCGTTAGTATATCTAACTGCTTAATATTGTGTCAATGGAAATGTTTAGCATTCATTTGAAAACTCTTAACATCGAATGGTCTCTGGGCAAAATTATTTTAAAATGTTTATCAACATTCTCAAGATGTAATAAACAGTGGTTTGAATTACTAATCGGCACTGTTACGTCAGTTGAGGGTACGATAGTTGGATCATCCACCCAGCTCGGTGTCAGTGTGTTTTGCACAGCGCGCCAAGATGACAGAGGCCCCGAATTCGAATCCCGGCGTGAGCACTCATATTCGCACTCATATTCGCAATTAACCAAAAGTGGTAGAAAAGCGAAGTAAAATAAACCAAATCAATCAGTATTTGGATCACCCACAACAATGACGTCTACTGTTGTGCAGAGGCGCTTGTGATTCAGGTAGGTTTTTTAATGACTTGCGTCATGCAGAAAGATATATAAAAAAGGTATAAAACACCAGAATTCAAAACATTTGTGAGTACTGTAAGTTGATTGTTTCAAAATAGTACTTAGTAGGTATCGTCTTTTATCCTTTTTTTATCAATTGAATATCAGTTTTTGACATATTTTGACAATTTTTTATCGATGTTTTAGCGTTTAGCGATGTTTTAGTACAATTTTCAATTTTCCCACCTCGTACTTGTAGGTATATCACGATCTTACGTGATATAACTTAACCTATTCATTTCTTTTATTACGTGCTAAACTACACGAGAGCCTCTACGTGCTTTGACCTACTTTAGAGTAGACCCAAATAGAGAGTTCAGCGCCCGAAAGTGGGGCTCGGTGGGGCTCGCCTTAATGGTTTGCTCTTGTAAGGCACAAGCCCCATTTTCTCGCAGTGTTGCCAACACCTTACTCGAAAAAAAATCACCAAGGTTTTTTTCTTGGTCTAACCTAACCTAAAGCAAGGAGCTGGCAAACTTGCTTGAGGCTTGCCTTACAGTGCATAAAGCAATTTTTGCCATCCTACTGGTACCCTTGCCATAGCCTTTTACGGGGGGGGAAGGGATTATACAACCGACAGTGCTGCCAACACCTACCTACAGCCTTTTTTTCTTCTTCTTACTTGGCAAGGGCTACTATTTTTTATTTTTTTTTAGGCTTAGCCAATTTATATACTGGCGTAACACACACTGGGCAAGGAGAGCCGGCAACAAACACATACTGCCGTAAAAGAGAGAGAGATGGATGGATGGCAACACAGTATGTGTGTGCGTGTGCGTGTGTGTTGTTGCCAATACTGCTTTTGTAACATACAAACGTATAATATAACAATGCCTATGAATCTGTTTGGCTTCAGGGAGCAAGCTATGGAGGCAACCATCCAACTTATTGTTTCAAAATAATACTCTGTAGGTATCCTCTTTTTTTTATCAAATGAATATTAGTTTTTGACATATTTTTTGGCAATTTTTTGTCGATGTTTTAGCGTTTAGCGATGTTTTAGTACAATATTCAATGCAACTCTTTTTTCCCACCTCGTACTTGTAGGTATATCACGATCTTACGTGATATAACTTAACCTATCTTACGATTTTTTTTAACGATCTTCAGTGACCTATCATTTTTTTTTATTTACGCACCGACATTGGACTCCGCGTTTGTTTTAATATTTCAGTATTTTAAAGTTTTCTCATATTTTATATAACCTAAAAAAATGTGTTAATTTTTTTTTAGTATGTGGCAATTTTTTTTTTACGATTTTTTTTTAAAACTGTTCCGTCACCCTCTCGTTCTTCACGTCGTACGCGAAGGACTTCTCTGCGACCAGGATGACGCTGCACACGGTGTCTTCGGGCAGCGCGTCGTGGAACTCGCAAACGATCTTGATGTTGGTGCGATCGTTGACCACCACCTGCTTCCGCTTCGTCGTATTGATGACGAACATGGGTCTTTGTGCTTTGAATTCGCTGGGCGTGTAGTACATGTCCACGTTTCCCTCCGTGACCCTCTTGTAAGCGGTGTAAGCTTCGTAAAGTTTTAGGTAATCATCTTTGGTCATGTCGAGGTTGTAATTCTCGCGCGGGAACACTTCGCTCCTGCAATTCTTGAGATAAACGTTTTTGATCTTGCAGTCTACAAATTTGCTGGAATCTTTTTCCTGGTTGTTATCGCGTCCGGTCTGAAAGAGTACTATGACGAAATCTGGCATGTCGAACTGTATGTTGTTGAACTGCGTCGTCACGTCGAATTCCATGTGACTTCCGGACGCTATTTTCTGCACGCACTGGTAACCGTGAAAGTGAATGGGCACCTGCGGACTTTTCAAGATCTCCGCTTTGTACTTGAGGGCGTAATTCGTTTCGTATTCCACGATCGGCATTCTCAACTCCATGCTCCGGATGACGCATTTGGCTGCTTCGGGTAATGTGTTGGGCAGCGGCGTGATACCGTCCGCGTTCAAGTTGCTGTATCGCATCAGTGCGTCGTTGTCGTTGGCCGCTCTTCGAAATGTGATTCTCAGTCCTCCCTTCCACATGATCTCCTTGTAGTCCGAGAAGAATCGCGAAAGCAGACGCATGGGAAAGAGTACCGTGTGACTTCTCGTCGATATTTTGGTTCCCGCTTCGAATCCTCCCGCTTGATAGTATGCTGCGTCCGTTTTGGATAATTTCAATGTTCCCACTGCCGTCGACGTGATGCCTGGATAATCGATTCTGTCGATGACCGTACCGTGTTTCCTCACCTCCACCTGCGAGAACAGGTGAGGCACGAAGTTGTCCACGAGTATCAAATTGGCATTGGGCGTTAACGCGTCTCCGCTTTCTTTCTTCACCACGTCGAATTGAAGGTAAAGGTCCGCTCTGTGAGGATGAACGAACCCATCGCCTACGTCCACGTCGTATTCGATCTCCTGGTTCGCTTCGTTCAAATTGGCGAACGTGCGACGGTTGGGAGGGAAAGATTTCAATTCGTAACTTTCGATTTGCTCCATGATGTGTATGGTTATTTATTATACGTCGATCTCCAGGACGGCAGTCGTCGTTGCACCTGCAAAACCCACCACGTCTCCTTTCTCGTTCGTCACCACCAACTCTATGTTGTCTATGCGGTTGCGACATACTGGAAAATAGATCGGCGAAGAGGGTGTGTAGATGATCGGTTCCATGAATTCGGAACTGGGTTTGAACGTGGCTATGATTCCCGTCTGCTTGTGATCAGATTTCGTGATCATGCCTTCGGCCACGTTGCAGTGAACGTTCTGAGTCTCTATGGCTAGAAATTTAGGAATGTTTGCTCCCGTGTGCTTGATGCCAGCTTCGAGTTTGGTGTTGTTCTCGAAACCTAAAAGTTCTCCCATGGTGCCCAGGTCCACGGTCTCCGTCGCGGACACGATTTCCACTCTGTGCGTGACCGAATTTTGAAAAAGGTGCGTGCCTTTGGGTAATTGAGCTTGCAAAGTAGAAAGATTGTATTGACCTGGCGTGACGACGATATGTTCGCTTCCGACGCTAATTTTGTTGTTGTGCTGCGTGACGTTAGGTATGAGGTACATGCTGTAGAATTCACGCAGAGCTATGGATTTAGGATAGACGATGTCGTCGTGCAGCGTGAGTTTCAAGATCGAAGATTCGCTCGTGAGATGGAACACGCCCATCGTGATGCTTTAGGTTCCACAATGCTTTCTGGAAATCTTCCACCTGTGGCTTATTTATTTTAGAGAGAAACGCGAGCATGGAGAGACAGAGATGACCGCAGTTCACGTCTCCAAAATTTTGAATGCGTTTGTCGTTGTAGTATAGGTTGTCCGTTTTCAGATAACGAACTAAATTTGTAGGTGGAACACCTCCGAAAGAATCGAAAACGAATGCTTTGTTGTTATTTGCATTTTTGTGGTAACATATCCAATGCGTGCCTGGATTTTCTTGACTGTCCAAGTTGACTACGCCGCATTCTCTATTTTTAACGGTTGAAGGTAACGAGTCGGACATGAAAACGCCTCTGAAGTGTTTGATTTGTAATGGGTTGATCAGAGATTCAATGTCTCGGTTGGTGAGTGCTGTTTCTTTTTTTAAACTTCCTCATGACGCCCTTCCCTTTCTTCTCCATGGCCAGGTTGTGACGTTTCTGTTCTTCCAATTCCGCCTTGATCTTCTTCGAGTCGATGACGGTTTTCGCGATGGCGGCGCTACCCCCAGCCAAACTTCCAACGGCCCCCAATGCTGCCAGGATGGCCGGGATGCTGAATATGAACCCCCTGTCTTTTGCTGTTTCCGCGAACGCTGCAACCTTCTCAATTGTGGAGTGCTGAGCAGCAATTTCATTCCGTGTCCTTTCGTCAAGCAAGAACGTTTCTTCTGGCGTTGTTTCTTGGTGAGTAACCCATCGAGGACACCCAGCGTTTTCAGATTCGAATATGGTATCTGGTACACGACACCCTTGGGCTTCATGTTTTTTTTTTCACGTTATGTTATTTATATATATATGTTCTGAGATTTGTTTTGTTTTGTATTTTTTTGCAAGGTATGTTATTTTATATACTCCGCGCAGCCGTTACACAAATTCTATTACGTGCTTTGTTTTCTTACCAAGAAGTTCCTTTGTCCCCTTGTACACGATTTGAGTTTTGTTCTCGATTAAAATAGATAGCTTCTCGTCGGATAACATGTTAGCGTATCGATCTGGTAAAAATAGACTGTATTGTCCGTTGAGCAACAGACGCACCTTGGGACCATACTGGGTAGAAACAATTGAGCCGGAAGTTATCGTGTAAGGTTTGTCGACTTCCAATTCCTGAATTTTTATATACTCGACTGACAAATTTAGCATTTGTTTTAATGCTTGGAGGTCACTCATTTTCTCAGTCATATCGAAGAGAAATTCAGGGTGTGTGTTAGAATTTTTAATTTTTTCACGTGTTATTTATTACCGAAGAATTTTTTTGATCTCGTAGATTTTTTCACGATGTGAGTTATTTATATATCAAGTTTTTTTTTACTTTTACATTTTTTTGGCACGTACATATTTTTTTTGTCTTCTACATTTTTTGACACGTATATTTTTTTGACACGTACATTTTTTGTCTCGTACATTTTTTTGACACGTACGTTTTTTTGTGACATATTTTTTTAACGTACATTTTTTTGACATTTTTTGTCATTTTTTGACGTTCATTTTTTGACACTTTTTCTCACATTTTTTTTTGATAGGTACATTTTTTGGACACGTATTTTTTTATTGTTGCACATTTTTTGACAACTTTTTCCTTTGACGAGACAAATTTTTTTTGAAGAGAAATTTTTTTGGCGATAAAAAATTTTTACGATAAGGCAACTTTTTTTCTGACGATGAAAATTTTTCCACGTCAACTTTTTTTTGACGAGAATTTTTTTTTCACGATAAAAAATTTTTACAAGGCAACTTTTTTTCTGACGATGAAAATTTTCCCGTCAACTTTTTTTTGACGAGACAAATTTTTTTGACGATAAAAAAATTTTACGATAAGGCAATTTTTTTTCTGACGATGAAAATTTTTCCATGTCAACCTTTTTTGACGAGACAATTTTTTTTGACGATAAAAAATTTTTACGATAAGAACTTTTTTTCTGACGATGAAAATTTTTCCGTCAACTTTTTTTGACGAGAAATTTTTTTGACGATAAAAAATTTTTACGATAAGGCAACTTTTTTTTCTGACGGTGAAAATTTTTCCACGTCAACTTTTTTTTCACGAGACAAATTTTTTTGGGCGATAAAAAATTTGTACGATAAGGCAACTTTTTTTCTGACGATGAAAATTTTTCCACGTCAACTTTTTTTGACGAGACAATTTTTTTTGACGATAAAAAATCTTACGATAAGGCAACTTTTTTTTCACGATGAAAATTTTTCCACGTCAACTTTTTTTGACGAGAATTTTTTTTTCACGATAAAAATTTTTTACAAGGCAACTTTTTTTCTGACGATGAAAATTTTCCCGTCAACTTTTTTTTGACGAGACAAATTTTTTTGACGATAAAAAAATTTTACGATAAGGCAATTTTTTTCTGACGAAAATTTTTTCGTAAACTTTTTTTTGACGACAAATTTTTTTGACGATAAAAATTTTTACGATAAGGCAACTTTTTCTGACGATGAAAATTTTTCCACGTCAACTTTTTTTGACGAGAATTTTTTTTTGACGATAAAAAATTTTTACGATAAGGCTACTTTTTTCTGACGAAAATTTTTCCACGTCAACTTTTTTTTTGACGAGAAATTTTTTTGACGATAAAAAATTTTTACGATAAGGCAACATTTTTTTGAAGATGAAAATTTTTCCGTCAACTTTTTTTGACGAGAAAATTTTTTTTGAAGATAAAAAATTTTTACGATAAGGCAACTTTTTTTCTGACGATGAAAATTTTTCCACGTCAACTTTTTTTGACGAGAATTTTTTTGACGATAAAAATTTTTTTAGGATAAGGCAACTTTTTTTTCTGACGATGAAAATGTTTCCACGTCAACTTTTTTTTGTCGACATTTTTTCTAACGATAAAAAATTTTTACGATAAGGCAATTTTTTTTCTGACGATGAAAATTTTTCCACGTCAACTTTTTTTGTCGACATTTTTTAACGATTAAAAAATTTTACGATAAGGCAACTTTTTTCTGACGATGTCCATGGGTACTTTTGTTTTGACATGTACATTTTTTACGTATATTTTTTTGTCATTTTTTTGACACGTATATTTTTTGACATGTATATTATTATTTTTTCACAGTGTGTTAGAGGAAGAAAGTTCGTGCTTTGGCAAACGCGATGATGTGCGTGATGATATCTTGGGTCTCCTGTTTAGACTTACGCCAATCATCCGTGTATCGTCTTCTCCCCTGCCTTGCCTCGTAAAGTTCGTCCATCCTATCGTTTAACTTTTCCCCTGCGGCCGAAAGAAGAGTGTCGAGATAACCGCACCTCATTCCACTGATCTCCCGAAGATGGTCCTTGACAACAATTTCACAAGGGATACGAAATTCCGGCGTTGTTCTTGCTATGATTACAAGTTTATCAACATCCTCGCAATCTCCGTTTAAACAGTGTTTGAATATTTTACATAGCAGTTCGGGCGGTAAGTCGGTTATACAAGACATGTTGTTATTATTTTTTTTACTGTATGTTATTTATTTATATACCCCATCCAAATTTTTGTTTCGTGTTCATGGCGATGGTGGTGCCAAATGCTGCAACTTTTTCTCCCAAAGAGGCGTCTCTGCTGACGAATCTTTCGAAAGCGGCATGTTCCAATTTCTTGTCTGCTTCGTGACGTGCATCCAGATCGGTGCGAGTGTTGTAAGCGATGTCGTGATCTTTGCATGCCGCATCCAACGGATTCACACCCTTGTCTCCTCTCTCCAATCTTTTCTCGAGTTTGGTACCCGGTCCGCAGTACTGGTAGCCAGGTAAATGCATCTCGAAAGGTAACTTGTTGATGATGTCGTTCACGAGTCCCTTTCCATTTCCAGAATCTCGGAGGCAGCGTGTTGATAATTTTGATCAGGTAACCGATGCCTTTGTCGTCGTTCACGATGAAGTTAGAAAGTTTGGTGCTGATCATGTCCACGATGCCAACCTTCTCGTTGTAAAAATTACGATTGCCTGCATTCTCTTCGCCGGCTATCACTAACAATCTGTCGATGAGTTTTCTCACGTCGTCCACCCAAACGAATTCTTTGGGTAACGTGTTGTAGCGTTTGACGCCGCTTCCACTTTTCACCTCGTTCCATATCGGTTTGATGAGATTCCTGTACTTCTCACCGCTGCTCGATTTCACCCTATTCTGCGAGGCATCGTTGTTCTGGTACATGGCATCCGTCATGATTAGAATTTCCCTGTAACTCTGATAATCTTCGTCGGTGTAATCTTTCGGCTGCTTTTTGGCAACGAGTTCCCACAGTCCCACCGTACCCGGATACCTGGTCCAACTATTTTTATCGCCTAAATTAACTTTAATGTCGTTGACTTCAAAGGTGACTTTCGATTTCCCAATCTTCCACACGACGCCTTCGTTGGTTTCCATGCTCGGATACAATCCAGACACTTCATCCTTGTCGAACTTCCCCGTGCTCAGGTAGTCTCGTGCCAAAGGTCCCAACTCGATCTTATCCGAAGACGACGTGCTGCTTATGGCTCGACGTCGTGGTACGTCCTTCAGTTCGAACGGCGTCGAAGGAATGCTTGAAATGGGCGTGGGTACAGTGTAACTTTTAGCTGCAAGTGGTACGAGTTCGTTGATCAAATTTTTATTTTGTTCCGTGACACCTTTAATTTCTTTACCTAGATCGCTGATGGCATCGATCACAGGTTGATCTTGATATTTCTTCTCTTCGTAGAATCCGCGATTCTCGGATTTCCAACCTTTGAAGCATTTCGCGAGGTAATCGCGAAGCTTAAGATTTTCAACTTCGATTTTTCGTTTCGTCATAACGTTATTTATACTCGTCGTTTCTCACAACGTTGCAACGTTTAGAAAGTCGTTGATTTTGTTTCTGTATTTTCCGTCGTTGGGTTTCCTCGTCATGTCGATCGTCGCGAATCCGAAATCGTCACTGTTCCAGCAAGAAGAGCAGCAGCGTTCCGAAAATTGATTGTAGTTCATGTCTCCGCCTACGTAGTCATCGTACGCGTGCTTGAGGTTGGTGTGATCTTGACGAAACAAACATATGAAATTAGCGTTGTCGCGTAGTAACTGTTTTGGAATTTTGGAAAACGTTTGAGCTAGGTAAAAGCAATCCATTCCTTTGTGACGACCTTGCGTGAAAAAGTTGCGAATTTCATTTTGATTTTCCAGGATGACGTCGTCGAACACAACGACTGAATTTTCACGACAATCGTCGAGTGGTTTTATTTCCGAAGCGAACGTTGCAATGTCCAGACCATCGTACAGTTTCATCAGTTGCTGGTATTTGGATTGCTCCAAACTTTTCGAGAACACGTACAGGTGCCTGTTCTTCCAATCTAACCAATTGGGTGCGAGGAGAAAATTGTCCACGAGCAGTGTCGTTTTCCCACACCCTGAAGGACCTACGATTAGACAGCGGATGCTGTCGGGAAGCAACTCGCCGTTCATTTTTTTCGTTTGACTTTCCGAATCCGGTAGACGCTTCACCACGTTCCACGTACTCACAAGATCACTTCGTTCGCGTCGATCCAACTCTTTTCCGGAAGTCCCAGCTATTTGACAAACAGTTTGTCACCTCTCCTACGCAATACTTTCTCGATGAGGTACGTGTCGGGGTGTTTCGTTTTAGAGAGTTCCTCTTCGTAAAATCTTCCTTTCAAAATCTTGCCGCTACTATCCTTTATTATATACGTGTGTTGGTTTCCGGGTAAAACTCGAACCACCGTAAAAAGTTCCGTGCTCCAATTTTTTGTGAATCCCTTCTCGAAGGTGCTTTTGAATTTGCTGATTCTCACCTGGTCTCCAATTTTGAATTTTGATTTCTTGGTAGTCGGAGTGTACTTTGGACAGTAAACTGTAGAAATTAAAAGCTGCTCGTCAGATTTCGTAACGTCAGCTGGCTTCATGCCTATCGTTCTGTGTACCGTATCATTATAGGTGTCGACGAGTTCCGGCAGGATGTCGATCCATTTGTAATTTCCCCGAAGCGTGAATCGTTTCCACATGTGTGTTTTCAAGGTTCGATTAAATCTTTCCACGATGCTGGCTTTGATGTGACTGAAAGTCGAATAATGTCGAATGTCATGTTTTTGAATAAACTTTTGGAATACGGCGTTGTAAAATTCTTCACCGTTGTCTGTTTGCAAAAACCGTGGTCGTCTGTCGCTTTCGCGAAAAATTAATTTGAATGCTTCCGTGACGCATGTTCCCGTTTTGGCTTTCAAAGGTAGAGCCCATGCGAATTTCGAAAATGTGTCTATGACGGTGAGGAGGTACTTGTTGCCCTTGTTCAATTTATGTACATTTTTCAAATTGCCGCTGTTCATCTCGACGAGGTCACTTTGCCAGAGGTCATCCATTCCCTTTGTTACCACAGCCAAACGTTCGTAGTTGCGGCGTGCAGGTTTATGTAATTCTTCGACGATGGCTTGCCTAGACATTTTTTTTAGAGATTACGTTTGAAGAGAAGCACGAGCGTGATGGGATTCAAAGAGGGTGGCACCTCGCTTGTGTTTTGAATGATCAGCTTATCACCGGCACTCACGTCGAAAAACGGTAAGATCTTCGTCTTCGTGTATTTCATATATGTTGTGCGTTTCGTTCCAACATGCCAGAGGAATGTTTCCTGCTTTCTGGACACCACGATTCGATATCAACGTCATGGTAGGAACGCTAGCTTTTCTGCCGTGAGACCAACGAAAATTCGTTTATCTGAATCGTGCCATCGACGAGAAACTTGTAATACGGATGATAAGGATGTAACATGTACAGTTTGTTACCTTCGACGAACGTGGAGATTCTCTGTTGATTGGGTACGCTGTTGATTTCGATGGCTTGCAAGGTGAACAATTTGGCGATTTTAGTGTCGACGCTGAGCAGATTACTGTGAACGTGTCCAAGTTTATTTTCAATGGGCAACAAATGCTCGACTATGGTATCCGTTACGGAAGAAAATGACGGTTTGATTTTCACTTCCACGTTCAACTGCGTGTAGTTTTCGTTCAGTTCTTGCAACTTGGCACCGAAAGAGGCCAGCGTCGATTCCTGCGTGGATTCCAGCACTCCAGCTTGATCTCTGATGTTGACGACAATGTTCCGAAGGTTCTCAACTTGATTCAATTTCGAGCTTTTCTCGGTAAGATCGTTCACGATGCTTCGCATCTCGGTAAACTGCGTGTGAAGATCCGTGACGCTCTGCGAAGTGGGCAAGGTCGACACCAGCGAAGTAATTTCATCTCGAATCTGTTCCACGTTTGCCGTTTCCGTTTCTAGTCGTTTCAGCATTCGAGATATGTTCCTTTTCAAAGCGTGTAATTCTTTGGAGGTGGGGAGATTGGCCACCGTACTTTCGAGATCGCTCAATGAACTTTTGATGTCACTCGATTCGGATAATGCCGTCACTGCCGTTTTCAATTTTTCCAAATCTTCCTTCGAAGGCACACTCGTCCGTAACGATTCCAAGTCACCCTGTATGTTGTCCAGTACGTGATGAAAATGAGCAAGGTTCGATTCGACTTTCAAATTTTCTAAATATTCGATCTTCTGCTGAACCGTGCTTAACGTGTCTTGAATACTCGTCAACGCGCTTGCTTGAACGTGAATATTTTTAATTTCTTCGTTGATCAACTCCAAAGACGCCTGAAGCGTAGCGATGGTGGTTTGAATGTGTTCGAAATCTTGATAAGCCTCCAATTGAATTTTTATGTTCGCAACGCTTTTACCGATGACCTGCAGTTCGTCTGACGATGGTAGGTTTGTCATGGTATCTTCCAAAGTCTGTAACTTGGATTTAATTTCTTCCAACGTGCTGGTGAATTCTTCTTGTAATTTAGAAACGACGACATGCAAGCGTTCTACATCGATATCATTCACGACGGTTTCAAGTTCAGAGAAATTCTTTTCAATTGCGGAAGTTCGTTCTTCGATTTCGAGTTTCAATTTTTCCAAATCTTTCGATTGAAATTGCTGTAATTTGGCCAAATCATTTTGAAGCGAATCCACGCTCAACTGTATATTTTGAACGTTGTTGTAAGAAGGTACATCAACATAATTTTTATGAGTGTTTTCAGTTCGGAATCGATTTTCAGAATAGGATCGAGACATTGCGTTTGGAGCGTAGCGATCTCCGACTCTAAACTTTTGTTTAGGGTCTCCTGCAAAGCAATCAAATCGCTCCTCAACTTTTTAACTCGAACGTCCAGCATGAGAATTTCTTCTGCGTGGTCTACACGCTTGGTGTGGCCGAAAATGTTGTTAGGCATTTTTTTTGTTAACGGTTATTTATAATAGGATAGGTGATTCGTAATTCTACGAAGAGAGGAATGAGTTTGTCGTAATCTCCGAGGAGTTCCACGTAAAGATAATCTCCTGCAGACACATCGTACGCCATGTCAGAAAGCATCTTGTCGTGCTTCATTCGAAAAATGTTCTTGCCGGTAGAAATTTTGATTTCGCCTGCGTTCTCCGGATTCACGGTGATCCGAAGTTTCCCGCCGATCGGAATTTCGTGAAAATGTAAATTGTTGTTGAAGACGTAAAAGGTTTTGCCGACGTCGTCGTCGAATTTCGTCCAAATGCTGTTGAGGTGAATAATCAGTAGACCGTTGAGATTGGATAACATGGAAGATAGAAATTCATGATCTGTCGTGCGGTGTACAGTCTCCATTGTTTGCTTTTGGAAACCAAAGAGATTCATTGTCCTTGCTAGTTATTTATTGTGTATGTGATAATTTGAGACAGTTAAAGTTTTTTTTATTTTAGTTATAGTTATTTAAGTTTATTTTTTTTCATTTGCATTGCCTACAATTTTTACTAATTTCTAAACGATAGTGCCCCCAAGGCAACGTGTGGATTCCACAAGACAAAATGCATCTTTTATCGTCATGCGGATCTAATGCTACTTTCCTATTTGTTTGTTGTAATCACATGGTCTACACTTTGGATTCTTTGTTCTATACTTAGTATCGTCGATTGTGAGTAAAGGCAATCGATGTAATCGTGGAAGGTGAGTTTGTTCTCCACCGTATTCTTGCACACAACTTTTGCTTTCTTCGTGACGCTACTTTCTGTTCTCATGGCATACATTTTCGAACGCAAACCCGCGAACTCGACAATAATATCACCGTTACATTCATCTTTCAGTTTACCTAGGACTTTTTTGTTGAGGGAAGGAATCCCAAATCTGTTGGGTTGAGGATATGCAGAAGTATCGAAATACTCGAGCATGGAAGGATTTTTTATGTCTTCATAGAGGTTAGGTGTTTGTATGCTGTAAATGAAGCTGTCGGTGTCCGTGTACAAAAGTGATATCTTATCATTGAAGTTGGGTTTCATCACGTCATAATGAAATTCGAACATGTAAAGTTTCGACAAGTCGAGAACCGTTGCGCCAACGTAAATTGGTTTTCTGAATTTCATCAATTTTATATCTAGATTGAAAAGTGCCAAATTCTCATTGTAAATTGAATCTAGGATCGGCCACCCACTTCATGCATTTATTTTTATCTGAAACCAATTTCACGTCTACATGATTCCGCACGTTTTCCATCGTCTTGCCATACACCGCGTTATTCATCAATTTAAAAAAATCTTTGTCTAAACCGGAAGTGGCAACTGTCCTAAATTGCGTGTTTGTTTCAATGTACGGTTTGAGCCACTCGGAATGTTTAAACCTGAGGACTCTTCTAATATTCGCTACCTTAGCACCCTTCCCGATCAAGAATCGGAGATTCGAGTAATGAACAACGTATCTCTTTTTCCCCTCTAGAGTCAATAAAAGCTTGCATTGATTAGAATGAGGCGAAGATTTGAACTCGGATGCCGGTGGTAAATCGCTGAACAGATCGTGTAAATGGTCGGGGAATTCGATATCCACCTCTGCGAAGAAGCCATACTCACTATCATCGAAATTTTCTATATCTATTGATGCTCATTCGAATCCCCCGTAAGGAAGTTTCTGTACCATGGCATGTCAGTAGAGATTATTAACGTCGGCGTAGAAGATGTAATTCGATGCTCGATTTGAATCATAATCTTCTTTCATGTGCACGTTGTTGGCTTTTGCATATCTCTGTACACATTGTACCATCCCGCCCCGAATCCCCCTCCCGATGAAAAGTAACATGTCCACGTCCGATATCAGTTCCAGCTTGACCTTTATCTGGAATAACATTGTCGACCACGCTAATCCCGGTAGGCTGTAGAAATACGCTGGATCTAATTTATAAATATTCGTTGCCGTTTTCCTGAACGCTTGAAAAACATCCGCGAGTATCGTTACGTCTAATTTTAAGTAGGCATCGTGGTAGTCTCCGAGTGTCCTACATTCTAATTTCTCCCACATGAGTTGCGCGTGTTGGTATTCTTCGTCCGTAATTCCTTTCTCTCTGAGTCTGCTGTAAAATTCTCTTGGAAGTGGGAGAGCATCGTCATTAAATTTAGAATTATCACTAACATATTCGTAAGGATAAATCCCTTTACGTCTAACGAGTTCTATGTCTACGTTGGGAAAACTAGCTTTTGTAATTTTGAATTGTTCGTCTAAAAGTTTGCTGGCAAGAGCGTCCAGGCTGGCAGAGAGAAATCTGTATGAATCCAGAAACCTCATCTCGATGGTATTTTTAGTCTCAGGAATCATAACTTTCTTACTTATAGAGATGTATCTTTCTTCGTTTTGAGCAAGAATATCTACTTTTTGAGTGTCGTATCCGAGTTTCCTAATTAAGGGATGAAAGTCGTAATTAGAACCATTGTGAAAGAATATGGGGACGAATTTTGGTTTTTGGATTTTGAGGTTGCATGCATTACAGATTCCGCTTATGAAGCGACCGTCCGTATGCGAATGGTGAAACACTTTACGATTGTCGTCTGTGAAGTGGTTATCACACACAGGACACTTGACAGTAATTTTGAAGTTTGATAGCAGATAACGGAAGCATCGGTTTCGATGTTTGCAGCATGCATCCAATTTTCCCAACCTCCTCGACCATCTTTTTGAAGAAGCGTTCGATTGCATCGGGTCCTCGGTATACGTACGGTTCATCTATTTTATCCTGTCGCACGACAACGTAACCGAAACTGTTTGGTTCGTGAAGCTGGTAAGGTGTGGTGGAAGAAACTTCGGGATCTGGATCGCAGTATGAGAGTGGTTTGAGGAACGCCTCGAAATCAGCAACGATGATGGCCGGATGTTCCAACAATGCCTTGTGCATTTACAATTCTTCCACTTCGTTCTTTTCGGGCATCAACATTCGAACCGGTCTGTTGTTGCCGCAATATATTTTATGTTGAACAAGTTTATCGATAGCAATCTGACGTCCGGTGTATTTTCGATAATCGACTTGTTTTCGATCGTCGAACGTGGTCAAACACCTTGGGCAAACTTCGATGTTGTTTGCATGCTTGGTAGTTTGACTTCTGACCAAACGTGATAGTGAACGAATTAGCGTGTAGTGATGAACATCCTCGTTGGAAATAAGAAGAAGATTTATTACACAAGCATCGTCATCATCGATATCGTTTATCCTGAAGGAATGCACGAGATATTTATCTGACGTGAAGGAATATAAATTAATAGCGATGCGTTTTCCTGCACGATTTTCAAACTTTGTTATATCCGACAATGTCACCGGGTATTCGATGCCAGACATTACACTTTCAAACTCGGACTCGTATTGTTTGTAATGTCCAACCCACTGTGGATTATTTTTGCAATAAACAGGATGCAGTGCAGCCAACACACACCAAAGGAAACACTTGTTATCGCTGTTCTGTATATTTAACACAGCCCTCTTGTGTTGAATGTTCGGTGGAAGAGGAACGTAGCTGGAAGCGCGAAGAGGCGAGAATTGGTTTACGTAAACGATTAACGTGTGAGGACTTCCACACAGAGACCATCCCGACCTTTTAGCCTCGAAATCGTCATGTTTCTTAACCAGTTCATTTGAAAGATCAGAATAAAATTCGTCCAAATTATCGACGTCCGCCAAATGAAGAGCCTGGTTTTTTGTTCGATGATAAAAGACTCTTGTTGTACCATCGACTTTTTCGTATTCGGAAAATAGATCAACATATACTTTTATGGAAGTATTTTCCAATTTATTTTTTAGAATATTTATCAGGGATGTTTTCGTTTTCGTTTCACGCAAGAAACTAAGAATGTCACAGCCTGGTTCCGAAGTAAAATAGAAATCCTGAATATGACGGTTAAATGCAGATCTAATTGGTTTTCGTTCATCGGATAATTTAACTTGTTTGGAAGTACAAGCTTCGGTTCCTGGATCATCGATTTTTCTTTTCAATGTTCCTTGTTCGGTCGATGGTTTGCAAATTTTCAGGTGTTTACTTAAATTTGTAATGCTAATCATCTTTCCGCATCGAGCACAAGACTTAGAAGGTAACGAACGATTTAAACTCGAAACTGTTTCGCTACATCTTGCCCTGTGTACCGATAAATTGTTCCTTGAGATTAGCTTCCCACAAGTAACACATTCAGTTTAATCATTTTTACGATTGAAACTGGTGGTGGATGCCATTTCTTTCTCCAAAATCACAGAAATCAAAAAGTCTAGTATATAGCGATACAATTTTCAGGTATGTTCTTTTGTATAGAATTCCTTGGGGTGATTACAAAACTCAAAAATTCAATCTACTGTAAATAGAATTTCAGGTATGTTATTTATATAGAATTTCTTGTGTGCGAATACAAAAACTCAAAAATTCAATCTACTGTGAATAGAATTTCAGGTATGTTATTTATATAGAATTTCTCGGGGTGATTACAAAAATCAAAATTCAACTTAACATGAATATAATTTCCAGGTATGTTATTTTATATAGAATTTCTCGGGGTTCACATCCCTCTACCCGAGTGTCATGGTCGCAGCGGGGCTCTCGCCCTTCAACGTAAACTTGGAGTGGTGTGAATTCCACACCGAAACGTCCGTTCCAGGCACGGAAGTGGACGTTTATCGCGGCAGCACGAATCCCACCGGCTGCACGGAAGCAGATCTCCACGTGTATTTTTCGCCCGACACGCTCAACGCCCTGTGCATCCGCAAGATCATGACCTTTTCGTAAAAAAATCAAGGAAGCCAAGAACTGCAAGACCCTGCCGCCGGGCAAATTGCTCGAAATGGACGCGAAACAGAACACGGCGAAGTTGATGATGAACAGCATGTACGGTCAGATGTACGAACTGAAAGACATTCCCGAAGAAATTCGCGCTCACGTGAACCAACCTTACATTCGCAGGCCGTACGGAAAAAACTTGGGGCTCGTTCGTTCCGAAGAACCCCGCTTGCGCGTCTCTCGTCACTTTTCTGTCGCCAACCATCCTCCTGAAATCGCGCGACGTGGTCGAAAATTTTCCCTCGAAGCCGCGACCGCGCATGATGTACATGGACACGGATTCGCTTTTCATACTCACGGATAAACGTACTCAGAATAACTTGATCGATCACCTGCACGAGCGGTTGGTTCCCGAACTGCGGGTGAAGGTCGAATTCGTACTGAAAAACTTTTTTCGCACTGACCAAGAAAAAGTTCGTCGTGCAGCTGGCCGACAGCGACGAGGTGCAATTTAAAGGGCTGAGGACCGCCATAGACGTGCGAGAGAGAAATTTTCTGATCACGATCCTGAAGAAAGCGTGGGGTGAATACTTCGACACGGGATATCGTACGACGGACTCGGTCGATCAGATCGTCACGAGCATCGTGTGGCCCACGGCGAAGGCCTACCTGGAGTTCGTGGAAAGGCACTGACGACGCAGTTCAACTACATACAGTTCGACATGCCAGATTTCGTCATAGTACATAACAACCAGGAAAAAGATTCCAGCAAATTTGACGACTGCAAGATCAAAAACGTTTATCTCAAGAATGGCAGGAACGAAGTGTTCCCGCGCGAGAATTACAACCTCGACATGACCAAAGATGATTACCTAAAACTTTACGAAGCTTACACCGCTTACAAGAGGGTCACGGAGGGAAACGTGGACATGTACTACACGCCCAGCGAATTCAAAGCACAAAGACCCATGTTCGTCATCAATACGACGAAGCGGAAGCAGGTGGTGGTCAACGATCGCACCAACATCAAGATCGTTTGCGAGTTCCACGACGCGCTGCCCGAAGACACCGTGTGCAGCGTCATCCTGGTCGCAGAGAAGTCCTTCGCGTACGACGTGAAGAACGAGAGGGTGACGGAACAGTTTTAAAAAAAAATCGTAAAAAAAAAAATTGCCACATACTAAAAAAAAATCAACACATTTTTTTAGGTTATATAAAATATGAGAAAACTTTAAAATACTGAAATATTAAAACAAACGCGGAGTCCAATGTCGGTGCGTAAATAAAAAAAAATGATAGGTCACTGAAGATCGTTAAAAAAATCGTAAGATAGGTTAAGTTATATCACGTAAGATCGTGATATACCTACAAGTACGAGGTGGGAAAAAAAAGAGGTGCATTGAATATTGTACTAAAACATCGCTAAACGCTAAAACATCGACAAAAAATTGCCAGAAAATATGTCAAAAACTAATATTCATTTGATAAAAAAAAGAGGATACCTACAAAGTATTATTTTGAAACAATAAGTTGGATGGTTGCCTCCATAGCTTGCTCCCTGAAGCCAAACAGATTCATAGGCATTGTTATATTATACGTTTGTATGTTACAAAAGCAGTATTGGCAACAACACACACGCACACACGCACACGCACACACATACTATGTTGCCATCCATCCATCTCTCTCTCTTTTACGGCAGTGTGTGTTTGTTGCCGGCTCTCCTTGCCCAGTGTGTGTTACGCCAGTATATAAATTGGCTAAGCCTTAAAAAAAAATAAAAAATAGTAGCCCTTGCCAAGTAAGAAGAAGAAAAAAAAGGCTGTAGGTAGGTGTTGGCAGCACTGTCGGTTGTTTAATCCCTTCCCCCCCCGTAAAAGGCTATGGCAAGGGTACCAGTAGGTTGGCAAAAATTGCTTTATGCACTGTAAGGCAAGCCTCAAGCAAGGTTGCCAGCTCCTTGCTTTAGGTTAGGTTAGACCAAGAAAAAAACCTTGGTGATTTTTTTCGAGTAAGGTGTTGGCAACACTGCGAGAAAATGGGGCTTGTGCCTTACAAGAGCAAACCATTAAGGCTGCTACGCCCCTCTCATTCGTGGGTAAGTTAAGGTAAGGCTCCACGTTATGGCGCCACTAATGCTACGCCCCTTGGGGTACGTACTTACATGTTATTTACCACGGCTACAGATATCTTAATCTCAGGGGGATAGGTTCTTTGTTTGAGAATTCCAAATAAGAAAGCGTTTTATAGCCAAGAGGATATAGTTAAATGCGGATCTATATTCTGAGAACTATACAAAATACAGAGAAAAATATATAGCGACATTGAAATATATCGAAAATTTACATCGGTTACATTCTTCTTGAAAGGAAATCTTCTTCTTTCTCTTCGTAATTATGGAAAGGCTTCTTCTTCTTCTTCTTCTCTCTCTTGATTATAGAATAGGCTTCTTCTTCTTTGATTATGGAAAAGGCTTCTTCTTCTTTTCTTCTTTTGATTATGGAAATAAGCTTCTTCTTCTTTAATTATGGAAAAGGCTTCTTCTTCTTTGATTATGGAAAAGGCTTCTTCTTCTTTTCTTCTTTGATTATGGAAAAAGCTTCTTCTTCTCTTCCTTTTGATTATCGAATATGCTTCTTCTTCTTTTGATTATGGAAAAGACTTATTTTATTATTTCTTCTATATATAAGAAATCTAGTTGCGTCGTCTCGCTTCCTTTTCTTTATGCCCTTTATATGTTTTCTTTCCCTTTTCCGGTTTCTTTGGCAAAAGATACAAGCTATACTTATATAAAGGAGTAGGGTCGACTAAACTGACACTAGCGCCACCTCCTATGTAACGACCAAAGGGGATAACCAGGATCGCTAATAAAAAGCGCTGCCAATGGCCCAGTGCGACTAAAAAGAAGCGCAACCGTAAAGTGCTTCGGGGCGTCTAATTGACCACAGCGCCACCGGGGAACGGACAAATGCAAAAGCTGACGATGTTCTCCTCGTCAGAGAATCAAAAATAAATTGAGATGAGATACATTTCTGAATTCATTTGGTCCCTTAATGACTTTCCTAAACGTTTCATATGCGGCCATATTCTTAATTCTTTTAAATTACTACATACATCATTCTATTTACTTCTATTATAGTATTTGAACTCTTCTTTTATATATTTCTCAATTGACTATAATATATATCATCCCTCTTCTCCGCTTTAAGTTTTTTATCATCTCCTTCGCTCCTATTTATATAGCGTGCTGCCATCTATTGTCGATTCCGAGAAACCATTCCTCCTTGCAACATTCATTGTGTCGTCGAAACTGGCACGTGACACAATATCCCCCTCCTTGAGGATAAAAATTTATATATTGGAAAAAATCTTTTGGAAATAGATAAATTTTTCCACTTTCTCTACATCTCGTTTGACTTTTCTCATTGGTTCTCATTTCTACAGCTTACATTGCTTTTCACTTTCACTGTGAAATTATATCTCCTGGCAGGCAGCATTTTTCCTCATCTCTCGATTTATCTCTTCTTTCTATTTTCGTTTCTAGATATCTTATCACCGTTCCGGAAATATTCATGACCTGTTAAGTTATTTTTTAGATACAAAATATAATTCTTCAATAGTTCATCTCCTGCAAGTCTGCTCGTCTAATTTCTCCAAGATAGTCTTTACCTGACGATGTCCTGCCAAAATAGTAATTTTCGTTTCACCCTTTTCTTCTTTCAGCAATCTCTCTACAGATTATCAGTTAGCTCAGATTTTTCCGTTTCAAAGAACTCTCTCTCTTCTCTAAGTTGATCATCTAAGTGTTTCCATCAGCTACAATAATTCTTCACATCAGCCTTAATTCCATATCAGCATGTATCTAGATATATTTATTTTCTGGGATTACAACCCTTTTCTCGGAAAACAACCGATTCTTCTTTAACTTTTGGGATTACAACCCGTTCTCGGAATACAACCGATTCTTCTTTAGCTTCTGGGATTACAACCCATTTCTTTTACATTTTTCTAAATACACGATGACCTTTAGTCGTCTAAGCTTACAAAGAATTTATTTTACTGATACTATTCGATCTTCTTTCATATTATCTTCTCCTTTATCCTGAGAGTTTTCTTCGTAATTAACTTCCTTCTGTGCTTAACTGTTCTATCTTCTTTGTTCTTCTGTTCATACAATTGAAAAGTTTACATCCATTTTCCATATTACTTTCTTTGGCATCTCTTCTTTTACAGGTTTGATCTTTCACTATCAGTCTCATTGTTCAATGGAGTGGTGACATAAATTAGCATTCATTATTCTTTCTTTAGATATAACTTGCAGAATAGATTTTCCTCCAACGATAACTATCATATCTATATATCTTCTTACAGGAACTAACATTAAAGAACTAAAATTTTCTTCCTTCAAATAGATCACTAATAATTCCACGATTTTTTCTTCTGGTAAACTGGAACTTTTTCAGAGAACTTTATTAATTCTAAAAACGTCTGCTTGCCAGTCTAAATAAGTCATAACATCTCCTTCCTTTGCACTATTCAGTCATATTTGTTTCTTCCGATTCTTTCAGATACTCGATGCTTGTCACTAGCTTGTTTTCTTTCTCTTCCTCTTTTTCTTCTATTTTCTTTTCTATTCTTCTCCAGATTCTTCTTCCTCCTCTTCCAACTTTCTTCCAGTAAAGAAATTACTTTCATATCTCTCTTCTTCCAATCTGGTTTTTGCCAAGTCTTCGTCTTATGTTCTACATCTTTATCAAATGGATGCTCTCCTTGTCTTTTCCGTCTCGTCTTCTTCTTCCTTCTCTTTGGCGAAGTAGCATCAAAAACCATTTGATCTATGTCGACTCTTTCTAGCGTATTCTTAACTCTCTTCAGGTTCCTTTCTATTTTTAATTTCTTTCTCTTCCTCTTCTTCCATGTCTTTACGTGAATATATCTAAATTTCATTTTAGTTTTCTTCCTTCTTTGTTTACATCTTCTGCTAGTCTTACACTTATTTTCTTTCTTCGTCAGAGACTCGTCACCGAAACTTTCTTCTTTCATCTTCATTTCGACAGGGATTTCTTCATTACTGTATTGAAAACTAAATATTTCCTCCCTTTCTATTCTTCTTTCTACTTCTTCCGTTTTCTTATCTGCCTCTTCTTCGTTTACTTTGCTTAACTTTAAAGCTTCTTCTTCTATCTTGCTGTCATGCTCGTCATTGGAATTTTCCTCTTTCATCTTCCAACTTTTATCTTTTATAAGGACCTTCGCTTCTTCTATCTTGTCTTCGTTTTCTTCTATTCTGGAAACATCTACTTCTGTCTTGCTGTCATTTTCTTCTGTTCTTGAAACAGTTACTTCTATCTGAGAATCACTTTCCCCAATTTTCCTTTCCGGACTTTCATTTCTTCGTTCATTTTCTTCTCTAATCTCTGAAACCTCATCTTCGCTTCTTTTATTCATATCTAAACTCGTACTCTCGATCGACAGCATTGTTCCTTCTATTATTCGCTTCCTTTTGTCAAACATCTCGTCTAACTTTCTTTCTAATCTTCTGTGGTGCTCTTCTACCATTCTATTCCTTTCGTCAAGCATCTCCATCATCCTTCTACATAACTTCTGGCATCTTTCCATCACGGTCATTTCTTCTTTTTTCTCTTGTTTTTCCTTCACCGTATTTTCTCCGTTCTCGTCCTCGACTTTATTTTCTTCCTCCATCTTGGCTTTCTCTCTCTTTGCTTTCTTATTCACAAATCTGCTAGCCGCAGCGTTGGTCGCTACTAATGCTCCGCCCCTCTCATTCGTGGGTAAGTTAAGGTAAGGCTCCACGTTATGGCGCCACTAATGCTACGCCCCTTGGGGTACGTACTTACATGTTATTTACCACGGCTACATATATCTTAATCTCAGGGGGATAGGTTCTTCGTTTGAGAATTCCAAATAAGAAAGCGTTTTATAGCCAAGAGGATATAGTTAAATGCGGATCTATATTCTGAGAACTATACAAAATACAGAGAAAAATATATAGCGACATTGAAATATATCGAAAATTTACATCGGTTACATTCTTCTTGAAAGGAAATCTTCTTCTTTCTCTTCGTAATTATGGAAAGGCTTCTTCTTCTTCTTCTTCTTCTCTCTCTCTTGATTATAGAATAGGCTTCTTCTTCTTTGATTATGGAAAAGGCTTCTTCTTCTTTTCTTCTTTTGATTATGGAAATAAGCTTCTTCTTCTTTAATTATGGAAAAGGCTTCTTCTTCTTTGATTATGGAAAAGGCTTCTTCTTCTTTTCTTCTTTGATTATGGAAAAAGCTTCTTCTTCTCTTCCTTTTGATTATCGAATATGCTTCTTCTTCTTTTGATTATGGAAAAGACTTATTTTATTATTTCTTCTATATATAAGAAATCTAGTTGCGTCGTCTCGCTTCCTTTTCTTTATACCCTTTATATGTTTTCTTTCCCTTTTCCGGTTTCTTTGGCAAAAGATACAAGCTATACTTATATAAAGGAGTAGGGTCGACTAAACTGACACTAGCGCCACCTCCTATGTAACGACCAAAGGGGATAACCAGGATCGCTAATAAAAAGCGCTGCCAATGGCCCAGTGCGAGGACATTTCCACTTTGACATGAAAAACGTTTTAAATCCATTCATTTTACAGATAATGACACAAACATGAGATGTGCAAAATATCTCGGCGATATTTGTTTCGGTTCTCGAGAAACACGCCTTCAAACACCGCTGAAATTCACCTACTACGTGACGGATTTGAAAACGTCCTCTCCACAGACAGGAGGTCCTCTGACGTCATCACTTAGAAATGCGTGCAGGCGGGGCTTCTGCTCGTCCCGTCAACTTAGCATGAGTCGCGGAAGCGACATAAAATTCACTTGTTACATTGTAAAACAAGTATCTTAAACTTCCAGTGCAAAAATCTGTGCTCCATTTCTTGGAGATGAATTATGCCCTAGCAGTCTTTACTATAATTCAGCCACTCGGTAGAGGGTTGTTTTCCCATTAGGGTGACAAAGCAAACCTTGTAACAGTCAATGGCTGAACACGTGAACAGCCTTGTTCATTGGGAATACATAGGTTAGTTCTGACTGGCAAGAACTTAATATTATAGGAATGCCTTTTCTGGAATTACAGTTATTTTCGTCATAATATTTTCTTCACAAATTTTAAGATAATACTTTTAGAACACACTGGTTTACCCGCCAATTTCTGCAATATAAGAGGTGATACGGTATAAAAAGGTACGATGAGTTTTTCAATTTCCTGCAGTAAATGACAGTTTTCTTCAGTTAATATATATATTGCAAATTTTTGTATTTAGCCTACTTTTACGTCGCTTTTCCGTTCACTTTGTTTAACCGCCACGAAGAGAACGCATGGTTAATTTATTATCATTTATTTATTAATTATCATCTCTAACATCACATTTCTTCCCACTTTTGGCTAATCGCTACAATGAAGATGAATAACTACAAGCTGTATTCGAAGTCGGGGTGCAGGAGTACATCCCCCCCCCACACACACACTACTACCAACTGCACAATCTAAGTATCACCCAACCTGCCATGATAAGAGACGAACTTTTTCTTCTGTCCCATCTCATTTCGAAAACATTCACTTGTCCCATCTCCTTTTATGAGACGAGACGGAACATGCCTCGTCTCGTGAGCAACACTAACATTAACAATAGAAGCATCCTCCTAGCTGTCCCCAAAGTCTCGAGCAAACATCCTCCCATGTAACAATTTCCAGTTCAATGAAATGTCAATCACAAGGAAACAGTCATGTCCAGGTCGAGAGTCAAACCTGGAACATGCGACTTCCTGAGATAAATCATGAATTTTGTGTATAATAATTACAACGCCAGTTCATTCCTGGTAATTCTGAATCAGCAGTTTGGTTTGCATATATAAGCAGGATAATATTTAGTTTTCGAGGGCTGTACCGTCGAAACGAGGAGTCAAAAATAATAATGATAATAATAAAAAATTAAGAAAGTTTTTTTTTGTATTTATAATGATAAGCCTGCATACGTTGTTAATTCTATATTTTTCTAGACTTGAGACGAGAACGAGAATTGCCCTCCCAAACCGAGACGGATGTTTATAAATTGAGACGAGACTGTCAATGAGACATTTACAAATAAACACGAGACAGACATTTACAACGCTCAACGAGAACGAGACCAAGGCTGCCATGTCTCGTCTCGATAGGCTCCTTAGTGGTGAAGTTTTGAACCAACCAATTAATGCATTCGGGGTAACGAGATGAGGCGGCTTTTTTCGCAGTACAAAATTCAAAATAATTATATCGTACCATTTCAGTATGGGATATTGTTATGGGCGTATATATAGTTCACGGGGGGGGGGGGATGGATCAACTTTTGGTATGATTAGGGTTGCTTTATTTCGTAAGTGAAAATCCAGGACACTGCTGGCCGGAAGCTTGTTGGGGAGCATGGGGGGAGGGGATGTTGGACCCGACAAAGTTGTGTGTTTGTAGTCACGAAGTATTGATACTTTTCTGTTCATCTTCTGTCACTACGTTTTTAAGAACCAAATTTCTTTAATATGATTCGAGGGGAAAAAATAACTGATTTGATAGTCTCAATGCAGTTTCTTATCGCAGAAATTCCGAAACTATCAGGAAATTGCAGATATTGGTCTGCAGTCCCATCTGGTGTGTGGAATTACGAAATTTCCTTCCCATCCGTATCCCGTCCTATACGTCTCTAATTTAAGAGAATGAAATAAGTCCGAAGGAATTTTTTATGAACAAGCGGATAGAACAAGGAAACTGGTAATTTTAGTGAACCAAAAAAGAGAGGTGTTGGACTCGTTGAATCCCCCTTAAATACGCCCATGGTTATACACATTATTTCCTTGTAATAATTATACATAAACTAAGTACAGATATGTACTGTGCAACTAATGTAATCTTCTCAGTGTGTTTTATCTTATCTGCACAAAAATGTTTGATCATAATTTGCGCAACAGAAATGGAACACAAACTGAAATTGCTTTATGGAAAAGAAAGTTAAATAGGCTTTATAAATAAAGTTAAGAATGTGAAAATTCCTATTTTGCACTACATAGGTTACGGTAAATATCGGTAAATATAAGTTTAAAAAATATTTTTGAGTGTCTGGTCAGCAACCAATTTTATAAGACATATTTTTCGCATGGCCTGAGAACACACGCAGCTGAACTCTTTCATTTATCTTGCACGTGAGCAGCACGGATATTTCATAGAAGAATGATCATTACAAAGCATAGCTTTCCTTTCTCCTATCGCTCCTTCTTCCATTATTTAAATCGGTACAGATTTGTAAAACTGCTGCACGTGTTCGCTCACCGTGGGCTACCGCTACCCATCTGGAACTGGACGCTCGAAGCAGACGACAAACGAGCTCTCCCTAAGGAGTGACGTAGTAACATGGCGGCGGCGTGTTTTCAGCGCAACGCTAGCCTCCCAACTTTGGAAGTCTCGTTTCTGCCTTAAACTGGACGCAGAGAAACGCGAGAACTTGCAGAGGTCATTTTTCCAGGGTGTAGTTTTTAAAATTGTTGTAAAAAAAATTGAGTGGAAATGTCCATTGACCACAGCGCCACCGGGGAACGGACAAATGCAAAAGCTGACGATGTTCTCCTCGTCAGAGAATCAAAAATAAATTGAGATGAGATACATTTCTGAATTCATTTGGTCCCTTAATGACTTTCCTAAACGTTTCATATGCGGCCATATTCTTAATTCTTTTAAATTACTACATACATCATTCTATTTACTTCTATTATAGTATTTGAACTCTTCTTTTATATATTTCTCAATTGACTATAATATATATCATCCCTCTTCTCCGCTTTAAGTTTTTTATCATCTCCTTCGCTCCTATTTATATAGCGTGCTGCCATCTATTGTCGATTCCGAGAAACCATTCCTCCTTGCAACATTCATTGTGTCGTCGAAACTGGCATGTGACAAGGCGAGCCCCACCGAGCCCCACTTTCGGGCGCTGAACTCTCTATTTGGGTCTACTCTAAAGTAGGTCAAAGCACGTAGAGGCTCTCGTGTAGTTTAGCACGTAATAAAAAAAATGAATAGGTTAAGTTATATCACGTAAGATCGTGATATACCTACAAGTACGAGGTGGGAAAATTGAAAATTGTACTAAAACATCGCTAAACGCTAAAACATCAACAAAAAATTGTCAAAATATGTCAAAAACTGATATTCAATTGATTAAAAAAAAGGATAAAAGACGATACCTACTAAGTACTATTTTGAAACAATCAACTTACACTACTTTTGTGGCATAGTGAGGCATCAAATTTTCTAGCTAAAATAATGCATTGATGATGTTTTATTGAAAACGCAGTTGACTTCAGGCAAATAAACAATGCCTGTGGCGACTAATACCATAAGTAAATTATTAAGCAAAAAAGGGCCGACCCTTCCTTTGGACTTGGCGTTCCCACCCGAAATGCCCATGCTACGCCACTGTCAGTTTGTATCACATGAATTACAAAGACCAACTCTACAACGAGATATTTTATTCTCTTAATCCTCTGAATACAAGGTATTGTGCTCCGACGTGGCAACAACACACAATTGTGCCACCCGCCTTAAGGCTAGTTTACATTGGGAGAGTTACTGGGACGAGTTACTGACTTGTCTACTCGACTCGACCATTATGTGGCGAGTAGCTGTTTACACACTTTCTATCAAAGTGGGATAGTGGCTGCAGCTGTTTGGTGCTCTTTTGACAATACGAGGGACACTATTTATATTTTGAGCCTAACAATGAAAAAAACAGGAATTTGGCATTGAAAACTGCTTTATTGTTTTTCGAAGTATTCTCCTTTATGGTCAATACACTTTTGCATTCGTTCGAACCATTTGTCAAAGCAGTTTTTCCAATCTTCTTGAGACACCTCCATAATATGGTTTTTGAACGCATCAACGGCGTCTTCCGCCGACGAAAATCGTTGTCCACGCAATTTATTCTTGACATTCGGGAACAAGAAGAAGTCATTGGGTGCCAAATCAGGACTGTACGGCGGATGACCCATCAATTCGATTTTTTGACTGTTCATGTTGTTAGACGAGATGTGTGACTGCTGGCATTGTCCTCTCAGACCTCTGGCAAACAAATTGTTGTGTACCATTCAGAGTTGACCGTTCTACGTTCCTCTAAAGGCACAGTTGCCACATGACCAGTTTTCCCGAAAAAACAGGCGACCATTTGTTTCGATGTGCTTCGAGCGCGAACAACTTTTGTTGGATTGGGTTCAACTTGAAACACCCATACAGTCGACTGCTGTTTACGTTCCGGCTCATATGCATATATCCATGATTCGTCACCTGTTACAATCTTATATACGTCTTTTGAAGCACCACGATTGTATTTATTGAGCATTTGTTTGCACCATTTGACGCGAGCGTCTTTTTGAGTTTTTGTCAAATTGTGTGGGATCCAACGAGAACATACCTTTCTCACAGCTAAATGATCATGTAATATTTTATATATGCTGGTGGAACTAATGCCTATGGTTGCCTCTAGCGTCGCCGCCTTGTAATCAAGGGGTCCCGGGTTCGATACCCGGTGGAGGCACAAGTGGTTCGGATCCCAATTTAAACTGTAGGTCCAGTCCCGATTAGCCTTACTGTGCATAAAGTGGACTTAAAACACCAACTCAACTCAACTCAACCTATGGTTGCCTCAATCTCACAGTATGTCACATGATGATCTTGCAGTATTAGGTTTTGCACAGCATCAATGTTTTCTTGAACAACAACTGATTTTAGACGACCTTCGCGAATCTCGTCGGTGAGCGAATGGCGGCCACGATTAAATTCGTTATACCAACGTTTCGCAGTGGCAAAGGATGGGGCTTCATCGCCAAATGTGGAAGTAAGTTGATCGATGCACTCTTGTCTTCATAATCCACGTCGAAAATCGTAAAAAATCATCGCACGAAAATGTTCACGAGTTAATGCCATTTTATTGTTGTCGCGCAATCTCCAAGGCAACATAAACAACACAAATCAAGCTATTGACAAAACATTTGAAGTACGTTATGGTCAATAATGCCAGACGATTCCGTGCGAACGTTAAATCGCGCCTAACTTCATTCAGTGTTGCCAAGGCTCAAAATATAAATAGTGGCCCTCGTATGAACACGTCAACGTAGTTGGCGATTTTTAAAAAAGCTCTACAACAGTTCACACACCTTTTTCTTACGAGAAATGAATACAATAATGCACTTGAACAGGTCTAGAAAGAAAAATATCTTACTTAAATTTTCTATTTTCAATTGTTCTTGGTTGTATACCATATGTACGTAGAACGTAAATTCTTTTTTTTCAATTTTACTTCTCCTATGTCTCTACAAACTTTATGTTGTCGTACTTGGATCACCTCCTATTCATGGTTGAATTTTTAAAAAAAATACAAATACATTTAATATGCAAAATCACATCATTCTATCACCGCACAGACTCCATACTCTCCTCAGGAAGTGTTTACATTGATTGAGTGGTCTGTCGAGTTTACGGGCGAGTGAGAAAAACAATGAGAAGGAAACAACTCCGTGGACAGCCACTCGACTGTAGGATCCAGTACTCTTCCCAGTTGTTTACACGAGGATAGTAGCTCGCTTTGCTCTACTCGCTCCAGCTACTCTCCCGTCTACTCGACCAATGTAAACCAGGCTTAATTTCATGTCTTTACTTCGATTTTTGTCCCCCTTTCCCCCTTAAAATTTAATTTCCAGCTAAGGTTGATGGACAATGCCCCCTGCCGCCTTGTGGTTGCGCCACTGACGGATTTCATTTGATGGATACTACAAATAGTCCTGCACCACACAATAACCCATGACTCAATATTACTTCTTTGCCTAATCTGCGACTCGAATAGTAATAGTAATTATTTTCCATGCCACCTTTGTTGTTCATTTATGTTCGATTTATTACACTAGTAAACTCGTGCAATTTATATTTCTCTAAGATTCAGATTCGTGATACTGCCACTTGTCGTCTGGTGTTGGACAATTCTGTAAAGTGGCTGAACTTGTGCAAGGGGAATATGATCTTTGCTTGTGCCTCGAGAGGAAAGTGAGACAAAAACAGAACGTTTTGCAAGTATATTTAAAACAGAAAATCGACAACGAAGATATTTTAAAATGTCAGAAGAAAATGGAGATACCAAGAAGACCTGTGCATTCTTCAAAAAACGAAACATTCGTAATCAGGCATCCCGAAAGCGGAGAGGAGAAAATGAAAACAGTAAGTGCAAATATCTTGTTTACCATCCATTGATGAATAGGCGCTAAGAATCCCCATTGAAATATTTGTTTTCATGTCCACTTTATGAATAGGAAGGTGAATTGGTACAAGTAGAGTGTAACGTTAAATCCGAACATTAATATTGCTTTACAAGGAATCGAATCCTTTTGAATGTTTGAGAATTATTTGTAACGCAGAACTGTGCTTTCACAGAATTATGGTTCAAGATGACACCCAAGTCTTGAGTCACAGTTTGGTGATATTTTGCACTCGATTTCTACATTGAATATCTGTGTTTACCTTTGTTCCTACTCAGCCCATAATGTTACTGGTTTGTTTTGACAGGTAAATGTTCGATCTAGCACAAACAGATTTCTTCATTTGTACACAAGAAACTACTAACGGGAATGACTTTATATAGCATTGTACAAGTTCCTGAAGGTATTTTCTTGGTAACAGTTCGTTATATTGGAAACACATTTAAATCGGATATTTTGTGTTTCGCATGGTTCGTACTTACCAATTGTGTATTGCGGAACATAGTTCAAGGGGCCATTATGCTTTTTACACGAAAACAAAGGCAATTTTTCACATACAGAGTGATTTTTTTTTTATTCCTTTCTTCGCTTCTGGAACACACGATATGGCGGGCACATCTTGACTCACATTGTGGGTATGCAGTGTTTCAACCTTCTTCACTGAAAAATACCTACTATCTTGTTCGTCACCGGTGGGAATTATACATTGTGCACGGGTAGCTGACGGATAGCCCCACAAACCATTGACGGATAGCCCCGCAAACCATTGACAGATAGCCCCATGAACCATTCACAGATAGTCACATGAACCATTCACGGATAGCTCCATGAACCATTATGCACGGTAGCTGACGGATAGCCCCACGAGACATATTGTTGAACGGTATCCTCTGCATGTGTAAATACCTTATCTTGTGGAACATTGTGCACATTTCTCTTCGCAACTGCGGGCCAGAAATGACTTGTGGGATGAGATAATTTGCAACTTCTTGTTTCTATGATGGTACGGACAGGGGAGGGTAGTATTCTGTGGGAAAGGACAACAAAGACTTTTGACATACAACTGACTTCTCTTTTGAACTTTCAAATTAACTTTGACCCGCAATTCAGCCTGCACTTGAGATAAAGAGGTAAGTTACCTTTTGAGGTTTAATTGTAGCCTTATTTCTTTAGTACCTAAATGTGTCTGTGCGAAAAATAGTATTGGGGTCAGGTGGCTCCGGCTAGTTTCTTACATAGCTTCAAAAGGGACTCTATATAAAAAGGCAGGTAGCTGGAGCAGAGCGGAGGTGGGGCTGCCGTAGTGGTAGGTCAATTAACCCAGGGGCGGAGCCTGCTCGGTGGGAGATTTCAACACAGCAACCACCTCGCAACTTCAAACAGCTCTACAGACGTAAATACTTATTTCCGAGATCCAGTATTTTATTACTTACAATTAGTAGCACATACTCTTTATAAAAAGAAAAAAAAATAGCTGCGAAATCGAGGGTGTAAGATTTCGACATGGACCCCCTAACACTACGTGAATGGTCCAGACTCTTTTCGAACTACAGTTGTGTAGTGAAAATGTCTTTTCATTTATTTTTACTCAGAATTAGACATGTTCTTTATTTTAATAATAATTGCTAATACATTTAATTAATTAATTATCTTGGCTGTTCAATTGCGCTGGTGTATGGAAGTTAAAGGAAATTTTAAAACATTGTTAATTTGCGGAGCACAGTACTATTTGAATACTTCTGAGAAGTGAGTGCATATTAGTGCAAACAATAACAGGGTGGCTACTAACCGGGAATTATGCGTGAATTCTACTTGAATTTTTCTCCGTAGACGTGAAAAATTACTACTTGTATTAATCCGAAACGTAGTCACATTTTATGCAAATAAAAATTATTTTCCTAAAATTTTCTTGCTCGCTTCACTCGCAGCTCCTACTTTTCTTAGTCTTATCAAGCTTACAACCATAGCTAGGGGGCGGCGGGAGTCGGCCCTGGGTGCTGAACTATCAAAATGAAAATAGAAATTTGTAAAATTGATTGATTGATTTGTGGTTTTAAGTCCACTTCATGCACAGAAAGGCTAATCGGGACTGGATCTACAGTTGAAAGTAGGATCCGAACTACTGTGGCATGTGCCTCCAGCGGGAATCGAACCTGGGACCCCTTGATCACAAGGCGACAATGTTACCACTACACCATCGGGGAGGCACAAAAGTTGTAAAAGAGAGAATGCAATGGCGTCGCGTGAAATTATTTACACCCTATTACATCAATATTGATTTCAGCCTGCAAAAAATTAGATCCAAAAATTTTCTTGCTCGCTTTGTTTGCATTATTTCATTGTTCTCCTTAGTGCATTGCATTGTAAATTTTCAGACAGAGAAATAACTCTTGTCTTAATTGATTTTGTTTTAAATGCATGAACAATTGTTTTGAGGAAAGTGAGCATGCACATTTCAGAGACAATTTATGTCATTTTTGCTGTTCGTTTATTGTGAGATGGATGAATTGGTTGTGTAATGTATTTAAATAATATGTATGAAGAAACTTTGAATAAGTACACAATTTAGTGTCCAGGTTGCATATGTGTGAAACACATATCGTGCATGAAAGTTATACATGTTAATGGAAAAAATATATATATTTGGAATGCATTTATCAAGCATTTTGTGTGTTTCAAAAATAGTTGGTGTGCTTGTTTTCCATTATTAATGTGAAATTGAACATGAAAAAAATAATTGAAATCGTTTGTACAAACACAAATGCTTTAGCACCAACTTCAACCCCCCCTCCCCCCTTGCATAATTTACGAGGATAATAACGTCTTCGATACTACTACTACCACTACTAATAATAATAATAACAATGTTGGTCCTGGCAGGTTCGAATCCCGGCTTGGGCATGGATGTTTGTGACTATCCATTCATCAATTTCATCATATCACTCATCCCCATCTTCGCAAATTAGCTTCTTGACACAAGAAGCAAAGTAAAATAAAACAAATCAATAATAATTATAATTAAAATATTATTAACTATTATTATTATTAGTATTGTGACATAGTGCTGTATGAGATTTTTGTAACTGTTCTCACTACTTTAAATAAATAAACTATTATTATTATTAGTACATTTATCCTCACACTTTCTCCCCGCCTGCCCAGACAAAAATTCGTGGTTGCGCCTCTGATTGTAAATAGAAAATCTGCAACTTAAATTAAATATTTTAATAATATTACATATACCGTTTAATCGAATTATAATTTTTGGATGTTGAGAGGCAGCAATACATAAGGTTGAAATAGAGAAAACATCTGCTTGAATTTTTGGAAAGTTCACCTTGTAAACCAGGAAGTATAATTGAATTTTATCATGGTCCTAGAGTAGCCAGCATGAATAAGCACCAAGCTATATGCCAAGTGACAGCCTTTGTCTGTAAGCGACTGTATTGCTAATTGCCTGGTCAGGGGGAGGGGGTGTCTATCAGTTAGTTGAATTTTTTCTGTTATTTTGGGCTATAATATTGCAACTCTACAATTGTACAGGTAGCTCTAGCTGCAATAATAAAATAGCATTGATAGTACCCCTCAATTAAAAGACTAGGCTAATGATTATGCTACTTTTGCACGGTCAAAATACATCAGCCATTACATGAATGTCATTGGGCAGGCTATACCTGCTTCTCACATGTAATACTTCAACAGCATTTTACTGACTACCGTTGTGGGGTGGTTGGTACATCATGCTACAGTGCCATGAATCCCACCCAGGTTCAAATCCCAGCCTGGACATGGGTGTTCTGTGTGAGTGATTCTTCATCAATTTCATTGTATCATCACTCATCCTCATCATCAGATTAGACAAAAGTGACGTCAAATAACCTAACTAAATCAATCCAGCAGCATTTCGAATTTTCTCTTTGTTCCAAACTTTTGTATCTGCCTACCCCCCCCCCCCCAAATCCTGGGTAGGGGCTAGAGCAGCATTCAATTTTTAAGTGATAGGAAGAAACATGCAAGCAAGTAACGAAGTGCTGTAGACGAGAATTCCTTCAATTCTTGGAATTATATGGGAAGTTGTGTACCACATATTATAGACCATAATATAATTTAGAGAATGTTTTTAGAAGTTTTAGTGCATATTTTGTTTTTGATGCATAGTTTGGCCTTTTGTAGTGCATATAAATCTGTCCCATAACTATAACATAGCTCAGTGAGCTAAGAACAACAGAAAGCATTCATATTAAACCAATACTTGAAGTAAAAGTGTTGGCTGAAGGTATGTTTTATCAAGCCTTAGCATTAGAATGTGAAAGTAACTGCCAGTTAACTAAACCCTGGTTCATTCTCCAAAACAGTGTGTTGGCAATTCTGAAGCACGGAAATTACAGGAAATCGATCTGCACGCCATCTGTTAGTATAGTTTCAAACCGCATCGACTGGCACACAGTCTGGTGATTAAATATAGAACTGCAAGTGCAGCACACTCGAAAGCACGTTATTGCATTGGGAAATGATCGGAACAATGGCTGCTTATCCATCCTGTATGCTTACGAAATAAATTAACGAAAGCCAGCACTACAAATTTAGCTTTCTTCTAATAAAGGTCAATTCCACTTGGTAGAAATGCTGTTATGAGGTGCAAGTGCAGATACTTTCTTGTAGAAGAAGCATGAAGAACTCTAAAGTCGAAACATTAATAATACATGTCTGTTGATGTAAACACTATTAATATGTAAATATTGTACATTTGACTGCATCCTTTGTACCTCTCTATGCATGTTTGGTGAACGATAAAACAACATGTTAATAGTAAGCATGCTTTGTAAACTTCTAAAAATATGAAGGTACGAGTACAAATAATTTTTAAATTTACTGTAATATTTCTCCGAGAAGATCATTCAACAGTAAATCATGAATTGAAGGTAACACACGTAATGCATAATAGACAAGAAAATAAAAAGATCCGTGACCAGGACTCGAACTCATATTACAAAACACAACATGCTCCGAAAGATGGTGCCGCTAACCACTGCACCAAATTAGTGTTTGGAGATTGTCCCACCTGGTAGACCGGATATCCTGGCCACAAATTCTCCTACACAATACCATGCCAAGCGAATTCTAGCAACTACGCTGCTTAATTTCCATATTTGCGTGGACATTGGTAAGTTCTGCCAAACAAAACAAGTCTTTTTCTGTACCAATTTAACAGCATTATGAATCATATCTTGTTTAATCTGACAGTGAAGTTGTGAGTGTGGCACTTTGATAGCTGCATGAGGCAGCCATGTTGCTTTGCAACTTCCAGTTAGGTCGGTAACTGCAAGAAGGAGTGGCAGTAAAGATAATTGCCACCAGAGTGCCAGTTACGAGCTAACTGTACATTGAAAAACCGAAATTTTCACAAACGTCCAGTTACGTGCTAACATGAACCTTAACTGACCATTGAAAAACTGGCCCTAAGTGAATAAAGTGTCATAAGTTTGTAACGACCCCGGATCGTCACAAGTAAAGACGTATTTACCTCTAAGTTTGTTAGCTTTTATGATCAACTTTTGTAACTGTTTAATGTAAATATTGATACTTCAAGATTGTAATGAACTCGGATCGTCACAAGTAAAGACAGATCAACCTCTACGTAGAATCAACTTTTGTAACTATTTAATGTTAATGTAGGTAGTTCAATATTTTCCCGCTGGCTTACGCTAGCATCACTGACCGTATATAAGGGCGAAAGCTTGGCTGGCAAGTTAGTTAGACTCCGCCTGCGGGTGAGAGAAGGTGTGCTCCGCTACTGCGAGAGACCAAGCACCTAAAGGAGAGAAGGTGCCCTCCGCTAAGGCGAGAGTCCAAACACCATAGAGGAATCCCACTCCGCTTTCGGGCGAGAGAAGGTGCTCTCCGCTAAGGTGAGAGTCCAAGCACCATAGAGAAGTTAAACTCCACCTTCTGGTGAAAGAGATAAAAGGTCCTTATAATATTATATAATAATGGGAAAGTTTCTCGGTTGCTTTGTAAGAAACTGTTTGAAGTAAGAAATGTGTTTTTCCGTTTCCCTACTTGTATTTATGTATAGGATAATTTTAGTAAGATTAATGAGTAAGCTTCTCAAGGTACTTATTATTGTTAGCCCTGGGTAGTTTTGTTTTTAAAACGTGTATATATTATTATTATCTTGCTAAGGAAATAAACTGGAATATAAACTTTCATCACCTGTTGTTCTGTTGGGGTAAAAGCTATTGGTCCCATTTCATCTGAAATCTTTGAAGAAGCTCTTTTAACACCCGAACCCTGAGAACTATGGAGTCTCATCTCTTCATTGAAGAGACAGTTAGCATTATGGGTAAATTGATGCACATTACGAAATGTTGTTGTTCTCCGCAACATGCTCGCCGAGCAAAGGTGCGACTCTATGTCTACGTGGAGGATGTTGCAAGTTAAAAGTCGTTAAAACTGGATACATGTTATCTTGAAATTTCAACATACCCCAGCATCTCCAGTGGTGTGGCTTTAACGTCGCCACCTTGTGACCAAGGGGCCTCGGGTTCGATACTCGGTAGATTCACATAGTGGTTCGGATCCCACTTTAAACCATAGGTCCCATCCCAATAGCCTTACTGAGCATAAAGTGGTCTTAAAGCAAAAATTCAAAACAGTCAACATACTTCATGCAGCATAAGTGTAATTTTATGACAACACAAATATTGATTCAAGTGGGGCTATGCAAAGTCTTAAATTGAACCATTTTTTTTGCGTCTTACACAAATATATAAAAATTTCATGTAACTTTTAAGAAAAAATTCCACTTATTTCATTTGGCCATTGATTTTGGCAACTCACTGTCACCAGTTACCTTCAGCAGTCTTCTGACAATGAGTGTTTTTTAAAGTCATATGAAAATATTATATACACTCCTCACAAAAAGTTTGGAATATTGTTACGTTAGACAATAGGTGATGGACATGGCCTTGGAATGGTATCTGTCCGGTGAACGTTCTCGTCTTTTTGCCGACATATGTCATTGTGCCTATCACCTATTGCCTAATAAATAAGGGTGTTCAAATTTCAATGTTACTTTTAATTTGCTAAATAAATGCACAAAAGAATGGAAAAGTGAAAACTTTAATATTGGAACGAAAAGAACACATGTTCCAATTAACAATGGAAGATGATGTCAGACCAGCAATTATGTCGATAAAGGAACTGCAAGTGCAAATGTTTCCTACCAAAATGTGAGGGGCTTAAGAACTAAACTCAAAACATTCTACCTGAGTGTATTAAATAACGATTTTGATGTAATCATGGCTACGGAAACATGGTTAAATCCATCGTTCAGTGACAGCGAAGTAATTGACGATAGATATATTCTGTTTCGGTCGGATCGCGATGCACATTCTTCTAACAAAGGCTTGGGGGGAGGGGTACTTCTGGCTGTAAACAGGGCTTTTCGAGCTATCGAAATTGAAACTCCGGTAATTGACCCTCTGATAAATTACTTGTTAGTAAAAATTAGCGAAATAAATATGCATATTTGTGTAGCCTATTTCCCCCCAAATACGAATCGATCTGTATACAGTTCCTTCTATCAAACTTTAGAATCACTTTATGAGCAGGGGTCTTCCCTTATTATTGCAGGGGATTTTAATTTCCCTGAGATAAAGGGGGTGGATCACAATCTCTTATTTTCAAACGAAGCTTGCGTAGAATTGAGTCATTTTATGTCACTCCACCTACTAAACAGCTTCAATGACATAAAAAATGATAACGAATGAACGTTAGATTTGATTTTAAGTAACGTTAATAACATAACAGTCACAAGGGAATCCGATCCTCTCGTACCAGAAGACATTCATCACCCAGCTTTAAATATTGACATTTCCATGACTAAATTTAAATCTATCACGAAAAATTCAATTCAAGCAGAATATAACTATAACTTTAGGAATGCAGATTTTTTAAAAATGTATAATCTTATGAGAGCTGTAAATTGGAATGATCTGAAGAAATACATTAATATTAATGCCGCTATTGATAAGTTATATGAAATAGTGTATGACATATTTAACAAATGCGTACCTTCAACGAAAACTCAACCGAAGAAATTTCCGAGCTGGTTCTCACGGGAAATTATAAACAATATCAGGAAAAAAGCATATCATAGGCAAAAATGGAAAAATAACGCTCCCCACGCTAAACATCATCATGAGATATTTAAAGAACTTCGGAATATTGTTAAACGAGGGATTCAAAAAGCATATACGCATTATATTTCAAGCACAGAGTATAACATACTTTATACCCCTAATCTCATCTTCAGCTTTGAAAAAAAAAAAAAAAAAAAAAAAAAAAAAGCAGAACCTTTTCAATATCAAGGTAAAGTACTTTCTGACACTCTAGAAGTAACAACAGCGTTTGCTAAATATTTTCAATCGGTGTACCGGCAGGATGATGGAAAAAATAAGACTTTGAATATTCAATCTTACAGTGAAATCGATAAACTAAACCTATCAGATATTAGTCTTAAAGAAATCGAAGATGCCATTAAAAATCTTAAACCGAAAAAATCTTTTGGTTCCGATAAAATTCCACCTTACATACTTAAAGGATGCGGTGAGATACTCAAATACCCCCTCCCCTGCACACGCTGTTCAATCTTGTACTTTCCTCCTCAACATTTCCAGATATTTGAAATTAGCAAAAATTACCCCGATACCAAAAACAAATAAGCAAAATAATATAGAGAATTACAGGCCGATAGCAGTCCTGGCAGCACCTGCCAAGCTCTTGGAGCAAATTCTTTACAAGCACATTTCTTATCACATACGATCAGTGATCTCTCTTTATCAACATGGTTTCTTATGTAAAAAGTCTGTCTGTACCAACCTATCAGAAATAACTCATTTTATCGCAACCGCGATGGATAGCGGAGCTCAAGTAGATGTAATATATACAGATTTTTCGAAAGCCTTTGATACCGTAAACCATAGAATCTTAATAGAAAAACTGAAATCATACAATCTATCGAATCCGATGTTACAATTGTGTCAATCCTACTTAACAAACCGCAAACAGTACGTAACGTTTCAGGGAAATACTTCCGATGAATTTGAAGCTACATCCAGAGTTCTCCAAGACTCTAACCTTGGTCCCTTATTCTTTCATGTACATAAATGATCTTCACGAACATCTGAATCAATCGAGTAAACTACTTTTTGCGGACGATTTAAAAATATACAAAAGAATTTGCAGTTACGGTGACTGTACCGAGTTACAAGCGGACATAAACAGTCTTGTGGAATGGTGCGAAAGCAACAAACTAATCTTAAATAGCGAAAAATTTTACCAAATGTCATATACTCGAAACACTACATCAATAAAATACGACTATTGCATAAATAAACAAAAATTAAAACGTGTAGAAACAATCAAAGATCTAGGAGTTCTGTTTGATTCTAAACTTACATTTCACGTGCACGTTAACTTTGTAACAAACGAGGCTTACAGACTTCTGGGATTTATAATGCATACATGCAAAAAGTTCAAAAATGTCGGAAGCTTAATGATGCTTTATAATGCTTACGTTAGAGTGAAAATTGAATACGCAAGCATAGTGTGGCACCCTCAAACCCAGCAAGATATAAACAAAATAGAACAAATTCAAAGTAAATTTTTAAGACACTTAAAGTACAAACTAGATGGTATATACCCTGAAATGGAATCCCGTAAGAACCTTCTCAGATATTTTAACCTAACAACTCTCAACAACAGACGCATCATGCATCAGCTCATTTTCCTCCACAAAATTTTAAATAATCTTATTGAAGCTCCTTTCGCCCTGTCACAGCTCGACTTCTACGTCTCCTCAAGCAAATTACGACCAAGAAGGCAACTCTTCAGCCTCCATCGTAATAGAACCAACGCTCTGACAATATCCCCAATTTGGAATATGTGTAAAACATTTAATGATACCATCAAAAGTGAAAACAGTGTGGACTTATTTTGCCCGACCTCAATTTTGAAAAGGAATATACTAAAATTACATAAATTACAATAGAACCTAAGATTTATATGTTTGTTAAATGTTTTCTGTCTATATACTACATTCATCTGTGCAATATTTCAATAATGTTATCACAAATTATTGTATAATGAACGCCATTAATGGGTAATATACCTGTTGCATTCAATTTCTGAAATAAATAAATAAATAAAACAAGTGACCCCCTCTGGAACTGCAGCAAGCAATCAGTCTTTTATCAAAATTTTCAATGACATTTGCACTTAAATGCACGTCTATTGCTGCGGTAGCAGCAATAATGTCTTTAAGGTCCTGCATTGTTTGTGGGTTCTTGGCATACACTTGTTCTTTCAAATAACCCCACACAAAAAATTCTAGGGGTGTCAGATCACATGATCTAGGTGGCCAGTTGATGTCCCCCCCCTGCATGAAATTATGCACCCCCCAAACTTATCATGCAAAAGATCAATTGTTGCGGTTGCAATGTGACAAGTGGCACCATCTTGTTGGAACCACATGGTGGCGACATCTATGGCTTCCAATGCATTCCACAAAAAGTGTGTAAAATCATCGCTCGATATCGAGTTCCATTGACAGTAGCACCATCTTCAAAGAAATATGGACCAATCACACCCTCTGCCCACAACCCACACCACACTATTACCTTTTGTGGATGCATTGGTTTCTGGAATTTTCCTCGTGGATTTTCTGTACCCCATATCCGGCAGTTTTGTTTGTTCACATATCCACCCAGTAAAGATGATTTTGTTTAAAAATTTGCCATTGTCCTCTTTTTGCCCTAGGACCCAATCCACGAATTCAAGACGTAGTGTACTGAACTAACTTCATCCCTCACTGAACCACTTGCTTCAAACTTGGCATAGATTCTCTTGATTTGCATGTTTGACGGACAACTTTGTCTTCCATATTTGGTATTTACGACCAACTTCTGCACAGCTTTCCCCACATTTGTAATATTGTTTCACTGTGAAGACACATTGTTCAATGGTGTAGCGTTGCATTTTCACTCACCACAAGGTCCCTCCTTCCCAACTCACACAACTTCTTGCTGCTTCTCGTACAAAAAAGAGAAAAACAGGTATAATTAATAACAATATTCCAAACTTTTTGTGAGGAGTGTATTTGTGTAAGATGTGAATTTCAACATTGTGTTGTATGAACTTAAACATTCTTGGTGTTTCTTTTTCAGGCAGCAGTGAGGATGAAACAACAGTTGTTAAGAAGGGGAAGAGAACTGGTGCAAGCAATCCAATGATTCAGAAGGTAAGATTTATCATAATTCTGTGCCAATATCTTGAAACAACTACAGACAGAATTGTAGCTTGTGTTGTGATAATGATAGCAGTTGAATATTTTCATGCCAAATTGATAAGATTGTTTGCATTTTGTAATTAGTAAATTAGTTATTTTTGACAATGCCATAAATCTTTCTCGTATTCTTATTTATACTTTACAGTTGTTCTGTTATAATGGTTGGTGCTGCATTTATTTGGATTTTATATTTAATTTGGACTTTCCCCCTTGTTACGTGCATTACTAATTTCCATGTTGTAGAGAATATACTAAAATAATATGTTCATCAAAAATTGTGGTAGGTAAGGCTACACAAGAAATGTTAAGACTTTTAAGTAGCATGAACGAATGGTGTTGTTGCGTTTTCCTGCTTTGGTTGTGTGTTGGAGTATATGTTGTTTGTAATTTTTGACAAGGAGTTGAATTCATAAATTGTTGATATGTTATCAGGCAATCATAAAGAGAAGATATTTTTGTGTTGTTTTAGTAATTGTCTATGATTTGTTGATTTTTACTAAATTCCGACCACTATAAAAATGTATTTGTACACTTGATCAGTAGCTACGTAAATTTAATACCTCCAAGTATTTTCAACAGTTGACCGCCGTGGTGGAATGGTCAACATAAATGCTACGAAGCCAGAGGTCCTTGTTTTGAACCCTGGTTTAAGCATGAATGTGTCAATGTGTTTGGCACGTCACTCATTCATCAGTTCATCATTCATCCTCATCATCACAATTAACCTGAGCGGTACTGATGTGATGTAAAATAACTGAATTATTGAAAGATATTTGTAACCAAACACTTCAAGAAAGAATTACAATTATATTAACTTTTGTTACTTTCACAACATTTAGGTTCTACTATAATACAAACTGTTAGATTAGAAACCAACATCTTGGATTCAGTAGCTTAATGTTTTCCAACCTTGTGTACATGAAGATTTTTGTAACAGTTGATGACAATCCTTCTTTACATAGGTGTATTTGTATTGGACTGGAGTTCATAACATAATGCAACACTGATTTGATAATCTTCATGGGAGTGTTATGTTTCATGTATTTTTGTACATTTGTGGTTTTTGTCATTTTAGTGCCCAAGTATAGTACATATGTGTTATGCATACAATATTCCTATCCTTGGTTATAGTCCAAGCCGAGTCATAGGTTTTGCCCTTGCTTATAATCGATGTTTAACCCCCATTGCCTCAATTAATATAACATGTATAAAGTAACATTAAATGAACAAAGCATATGCGTAACTTGGCGGGGGCAGGGGGTGCTTTCCCCCTCCCCCACGAATATTCAGGGTACTAAATTTAAAAGTTAAGAATATATTTTTTGTTAAACTGTTCAGACCTGGGGAGCAAAGTATTGAACAGTATTTTTATGATTGTGGAAATGTAAGTTATTTAGCAAAATTGTTGTGTACTTTTTATGGAATGAAAACTTGTCTTTTCTCCCTCCCAAGGTTCCAAATTTGATTCTGCCTTCGAAAGTTAAGTCCCAAGTTTGATTCTGCATAGTTAAGTCCGATTTTGCCCCCCCCCCCCCCCCAAGTTACGCCCATGAACAAAAGTACAAGATATGTATTTGTTGCTGCATCAGAATCAGGTGTGATGAATGGAGCATACTATCTCTTGAAGTATGACTAGTCACACCCGGGTTCGATACCCAGTGGAGGCACTTAGTGGTTCGGATCCTAAATTAAACTGTAGGTCCAGTCTCAATTAGCCTTTCTGTGCATAAAGTGAACTTAAAGCACCAACTCAAACATAACTAGACACAGTATGTGTGATTACATTGTTTTACAAGCTAACTTTTAAGAATTTACTCACTAAAAACAAATTTTCAATCTCAACAAAATTGAATTCATAAACTTTGCTCACACATATGTGAAAACAGTTTAACAGTATAACAACCAAAGAATAGAGTAAAGGGGATACAGATAATTTGTCCTCATCCTAGCTAACTACAACATTTGCCAAAATAGATACTTGCAAACAATACCAAATGTACCTTACGATTTGGTACACACAGGAGATGTACTATGTGGAAATTTCAATGAAATAGCAGGCTCAACGAGGATCTGAACCTGTATCTCTCGCATTATGTGCCATTGCTCTACCAACTGAGCCACCGAGCCAGCCCTGGCTTCACCTTCACAGGTAAAACAGCGACAGTGAACAATCGGGTGCAACCAGAGCTGACTCAGTTGGTAGACCAATTGCACGGTACGACAGACACCAAGGTTCAAGCCCTGTTTGAGCCTGAATTTTTGCTGAAATTTCAACATTACCAAATATGTCAATATAATAATTTACCAAATATGTCAATATAATAATTGACCAGTGAGAAGAGACAAAGGAACAAGTTACACATTATGAAGTGTTTTCCTTTACACTTCATAAATAAGCTTGATAGTAGTTCAGTGCACACTTTCAAAGCTGAACAAGATGTAGGGCAGATCCAGTTTGATGTTGTGAAAGTGTACGTGTGTTTTGACTTAATCGTCCTTTTGTTTTGTAACAAGCTACAATTGTTTTGCAAAGACCAACTCGTCAAAGAAGAAGATAGTGGAAGATGCCGGGAGTAGCGGTGGCGATGAGGATGATAGCGTTGTTGTCTCGTACCGTTCCAAAAGAACAGGTGCAAGGGAAGGTCCTTCTGACATGGGTGCAACAGCATACCTGGAAACGGAAACACAGACTGACCGGGATGCTCAAGCGATTTTCGAGCAGGCACAGAAGATTAATAAGGTAAGAGAATTTCATTTTATATGCATGATTAAGGGCAAGCATTTATGCAGAACTGTGCAAGATGGGTAGAGATTTGAGTGGTTCTACAATTAGGGGACACTTTTGACTTAAAAAAAAAAAAAAAATTAAGATCAAAAAGTTATGAAACTTTTTCTTGCTAGGTGTGTAATATATTGATGCTATATAGGCAACGGACCTGAATTTTCACTAATAACTTCTTATTTAATTATTGAAAATTTCATGCTCCATGCTAATCATTATTCTTTGATTCTTCTCTTTGTAATGTTAGGTTCAATTATCTCCAGCTTTGATCTTTTAATTTCAAATCATTCAACAAGTAAATTCTAATTTTATTACTAATCTACTCAGTGGTACGTAGTCCATGAAATAGTGTTCATACATGTACTATTACTGTAAAAAAAATAATTTCCCTGCCTTCCAAAACTTAAATTAAAATTTGGCTGTGTTGATAACATAGGATATAGAAAGAGACGTTTGTTAGCATCCCCATTGTATCTGTTGTATTGTTTATTGATTTTCCTTTTCATGGTGTTATGAATTATCGTACTTATACCAAAAAATATATGTGTATATGTTTTTACGGTAAACAAAAAAGTTCTTGCCATTCTAGAGCAGTGATAAACAAAGAGCAATACAGTGGACGGTACATACCTTAAGGTTTCGAAATAATCTCCACCAGCATCCAACACCTTTTGCCAACATTCCTGCAGCTGCACAATACCCTGGTGATAAAACTCGGCGGGCTTGGATGCGAAGAAGTCTGTGAGTGCGTTCCGCAGGTCTCCCTCATTTGCGAAGGATCTCCCACGGAGGTGGTTGTCGAGGGAATGAAACAGATGGTAATCTGTTGGTGCAAGGTCTGGTGAATATGGTGGATGGCACAGTGTCTCCCAGCCATGTTGCTGAAGGCTCTCCCGGATCCTCTTTGCCACATGTGACTTGGCATTGTCGTGCAGGAACAGCACACCCTTGCGATTCACCAATGCCGGCTCCTTCTGCTGCAGTGCACGGTGCACCCTTTGCAACTGCTGAGAGTAGAGGTCAGGTGGAAGGAGCTCGTAATGCACCACTTGCCGACAATTCCACCATACAGAGAGCTTAACCTTTCGTGGATGCAGAGGTGGTCTTGGGGTGTGAGGAACAGGGTCACGTGGCGACAACCAATGTCTGGTATGCTTGGGAGTGTCATAGAGGACCCCCTTTTCGTCACCAGTGAGCAAGCGATCAAATATGGGTGTGTTCAGGTGCCGAGTGAGCAAGGACAAACAGGCTGTCACTCGTTGTTCCTTGTTGGCTGCCGACAATGTGTGGGGTACCCACTTGCTTAACTTGTATGACTTCCCTATCCCATGCAGGTGCAGTCTGACTGTTTCAGCGGAAACATGGAACCTTTCTGCAAGTTCATCACACGTTAGACCACTGTCCTCATCGATGGCTGCTTTCAGGGCCTAGTCATCCAACACATGTGGTCGTCCACTGCGAGGTTCATCTGAAAGGCTCACATCTCCCGAATGGAATTTCTGGAACCAATGCCTGGCAGTGCGTTCGTTCACGGCATTCTCCCCAAATGCCTGAACAAGCTGCTTCGATACCTCCATTTCTCTTTGACACTGGACGAGCTATGACTGCTGTGTGTGATTACTGACAGTCGATGGTCAGACTAACTTCCGATCGCTTGGCAGGCACGTGCGTCATTTCGTTTCCTCTCTGTGAGCTCATGATTAATGGGACGTCAAAAATGGCAAGAACCTTTTTGGTTACCTTGTACTTCAAAAATAAAAACTAACATTTGGGAAAGATTTGCACTTAATCTTAAATGCATCATGCATTGTCATGGATGCTAATGATGAATTGCATGGATATATTTTTTTTGTCTCTAATTTTTTAACATTTTTTCGTTATAATTGTTGTAAGACAAAGGCTTGTATTCCTAGAATATGGGATTTTTTTTAGAATTACTCCACAAGTTGGTAACTACTGTTACAGAGCTGCAACTTTAAATTGTCCCCTAATCCTAGAATCATCCATTTATCCTATTTTGGTACGACAGTTCTTTAAGGGTCGCACTTGCCACCTTGTTTTTATTGGCTTACCACGTGGATTTCCATCACCCATTTTATCTGTCTCTATACCAACGGCTGAAAATATATTTCCTCAGGAATAAACAACAGTTTTACAGGGTTATTCAAAAATAACTTGACATAACTGAAAAGTAATTAGTTAAAGCTTATTTATAACTATGGCCCTTGGATGTGAAAGATTTAGCGTTTTACCACTCCTTCCTGCTACCTCAGAGGACTTAGAGGACTCATATCTGAAGTCATCATGCAAGTCGATCAGCAGATGCTGGAGAAAGTATGAGCTGAATTTGACTATCTCCTTTCCATGTGTAGGGTTACCAGTGGGGCACACATTGAGAACTTGTAATTGTCCTTGTAAGTAAATTTTCTAATGTGTATTATTTCATTTGCATTTTATTGCAATAAGCATTCCGAGTTCTCAACATCATTTTGAATAACCCTGTATTGGTGATGGAATGATATGAAACTTTTGCTGATATCAGTATTCTAGTTATCTGCTTTGCGCAGTAACAACAACTGGTAAGTGTTAATTAAGACTTTATTACAGTGTCCAACACAACCTACCACAACATGAGGCACATAACATCGACAGACATTTTTTTTTTTTAGGACATTTGGCACAGACTATTCACTACAAACAAAGTACAAATTTATAAGTCAATTTGCCCATGCTCGGGAAAATATGTTTTTGTGCATTTTCAACACTTTCCCTGACAAACTACTTTCACAAGTTCCTTTAAAAAAATATGTTACACTTTAATATAACAATCCTCTTGACTTTTGATACAAAATTGTAAATTTGCCAAGAATAATCTACAAATACTCTTTCACCCCCATGCCCCTTCCAATTAATCTGTATAACTGCAGTGAGTTTTGCCTTAGAAAAGAAACTATTTAGTTGCTGCACAAAACCAGATTATATGAATGCATAGACTATGGGTGTGTTGGGGGGAGGGTTGCGTGCAAATATACACACAAAAGTTAAGATACCGTTCTAGATTGCTACCTAAGTTTTTAAAAAGTTTACAGTGAGCTCATCTCCTATTGGCTAAGGAAGGGAGCATAGATTTAGGTTTCAGGTGAACAAAAAGGAAATGTCCATCATGGATCTTGTCATTATCTGTGAATGTTCATTCATACAGTACCTACATTTCTAAGTCTCTTCAAAAGGCTATTGCAGTAAATTTCATTGAAGCTGGGTACAAACTGAACATACGTCACATCACTTCAAAGGTCATCCCAAATAGGGTAGGGTATCATACAACTTGCAATGTCATGAAAACAGCAATGCATGTCATTTTGTCATTTGTTGGGCACTAACACATTCAAATTTTTGAAAATTCATGCAGTAAGCTGAAGGAATGATGCATGTTACGTGCCACACTTGCATGAATAGTACTGTAGTTGTGTCCATGTATTTTTTACCCTCGTCTATTGTTCATTTTGGTTATGATAGATTCTTTATCTCGGGAAATGCATTTAAGAACATTTTTTTCTTATGCTTTGATTACTTCTAAAAGTAAATTTGAATTGCATAAATAACAGAAGTAGGATTCACACTGTGATGAAAGTAGTGTTTACATTTTACATGCTAGTAAGTATCTTTGCATGTGATTTGGAAGTACAAACATATTTCCTTTGTTACATGCAAGAAATAACTGCTATGACTTTGCTACATGTTCAAAGTACTCATTCCTAAAACTATTAATGTACATTTACTTTTAATATCCACAATGATAGACAGAAACCAGTTTACATCTTTTCTCTGATTGTCCATTCCAGTAATTTTATGAAATCAGAACAAAAATTGATATTATTACATCTGTTGCATCTCACTGTGTGGGGGTCCTGGGTTCAATACCCGGTAGGGGCAAATTGCACAGTGATCCCACTTTATGCTATAGGTCCAGTCCCAATTAGCCAATCTGTGCATAAAATGGACTTAATACATCAATTAAAAAACATATATATCATTGTGTGTGAAAAATATGCAGATAAATGCTTAGGCAGGCTCTTGGTCATGTGATGTGTTTACTATTTTCCTGTAGTTTACGGTTATTACAAGCATAAGAAAACAGTTTTTTCTTTGTGACGTTTCAGGAGAACACACGCTCCTTTCATCAGACATTTATTTTCATTTTGACTAAAGATACAGTTATAACAATGGTTAGTAATTTTTAAACAAAAAGAATCCGTTATATAATGGATGTTGTCAATGTTACATTGTTGTAATATAGCAACTTAACTGTGAAAAAAGCAGTCTATTTTATTTTTATTTTAGAATTTTTTAAATTATGAATCCCAAATATCATCAGGTAATTCAAATTCATCATTGTTTTCACAAAGTCTCTTGATGTTTTCTGTTACATTAAATTTTAAAGATGGTGGCTTACTCCATTTGTGAAAAAGAAAACTCCACACTGGATCTATGTTACCATTTTCATTATTTAATTTATTCCAGTGTTCTTCTGCAATGAACGAGGCTTCCTTATGCTTGTAATAACCGTAAACTACAGGAAAATAATTCTATCATGCAAGCAATGCGTACATACAAGAAAAAGATGTGTTTACTTATTTGTATTTTTTTCTTGTATGATATTAAAGATATATCCTTACTTTTCAGGAGCTAAAAGGCAAAGAGGATGATAAGGTTTACAGAGGGATGAATAACTATGCTCAGTATTATGAGAAGCGAGACACTGCTCAAGGGAATGCGTCTAGCGGAGGTGTAAGTAATTGTTTTCATGCAAATCTTATATTTATCAACTGCTGCAGTCGTGAACAGGGGTAGAAGAAACTAGAAATAATTCAGATTTTTCTCAGGAGCCAGCTTTCTTTTTTATTATTATTATTATTAATATATGGGTTTTTAAGATTGAATTTATTACAGTGGAAACTCGATTTTATGTTTCTCAGAGGACTGCGCTGAAAAAAACTTAAAATTTAGGAAAATTTTATATCATTTTGCTATGTTGGGACCATCAAGATTGAATGTAGAATGCGGGAAATGTAAAATTGGGATTCCACTGTAGTTAATACAAGATTGGATTAAAAGTATTCAATTCTTCCACCAGAGCAGCATTCCTAAAAGGCTCAACTGGTAATGGCATGAATAACTATGCAATACATTCCGATATATGGCTGACTCTAAATCGTAACATCTTTAATTAAAAATATTATTCCTAACGATAATAGGATTACTCTCTACTACATCGCTGCAGATTTTAAAATTCAACTAGCAACACTGCTAAATTTATAATAGCATGTTTATTATTCTGATGTCATTACACACGTGATACAGAAAACACACAAAACATTAAAGACACATACTGTTCTTGTTATAAAAAAAAGATAATGTAGATTTCCATAACTGAACTCGAAATATTAAAAAATATATATGTAAGTTATAACTGATTTAAAATTTTGAGGCACCATGGCAACCGGGTGCCCTGTTTTTCTACCCCTATCCTTCATTCACAATGCAACAGTTTTCCATGAAGTGCTAAATGTTATTTCTTATTGTTATTTGCTTTTCTCTGTGAACTTTGCACTTAGTATCTATGTCACTTTTTTCAACCCGTCTCACTTTTCACTTAGTGCACCCCGATAACTGCAATGTTGCTGGCCAGTGAGACCCTGGCATCTGGACCTACGGCTAGTAAAATCCTTTGTAGGGCTGTGTGTTGTCTTGTGTTTCGTTCTTATATGTGCTGAGTGCCCCTTTCCAGTCTCAGCTTTTAGTTGAGAAGATTTTAATCCTCGGAGAGAGATGTTGATCTTAGTTGTGATAAGGGACTGGGCCCTGTATAATGTGACGGGTGCAAAATAGTTGATGCACCCATAATTTTAATTTCAGTCAATCAATCAACCAACATCTCACCCTCTTTCTAAATGTACATGTTTCTTATATTCATACAGTAGGACAGTGGTTCTCAAAGTGGTGCTGTGGATGGTTTACAGAGGCCCCGTGAAATGTTATAATATTTTCACTGAAAACTTGAGACAAGCCACCTAACCACACTAACTGAGCATTGCAAGTGTTAGATAGATGTACATTCTGATTTGGGTGCCGTGGAAAAAATCTTGAAACACTAAGGGTGCTGCAGAAAAATCTTAATATGCTAAGGGTGCCATGAATCAAAGAAGTTTGGGAACCCCTGCAGTAGGACATTTCCTCACTGATATTTTATAGTGTAGTGGTAATGTAGTTGCCTTGTGATTTAAGGGATCCCAGGTTGGATTATTAGTGAAGGCAGATATTGGTTAGAATCTCACTCTATGTCCAGTCCTGATTATCCTATATGCCCACTGTTGGCTCCACCGGCCATGTCTTTGGATCCAATATGGCGGCCAAGACATTTTTTGTGAACTTATAATTGCCAAAAAGGTGTTGGCAACACTGTCTTCGAGTGAGCAGCATCATGGCTGAAAGACGTTGTTGTGCTACTGCATAATTATCCCTTCACATCCTTGTGCTAGGGAATGTTTATGTAATCGGTTATTAAACATGTATTTGACATAAGATGAGTGTTTCTTCAGTTTCACACCTGCCCAACCACCAAGAGTTTGGATTACAAACTGGAACGGGGCTACGCTCCCTGACAACCACCTTGAAAGCCTGTCAATATTAACCCTCCGTAACCCGCACAGGTGCTATCTTTTTTAAAATTTTGAATTATTTTCCTTACCAGCGCAATAATAGTCGGGAAAGCACCAGGTAACTTATCTTCACTATTTCCCCGAAAACGTAGAGTCGTTGGCACCTTTTTTCTCTCGTTCTTTCAGTTGATTACACGCCCCTCAATTGACCAGTCTGCCTTTGGCGGCACTCAGTACCACGCAGGGGACGTTTCCTACCTTAAATCACAGCAGGCAAGCCATGAATTTGGCAGAAATAAGAAGAATAATACAACTGTATGCTGTTCGGAATGCAAATTATTTGTATGCAGAAACCGTTGCAGTACCCATATGAAATGTCAGAGTTGTCAAAATAACGATATTGAAAAGTGACAACATTCGGTTCCTTATATTTGAGTCAGTATGTCTTTTCTTACATATACCTTGTAAGAGTACGAGAAACAAATTGAGATTTGAACATTTAAAAAATATTTTGTGTGTTTCTTCGAGGTGTTTTTTCTACATTCGTTTGGTTTTTCTGCGAGTCAGAGATATTTTGACAGAAAATTTTGGAACAAATAGTTCCTTTCTAAGCCCATATAAGTTGTATGATTTCAATTCTTTTTGAAAAATATGTTGAAATTTTTTGAAAAATACGTTGAAAATTTTTGTAAAATACGTTGATATTTTTGTGAATGGTGAGTTCACTTTTTAGTGCCTTCATTATATGTAAAAGTTTTAATAACTTTTCGAATAATATTTTGGTGCATTTGCTTAAAGAGTTTAAGCTTGTAACTGTATAAGACTCTTTTCATTTTTGTTTACTTTTCTTCTAATAGCTAATAAAAATGTCCGAAATGGACATATTTGCATTCATGTATATTTCCCCTGATTTCCAAAGTGCTAGTGTAATTCAACCTTGATTTGCATCAATAATTCACGTAAATAACGTTGGTTTTGATGAGATGGCACTGAGTGCCGCACACGGGACATTTGTGCTGCTATGAGGATGCGGATGACAGAGGGTTAAAAATGTTGAAACATACAAGAAAAAATGTTGACTTGCAGGGAGACACCACCATGTGTAAAGCCATGCTTACTTTAAAGATGTGACATGGGTATGATCCTGTATGAAAAATATCTGAAGTATATTATGTGCATTAAAATACAGTCAGACAAGGCAGATAGAAGAATCGTCCAGTAGCCATGTGTTTTATACTGTCAGTGCATCTCATGTGCGTACTGTAGTGTTTATTTCAACATGATCAACAATAGTGAGTGAATAAAAAGGTGATTGGCCTCCCTGATAGCGCAGTTGTAGCGTCGTCGCCTTGTAATCAAGGGGTCCCTGGTTCGATTCCTGGTGGAGGCACATAGTGATTCGGATCCCACTTTAAACTGTAGGTCCAGTCCCGATTAGCCTTACTGTGCATAGAGTGGACTTAAAACAACAAATCAATCCAATCCAATAAAAAGGGGATTGATTTTAATTTACATGAACAGTCTTCTGTATCATCTCTAGAGGCATGCATATTTTGTTTTTGACAGAAATACGAAATGTGAAATACCAGACTGCAATGTTCATTTTTCATGATTTTGAAAGGTGTGAGGTGCATTTTCCTACCTTGTTTTGTCACGGAATGATGCAAAGTGCTAAATATACTCTTAAACACAAAACTTACAAGTTTTATTACTACCATGACACTTTCTGAAGTCTAAATCATCCTGTGAGTTATGCAAATCACTGAAAAATGATTATTCTGCTGCAAATATTTCAGAATCAAATATTTCCTTTACACAGGAATAAACTTAATACCGAGACAACTACATAAATGTGCTATTAGAAGAGAAAAGTTTATTTTGTGTAGTAAGTATAGTTTTAAAATGAAATTTAGGGTTATATTTACAATTTTAACACCAAAATGCCATTTTTATATATCGCTTTTGATCACAAAATATGCCCAATTTTTGTACTGAAATCATTATATTTTATTCACCATAAACATGTGGCTCTTATCGTCTAGTACTGGCAGTATTTCAGAAAATTAAAATTAAATAACAACTACAGAGCATTCTGTGACATTGGCTACGAGACTCGGCGGCAAATGACCCGGCGTCAGCGCTTGTCTTTCCCGTTGAACGGGGTCCGCGACAGTCAGCTAGAGTCGGCTATTAAAATTACAGGTTTCATATTGTGTACTAACCTTGACTACAGAAGGTGTTGAAAATGATGTCCCTCTGCTGCAACACATTCCTGGCATCTCTGAAGAAAATTGGCATTTACACGTGCAAGTTCGTCTACTGTAATTCTCCCGATTTCTCGAACAATATTGTCTTTTAACTCACGGATGGTGTGCGGATTGCCTTTGTATACTTTATTTTTTAGATTTCCCCATTTGTCTTTCCACTTTTATTCAGAACTGACCCTGTTACTCTAAACTTGTTTATGAGGTTTAATATAGTGGTCCTATGTGGAACGGGAACACCAGGGAATTTCATTGCAAAGCGTCGTTACACTTCTCCACAATTCCTTTTTCCGAAGTAACACTCGACAAGATAAATCCTTTGTTGTAATGTAAACTTTTGTGGTGCCATATTAAGCCGCAATCTTCAACACACGGACACGACACAACACAACTTTCGAGGGAGGATTATGCTGGCATCAGTCTGCAACGTCAACAGAAAGGGAAAGAGAGCAAAGGCAGGTAGAGCGAAAAAAAAACAGACTGTAGCATGCGACTGTCGCGGAACCGTTCACCGGGAAAGTCAATCGCTGACGCCGGGCTGCTTGCTGCCGAGTCTCGTAGCAAATGTCACGGAATGCTCTGTAGTTGAAATTGGCTTATGACACACAGAGGATATGTTGTGCTTTATCAGTTGTTTGGTTTGTTTGTTTAATCACAACACAATCACATGGAACTATGCTCACTCAGTGAATGCCAATGACACAAGTTCGTTTCCTGGTTAAGCCACAGTTTGTGCAAAAATCAAATAGTTGTCCATCAAGCTTTTGTTTATGTTTAGCTTAATTTTTTCTAGGTGAGAATGGGACCCATAAGAGCTCCGTCTAATTTGAGAGCAACAGTCAGGTGGGACTATCAGCCTGACATTTGCAAGGACTACAAGGAAACAGGTTTCTGTGGATTTGGAGGTAAGAGATTATCCTCACGTGGTTCTTTTCTAGAGTTCTGCCCTTGTCACTAGCACATTGTGCCTCAACTGTGTTGTGCAGAATCAAATCTGAAATATTGTTAATTCACCAGTTGTCATTGTCAATGCATCTATGATTTTTCTTAGAGCAGTATGTCTGCCAGTCAAGAAAAAGTAAAGAAATGAAGTAGGTCAAGAAGGCAAGAAGTTATACTTGTGGCCAAGAAGTTTTTCTATCATAATGACTAATTGATTGATCTTTTTAAATTCAATTTTTAGCCCATTTTGCCAATCGCGAAGATGATGAGGAATGGTGGTAAGATAAGATGGATGAAGGGACAATCACAAACATACAGGGACGACAACACGTGCCCCACATAAGATTATACTGGCTGTCGATGCCAGAGCCTTGCTAGTCTGCCAAATGCAGTCCGGGGAACATGAATAGATAAAGGAAGTCTAATTCATTTGTTAAATACAGCTTCAGTTTTCATCTTAATTTGCCTTTGGATAGGATTTCTCATTAAATATATATTTATTTTCTTAATTACTAATTTCCAACTTTACCTAAGTATGGGTCAGTTAAGTAAAGGTAAAGAAAAGAAAAAACGTCAAGGAAAAGTCATGAAAAAAAATCTTCAAAAAGTCAAGAATTTTGGATTTGTTCTTTTTTAGTAGACACCCTGTAGAGGCAAAACAAATTATCTAATCCTGATTTAGACAGTATTGGCATATTGATAGAGATATAATGTATTTTTCCCCAAAGAGAGAGAGAGATTTATAATCTATTGTATAATGCTGCTACTTTCTCAGGAAGTTACCTGTGTCGTTCCCTGAGGTTTTGGTTACATGAATCATACAGCAATAGAGAAAACATCCTAAAATTTCCCTTATGAAATTCACATTAGGCAAAATGGAAGAAAATGGAAATTGGGTATACTAATTACATTATTTTGGGCTGGCTTAGTTTTTGAGCATGTTAAGTGGTCGACTTTCAATCTCACCCAGTGCTTGAAGTGGAAATGGCTAGTGGGGGGATGTTTTATCCCATCACTGATCATCACAATTAGCCACAAGTGACAACAAAGTGACACTAATATAATTCGTGTAGCTTTGTTTTGTAAGGTATGTGATGTCCTGTTGCATTGCCTAGTTATATTCATTAAATAAATAAGAGAGTCAAATTATTTTATCTCAGACTTGTAGAAAATTTGTTGCTTAAATTTCACAGTGGACCATTTCTAATGTACAGTCGAATAAAGATTTTATGTTTTCCAGGGGACCAAATTGAAAAAAACTTAAAATGCAGGAAAATGTGAAATCATGGAAAATTCTGCAACATTATTGTTGTGCGGGGACCATGAAGAATGGTTGTATAATGGGGAAAATGTAAAATCCAGTAACATAAGAGATGTAAGGGGTGAACTTTCGGCAAGGTACCCAAAGGTCAACCTCACTTCCATGTAGTACATCCCGGGAACTGCAATGTTGCAGGCCAACGACGCTGATTAGCCAAAAGTAGCAGAAATGCGACATTAAATAAACTAAATCAATGAAATATGTAATGACATTGGTTTCCACTGTATCACATAGTTTTGCCAGCTAATGAACTTGTAACTTGACTGTGGGTGAATTTGTCATATACATCTGTGCCCGCAGTATTAATATCAGAATTTATTAACTCGTACATACATTATCAATAAATTTGATCATATATTTCTTGTGAGTGATTCAGTACCTATTTGATGCAAAGTTTTTCTATACTTCAGATAGCTGCAAGTTTCTTCATGACCGCTCCGACTACAAGTTTGGTTGGCAGTTGGAACGAGAGATGCAAGAGGGACGGTACGGAGAAGATGATGACGATCCTCATCAATATGAAGTAGACTCTGACAATGACGACTTACCATTTAAGTGCTTCCTATGCAGGAATTCATTCAAGGACCCAATTATCACCAAGTAAGTTTGTATATTGTAATCATTTAGTGATGATATGTTATGGAAATCCTGTGATCTTCAGTTTTGTGTATTTGCTCCCCATCTTAATTTTTGGATGATAATTTTGGAGTGCAATTTATATATGTCACCATTCCTGGTAGAGAGATACTAGTTTTTTTTCCCCCTGAATCTGTATTATGTGTGTTATTGCATAATATAATTTATTTATATTGAATTAGCCACAGGAAATAGCGTGTTGGATGCAAAGGATATACTGGGTGATTCGTTTGGGTATGAATAAAATAAAATGGATGTGAAATTGTTTTGGTCAAATGTAATTACCTAAAATATTGTATACATAAAATATTGTATACAAAGACTGAAAGGTGGGAGTTTTTATTTTTATACGCTACTAACAGTTTGGTACTGTTTTCAGTTTTCTACATGGCCTTCATTGCGAACTCTGCACAACTCACAACGGTGATTCAATTCATTCCACGTCTTGTGTAACATCTCTGGGGTGATTCTGTCCAATGCCTGTGTGATTTCTGAGTTTCAAATCATCAATGTCTGTGGGTTTCTGTGAATAGACAGTGTCTTTAACGAAACCACCAGACGAAGAAGTCTGGAGGGGTTAAATCTGGGGAGTTGGGAGGCCAAGCAATTGGTCCACCACGACCACACCAACGACGATTGAAATTTTGGTCAAGAAAATCACGAACCACTTGTGCCCAGCGAGGGGGTGCGCCATCTAATTGAAACACTATTTTCAAGTTGTTGTCTTGTTGGAGTTGGGGCAGTAGAAATAACTGCAACATGTCTAAGTAAGGAATATGACGTATTGTGTTCTCAGAAAAGAAAAATGGTCCATACACTTTATTGCAACTCGCTGCACACCACATCATTGTTGCCAACACATTACAGCAAAACTCTCATGTTTCACGCACGAAAACACCAACACGAAAATTTTCCTAGTATCACATTTACATTTCTATTAATGTTTTATTTTATCCATACCCAAATGGATAACCTTGTATATTATACAGGGTTCCCACTGATCTGGAAAAGGAGTGAAAATAAATTCAGGTTTTTTTCTTGAACCATCTTCGTAGGGTGTAAAACACCCGAATGTCAACCTGACTTCCACATAGTACATCCTGGACTATATTTTGCACACTAACAGGGCTCTAGCACCTGTAGCTGCAGCCAGGATAATTGTACCCCTGAGCCACCGAGTTCATTACCTTTTCCTGCAAAGAAGGGAGGTTAAGAATATGTAGAGTAAGGATAGCATGATGGTAGTATCTTAGTGGCCCAGAGCGGGGAACCACAATCGCAATGACAGGTTGCAGAAGGGGTAAAATTCGGAAGGTTTAACGTGCAACAGTGTGTTAACCACTAAGCCAGCATGACAAAAGACAACTCTGTTGGAATTTTGTTGTGTTATCCATGTGGGTTTATAATTGTTCCTTCGTCCATTTCATCATTTCACCATTCATCCCCCATTGTCACGATTAGCCAAAAGTGACAGAAAAGAGATGTACTAGTGTACCATAGCCTAATTCAATCATCCAGTCATGATGGGTAATATTCCATATTTAAAAAAATATATACTTTATTTTTGTTCATTTATTTTGAACAGTGTTGAATAAACGTCATTCTCTTGTTAAGAAGAGCCATTTAATACTTAAAACTTTATGATTTAGCATGTTACAGCACCACAAAATAGTCTGGAATTTTACTTTAAGTCAAAATACATGGGAGCCCTGTTTTTAACTCCCTGAAAAAGTTATTAAATTTGTGGCAGATGTTCAGCATCCCATGCCAGTAGTCTATCACTGAACTACCAAGTCAGCCTCTGCCCTCCCCACAATTCCCACACCCTTGATCTTTCTTGACTTTGTAGCTCATACCAATGCATTGGAAGAGAGCACTGGCATGGGATGCCAAAGACCCAGGTTCAATCCATCCAGAGCTTTTTTTTCAATGATCACAAAAATCAGTATAATAAAAATGAAACTTAGGTGTAACAACTCTTCGAGGACCAAGGTATGTCAAGTTGCTTTTCATTGGGTGACATCTGGTCAGCACATTGGGTTCCATTACCACTGTTTTCTGGCAATACTGCCCCACAACTTCGTTTTAAGTAGCTCATACCAGGAATCGAACCCAGAACACCTGACTGTTTTGCTGGTACATATATGCACATATTTATCTCTCTGTGTGGTGAGCGTGCACAAGTGTATTAGCTTTAACTTGATACCAATGCCAACTCACATACCGATTCCTACCAATACCAATAATTGGAAATTGAAAGAATTTTGAAGTTTTCAGAATATTAATAATTTTAAAATATCGTTTTTATTGGAACTATATAATACCAATCTCCCAAGTTTTGCTTTGTAGTATTCACAATTTCACAGAAGATAATTATTTATTCACAAAATCAGTATTCACAATAAAAATTATGCATTTTGCATAAATTCTCAGATATGTAGACTGCAAAAATGTTGCTGCCATTTTAGCAAACTCAGAAAAGAATTCTCGGCCCCCATGGCGGAGAGGTTAGCACATCGCACTATGACGCCAGGGGTCCCACGTTCGAATCTTGGCCTGGGCATGGATGTTTGTGAGTGTCCATTCATCAATTTCATCATATCATCACTCATCCCCATCTTCGCAAATTAGCCAAAAGTGGCATAAAAAGGGAAGTAAAATAAAGCAAATCAATCAGTACAGAAAAGAATCAGTTGGTGTCGATAAAAAATTGTGCTGATATCGGCTCAACCATAATATACTCCTTTTTGGTTTTGTATTTCAGGTGCAAACATTACTTCTGTGAAAAATGTGCCCTGGAGCAATACAAGAAGTCCACGAGGTGTTACGTGTGCAACCAACAAACAAACGGAGTGTTCAACCCTGCCAAGGAACTCATTAGTAAACTCAAAGGAGCAGAATCTGTGTATTCGCATGCGGCCGATAACGAGGACAGCAAATCAGACTCTGACTGAAGAAGCCCAGCGCGCTCTTTGTTTTCTGAAGCAAATGAAGTGACGGTGCTTGAAGTCAGTGCATTGGCAATCAAAAGACAAGATGTGGTTGCTGCCACATTGGCAAGCATTGTTGTTCATAGTTTCACGTGTAAACAGATTTTCCTCTGTGTGTGTGTGTGTGTATATATATATATATATATATGTAGTTAAAGGTTTTGTTTGTATGTAAATTGTAAATAGCTATTTTATTTTATGATTGTATGTAGCATTTCATTTTTTTTACAAATGAATATAGACTTCTTTTACCTAAGGCATAGATGACTCCAATATTTATTACAAACATATACTCTTGTTTATCCAACTGAAAAATTATCATTCATAGAAATTGTAATAAAATATTACTAATTCAAGGAACAAAATTAACTTTAGTTGTTTTTTTCAGCATAAAGAAAGCATGAAGCTTAATGTGAACTTCAGTTAAAAGTGGTGGATGAAAACTCATATGTGCATCAAGCACCAAACTTTAAACAAGTTTTTAATGCTTTTTCCAGAAATAAATTTCATATACTCTTTAATCCCAATGTGAAATACAGTGGAAGCCCGATTTTACATTTTTTCCGCATTATACATTCAATCTTGATGATCCCAACATAGCAAAATGTTATAAAATTTTCCTCGATTTTACATTTTCCTGCATTTTAAGTTTTTTCAGCTTGTTCCCCTGAAAAACAAAAAATCGAGGTTCCCTGCATAGCCTAGATGAATGTGACAATAACAAATAAAACAGTACAGAGAATAGATTGCACCCTTCCATATCACATACAGAACCAATGTTAGCCAAGGGTAAAAAAAAAGGGTTGAGCCAATATCGATATCTATGTATTGATATTGGTATCGGAAAGTATCAATTTTAGATTTTATTTAGCAATTCCGACATTTTGGTCTTTCACGGGGTCCACAAGAAAGCAACGTGGTACTTCCATAGAGTCTAATTATCCTGAAAGTTATGCAAAATTTGAAGTTCCCATTTATTTTGCACAAATAGTGTGTAGAAAGAATTGTACTTGTAAGAAGTATTTTAATATTCTGATGTAACTTTTTTAACATTTTAAAACCAACCTCAATAAATTGGTCATTATAATTGGAAGGCAATACTTACATGCAAATATTAATCAATATTTTGAACAACTTTTAATTATCACAATTTTCAATCATCGCTAAGGGTATCGGTTTCAGTTGAATGTGGTATCAGTCCTAGAAAAAATATAGTTGTTCTCTGTCTAACTTCACTGCAGTAGTCATTTTCCTGTCAGCAAGTTGTTTTATTATTTTGTATTTTCACATCAGTATCATTATTAAACACACATGTTTTACTTGTTTTTTTTTCTGGTTCTATTAATTTCAGCGGTGTTTGTTTCCAACCAAATGGCAATTTGATGCTTCTTTTGTTGTTCAGTAACTTTCAGTGCATGAAAAGAACTTGTACACTGCAAGCTGCTGTACAAGAAAATCGTGAGGTTGACATATTTATTGTAACAAAACCAGAGAGAAGAAACAATTTTGCTTTTCTGGATTTTACATTTTCCTCCTCGGTCCCCTGAAAAACATAAAATCGAGGTTCTACTGTATATTGTCATCTTTGTAGAGGATGTGCAGATGATGATGATAACATTTTAATTGCCATACTACAGTAATTTTTTCCAGCTAGTTCTCCAGTTTAACATAAAGATTACAGTGAAAAACCCGTAGGACTTCTAATGATCATTGGAAGTCAATTTGCGGTAACATGAGGTAAGCAGTATTCTAATAGTAATGTATTTGCGGTCAATGTAGAAATTGCCTGAAGTATATGCAGCACCAACCATGTTTATTATGGTATCTTATTATTATGATTATTTATTTCAAAATTAATTATTTTTCAGCAAACCCACTGAATCTGATAATCCTGAAAAATCAGAATTCATTTGCCCCTTTTTATTCTAATATTTCTGTTACTCACTACTCTTATAGTACCGTAAACTATTTGTTATCTTTCATTTCCAAACTTAGGACTATTAAATTAATAATTATTTTCAATGTCAAAAACAATCTAGGTTACTGGAATTTTATGCATGAAAAGTAACTCTGAAGGGTAGAACCTGATTTAGGGGAAACGAGCTTATTGGCTGATAAGTGGTCAACTTTCAATTTTACCACAAATTTTAGTGTTTGAGTCCATCCTTTCAATTTTGCCACCAAATTTTTGGGTTCGAGTCCATCCTTTCAATATCACCACCAAATTTTCATGTTTTTGAGTCCATCCTTTCAATTTCACCACCAAATTTTCGGGTTTTGAGTCCATCCTGTCAATTTCAGCACCAAATTTTCAGGTTTTGAGTCCATCCTTTTAATTTCACCACCAAATTTTTGGGTTTTGAATCCATCCTTTTAATTTCACCACCAAATTTTCAGGTTTTGAGTCCATCCTTTCAATTTCACCACCAAATTTTCAGGTTTTGAGTCTTATCTTTTCAATTTCAACACCAAATATTCAGGTTTGAGTCCATCCTTTCAATTTCACCACCAAATTTTCAGGTTTTGAATCTTATCTTTTCAATTTCAACACCAAATATTCAGGTTTGAGTCCATCCTTTCAATTTCACCACCAAATTTTCAGGTTTGAGTCCATCCTTTCAATTTCACCACCAAATTTTCAGGTTTTGAGTCTTATCTTTTCAATTTCAACACCAAATCACACATCCTCATCAACACGATCAGTTAAAAGTGGCAGAAATGTGAAAAAGTAACAAAAATTCAGATTTAAAAAATCTATTTAGGTTAGTGCTAATGTACTGTATGCTACAAATCTTATGAAAAACTCAATATGCTGACCAAGGCAGAAATTTATTTTATTATAAAACATAAGCTAAACGTAACATTTCAACCTTCTAGCAAGGTCTTCTTCAGACTCTGCAACAAGTACAAATGTAACAAGGTACAAAACAGTACAATATATATACACAAAAATTACTCCCCTCCTAACTATTAGAAAGTTTTTCTGGAACATTCTAGCAGGTGGCTTTCCCTTGTCAACTGTACTTTCATCTGAAAGGGTATATAGCTAAACATTTTCTTTCATCTGGAATGTGGTTGGACTGAATTTCGAATCATAAAATTTGGAAAACTTTGAACAATGCTTGACGGATCTCACGCTATTTTTCCTTCATTCTTCTTCCTTCTTCTCTCCTCTTTCTCTCTTGTCCTTTCCACTCTTTCTAACACCTTCTTCCATTCTTTGTTTATCTTCAGTCCTCCATTCCAGTTCATTGTATCTTCTTCACCTTTCTTCTCTATTTCCTTGGCCTCCTAACATTTTCTCACTAGTACTCTCTTCTCCCTTCCTATCTGCTTAGCCTCATCCCACTCTATGTCATGTCCTGTTTCTCTCGTGTGTTTAAATATCGCATTTCTCTCTCTCTTAAGTCATACATCATCCCTATGTTGTTTCAACCTGTCTTTCAGCCTCTTTTTTCGTTTCTCCTATGTACACACACTGACATTCTTTACATTTCACTTCATAGATAATCCCTTCATCTTCCTCTTCTCTGTTTTCCTTTTTCTTGTTTGCATTCTTCGTTATTCTTAACATTCTTCTCCCTCCCTTCCTATAAGTTGTAATTCCCGCTTTCCTAAGCACTTTGCATATCTTTTCTGTGGTCTTCCCCATACTCCTTATTCCAAACCTCCTCTCTTTTTCTTTCTCTTCTCCCCTGCCACTTTACTTCCTCCTCTGTATATTCTCCTTCTCATAGCCATTCTTTTCCAGCTGTTTCCATAGGCTATTTATTTTGCCTTCTTTTTCATATTCTTTCGTGCATATTTTCTTGATTCTGTTGTCCATATTCTTTATAAAATTTATTTTTGTCGCCTCACTTACATCACTTTTTTTGTGGCAGAATACCCCTGCTGCACACTTCTTCTGATGCCAAGCAGTTTCAATTTCTTGTCCTGTCTTCCTTTTCATCAATATACCTAGGTAGATTATCTTGTCTCCTTCTATTTCAAGTTCCAACAATATCTCTCTTTCTTCATCTTGTATTTCTTTGGCAAATATGTTGAACTGCCTCTTCGTTCCCTTCCATATGCCAAAGCAGTCGTCCACATAATCTGCAAAACAGAATCATTTTGTCACCTCCTTTTTCTACCACCTTCTTTTCCCATTCATTCATAACCAATTCAGCCAATGCTTGGCTTAGGCTAGAACCTATATTCAGTCCTTCACTCATTAACATTATTTTATCCCCCATTTTACTGTAACCTTTATTCCAAATTGTTTCCAGCACCTTCACTACCCTTTCACTATCCCATTCTCGTATAATTTCTTGTCCCATTGTCTTTTTAACAATGTCCAAAACGTGTCCCCCTCTTGATGCTTGTTCCAGAACAACTTTCTAATAGTCTGGAGGGGAGTAATTTTTGTGTATATATATTATCGTGTTTTGTACCTTGTTGCAGAGTCTGAATAAGACCTTGCTAGAAGGTTGAAACGTTACGTTTAGTTTATGTTTTATAATAAAATAAATTTCTGACTTGGTCAGCATATTGAGTTTTTCATATCATGGAAACAAGGCTTAATGGTGTTACAAATCTTACTTATGCACCATAATATTCATAAAATTTCTTTCACACTTTACAATAATGGACGTTTCTACACCCCCTCCCCTATTTTTACAGATAATACACAAACCAATTCCTTAAGCTAATAAAGATACACAAAAAGCTCACAACTAATTTTCATCCAAACATATTCTGAACTTTTTTAGCTGTGCATATAAATATTATTTATTGCGTATAATTGGTGCTGAAGAAGTCCTGGGGTCTTTCCCTGGTGGAGTCCTATTCCACACTGGTTTGAATCTCACTTTAAACTGCCAACCTCCATGACAGAGTAGCTAGCACTGCATTTTGGACCAGGGGTCGAATCTTGGCCTGGTCATGGATGTTCCTTGAAAGTGTGCCTTCATCAATTTCATCATATCATCACTCATTCTTATCTTCGCAGTTAGCCAAATGTGGCAGAAAAGGGAAGCGAAATAAATCAAATCAATCAAACAAAAACCCACTTTAAACTGTAGGTCAAGTCCTGATTAGACTGAATATGGGACTTAAAACATATTTGTGACCTAGGTGACTCAAGAATGACAAAAAATTTATCTTTCTTCCTTATTTTTTGAAATGGAACAACTTCAGACTAACACTAAATTATATCTCAATTGTTCTACATAGTGAAGAGGCCAGGCCAGAATAAACCCTGCTATCAACTCAGTTTGGTCTTAAGTGCAAGGAAGAATTTACTTGTACAGAAGGTCGTTCGGGATCTCTGAGGACAATGTTGGAAGGGTGATAAGTTCATGAAAACCCATGTTGCCACCAACGATCATGTTCAGTTGGAAAACCAGCATTCCGCGCTATAGTCTGACAATGTAATTTCCATTGCAATAGACTTTTCCGAAGAGTTATCATGTCCAACTTTTCCCACTCCTCCTGACAGGCTTTCCAGAGGCCATTGAGAGTGTGTGGACGTCTCTTCCCTAAGGCCCGTTTTAGGAGTCCAAATGCACAGAAGTCCATGGGTGACCCATCTGGTGCCTTGACCGGAATGTCGCTGTAAGGAATTGCACGGATGCCAGTTTCCACCTAAATTCGCTGTAAGAACAGACGAGTCGAACGGGAGGTATGGCTGGATGCTTTATCTTGGTGCACCCAGACCTGGTTTTTGACCACCCCCATACAGTGCCGGGATATCTATGTTATAAATGGGTGATAAAACCTCATTCTGATAGTACCTGGAGTTCACCTTCACATTATTAGCTACACGGCGAATTGCTAGCTTGCATTATAGCAGTATCTAGCGATGATCATGAAACCCCGTGGAAAACTTTCCTGGCATTCTCGATACAATGTTTGATAATTGTTTTTGTCGTGAGGGCGGTAGTAAATCGTGCGGGGTTTGTGACAGTCACTAAGGTAGACATATGCTTCGTCTAATGTCACCACATTTTTCCATGTCTCCCCTGTAAGATAGGTCTCATAGAGCTTTCTAGCATTCGTGCGACGTTCCGCAATGTGACGAGGCAACAGCTTGTGAACTCGCCGCTTATGCCGCATTTCTAGTTGCAGGTCCTTCTTGATTATGGTGTTCACTGTTGACACAGATTCCAAACTTACGTGAGATACTCCTTTGGGGGGCAGGGTTACCACCTGACAGAAGGGCCTTCACTTTTCTCACTATGTCCGGTGTACGACTCGTAGCTGCTCGTGGATTTTCCTGTTTCTTCCCTTGTGGAATTAGGCCCAGTCGGCCTTTGCCTTTTTTGTTCAATACCGCACTGATCCCGTTCTTCGATATCACAAAACCATGCTTCTTGCACATTCCTTTGATTGCCGAATAGCTATATTTAGCATCGGAAAGGGCTGTTATGTAGCCCTTCCAGTATGGTTCAATTTTCTTCGGCATCGTTGTAGGTAAATGGCACAACACTCTGCGCACGCGTTCTTGGTACTGACGTGACTCAGCATGCACCGTTTGGACGGACTGATGTTGATAACAGCACTGCCAGCGGCTTTCAAAATCGTCACCAGAGATCCCGAACAACCTTCTGTATATTTAATGACTACAGAACAGCAAAATATTTCTACGGCTAAGTTAAATGTCGCGATACATTGTCAAATCTGTAGACCCTTAATGACTTGTTGAAATGCATGTGGAATTTTAAAACTGTAGCAAAAAAATCAGTTCTGACAACCGGTAATATGTGTGTACATATTATTTCAACATGTTCAAGCCAGGGATCCCAGGTTCGAATCCAGACCTGGACATGGGTGTTCTTTGTGAGTGTCACTTCATCATATTATTATTCATCTTCAGGATTAGCCGAAAGCAGCAACAAAAGAGAAGTAAAATAAATTAAATCAATCAATTCAACATGTTCGATATTTCACATAAATAGGGAATATCCTGGGTAATTGTTTCATTGGGTCATTTGAATAGAACCATCTATAAAAATGCAGAGAACCTGCTTGTACAGAAACCACCCTTTCACTCAATCAGTACCTGCTTCAATAGTGGGCATGTGCTCAATTTTGATATGAAAAAATAAGCACATTCTTGAATCGAGGTGGTGTTTCTAAACATGAACACATACATACCGGGTGGTCCAAAAGTCCCGGAACGGTCACATATCGTGAGAAATACACATCGAATCGGAAAACGAAAAAATGTGTTTAATAAGTGAAAGAAAGCTATTCAATGATATCACACTTGATTCCCCACCTCTGCCCCCTGGGGGTGGGGAAGGGGGAAACTGTGAAATTTTAAATGGAAACCTCCATTTTGTATTGTAGAATCAGAAAGAGGACTTCCTTCGGAGTACAACGAGCTATCAACCATCCTCCTAGCTCAATTAGAAACGGAGATATGGCGATTTTAAATTTTCATAAAACTCAAAAAAATTCAAAGGGACGCTCTGCCCCTAATTGAGCTAGAGTGAAAGAGATTACAGATTCAGAATTTAAAATTGCCATATCTTCGTTCCTAATTGAGCTAGGAGGATGGTTGATAGCTCGTTGGACTCGGAATGAAGTCCTCTTTCCGATTCTACAATACAAAATTGGGGTTTCCATTTAAAATTTCACAGTTGCCCCCACCCCACCCCCAGGGGGCAGGGGTGGGGAATCAAGCATGATATCATTGAATAGCTTTCATTCACTTATTAAACACGTATTTTTTTGTTTTCTGATTTCATGTGTATTTCTCGATATGTGACCGTTCCGGGACTTTTGGACCACCCAGTATAAGCATGCCTACATAGTTGTGTTTGTTGCCAGTTCTTTAGAAGTTGATATATCTTTGAGAAGCTATTAGGTTGTAAACTATGCAAAGGAGAACTTTATTCATGGACAGCTATTCATTATTATTAATACATTTGGCATTTTAAGAAAGGAAGAAGATTTTTTTTTTTTTTTTTGTAATATTGCTAAGTGAAGTTTGTATTCAGAAACTAGATTAGAGTTACATGTATTTCCTGCAGTAATTAGCTATCATGTAATTGTATCATACTAAGTAAAATTGTGTGTAGTAAGTTGTTTTATAACTTCAATATTTTAAGGTTGCAAGATTTCTTTAATTCGTCTCCGTATAGGCATTTGTAGGTGTTCATATTGAACATTGAAATGCTTTCTTTTCACTGCTCCAATGTTCTGATTTCTCTGTCACAACTGTGATAGAAATTAGTTGTGACTTATAAAATCTATGAATTCTGTAAAAAAGAGAAAAGTTATTTTAGAGTTGTGTGAGCAAACAGAAGTAACCACCATGGTTTTGCACAATTACAGCAGAATAAAGCATTTACATCAGATAAATTATAATTTTGATTATTTTCTGTGTGAATTTGTAAAAACAAGTATAATTTAAAATATTTAGCTCTTACTGCGGGTGGTGAATTTATTACTATTACTACAGTATAATGTTAATAATGATTTTCAGCGTGTATTGTCACATTGAATTGAGAGAGACACTGGGGAAGCTTTGAAATTAATCGGACAGTCAACAGAAACAGCAATGTGGGAAAACGAAACTTGCCAGCTCTATAAAAATTTGGTGAAAATTATGACTCATCCATCCTGTGAACCTGGTATTTAATGCAAACACTGTACCACCTGGTCTATCAAGCGAACTTCAGATATCAAAGGTGTGCTATAGCTGGATGTTTTGACAGTGCTCGCACATCTCTGGCTAAGTTTTATGTGCATTTGCAATATTGATACTGGATGCATTTCAAGAATTTAGCATTAGTTTGAGGAGTTATTTTAATTACTGGCAAGTTAAAAAATCTGCTACTTGTAAAGAAATTAAAGTGTTGTGCCTTGTATCAATGTTGGTACACAATATAAGTATCCTGCACATTATTGGTACGTATGGCACAGGCGCGGTTGGCCCTATAGCGCACAGGATCAGTGAACCCCCAGTAATATACGATAATCACCTCGAGAATGAACAATGAACAATGTCTTTAAATTTTCACATTATTTCGCTAAAAATTCTACACAATAAGTCATGTATTTGTGCCCGTAACACGGCGAACTCTCTTGCTGAGAAGAAGAAACCGCGAATCGGCCGCCCTGATACAGACCCTCAGTTGAACCCCCACAGAACAGCTCGTGCCATTGTGAAAGCTTCGTGCGGGAGCAGAAGCGCGAGGAGGGTATAGGACAAAATACATGGGAGATGAGATTCCAGAACCTATGTCTCTACCCAACGGTCATGCGCAGTTCGTTCTCTCGCAGAAGCCGCGGGACAAGGCTCCTTTCTCGCTGCTTCCTCCATTCCAGTGTTGCTGTGTGCGGTTCAAGTTTGAAGCGCACACATTACATATTCAATCTTCTCTTGTATCATTTTTGCACCGAACTTCTTGGAATAAATGCAAGATTGTGTCAGAGATGGATGAGTGGAAACAAATAGAAGCTGGAATTAGATGCGATGAATTAAAATAAAGGAGATACATTACCAAAATACCTTGTGCATGCATTCAGAGGTTTTTCCTTAAAGGTGGAAACACTTCGGGTTCGCGAAAGAGAAAGAATGGCGCGAAGACGTGACTCGCTGTCGCTCGGTGTCAATGTCTCAAGTTTGTTAGTTTTTGAAGTGCTTGGATACTTGTTGGAAAGTATTAAGTGATGCTGCGAGTGAAACGAGGGATGGACTTTACCTAGGTTATGTCATTTGATGCAGTGTAGACGTTGCTGTCCGCGCAGGTAAGAAATGACCGATAGAAATGCACATAATTAACGTAAATAAACTTCCTTGTCCACTGAAAAAAAGCGTGTGCTGGTCGACCAGCCCCAAATTTGAACAAACCTGTCGCGTATAAATGAAAGGGTCTCAGGTTTGATTTCTAGTATGCGCATGCCATTAGTTGCCATTTCCCTTTAACAAATGTAGGACCAGTTCTGATTAGTCAGCATGGACGTCCGGAAGGGGAAAAGGGGGCCGCCCCCCATGGAAATTGAATGTAAACCAAAAATTATATATTACACGCATATAATTTAATTTCAGTCACAGTAATTTTTGGTAATTATTATAAAAGCGTTGCAGTAACTTCAGACTGAAGGAGTGTTTTTTGCTCCTCGTGGGGAAAAAATATATTACTTGCCCCTACTTGAGGACGTCCATGATATTCCAACAAAACTCAACTTTTTTCATAAAGGCACAATTTATTGTAGTTTCAGCCCTAAATTTATTCGCACACCCCTACAACAAAACCTTATACTCCCAGATAAAAAGAATTCTTGACAAAGCTTTTAAACCCTCCCCCATCCTTTTGTTGGGCGAAGAAAGTATATTTTGCGGAAAGTGAATATATGTCACATCACTTCAGTGAACCCCCGGGTAAATAATGCACGAGCCGCGCCTGGTATGGCACTACTTTGGTTTTCATGGTATTACAACTGTTTGAAGGGTCTTCATCAGGCGGCGATATTGATACATAAGTTTGGTACATCAATAAAACAAAATAAGCATAAAATATTTATATTAGTTATCATAAATTTGTAAAGAAAGCAATCGTAGCACAAAATTTTGTCATTCAATTAATCAAAATTATTGCATTTTCTATAAGCAACCTCTTTACCTGGTTTAATTCAAATCAATAATGTAATGTGCTATGAAGTTTGGTTATGCCATCAATGCATCTATTGGAGGATGCTATCCCCCCAGTTAAGAAAATTTTCATAATGCATCTGCACACTATGATAATTTGCATAGACATCATCCCAGTTAGGAATTTCTACTTCAAGCGCTGGAGTGCAGGGTAAGGTTTCATATCTTGCCCCTCTGCTGTAAAACTCGTATTTTACCTTTTATTGTTATCAGGGAACGGATTTATATGTAAATACATATTTATTTACGAAGCTGAAATCAGTTATATTTTGTATTACCTTTGCGAGTCATGGCATGTAGACTCGAAAAGTTCCGTTTTTATTTTTATTTTATTAGGTTTTAGCTCATATTTTTACATATTTTAGATGTTTTTGCATATTATTTCCATATTTCAGAACTTTTCTCAACATATACTGCATATTCGAGCAATAACTACATGTCCCCGTGTGACCAAAAGAGTTGGGGCAGTAACTCACAAAGCCCAAAGTGACATTAAACAAATTAAAGTTTACAACCTTTTTTATACCCTGCATTTGCATTAATTACAAGTCATTCAAACTTTTTTTTTCCACCTCCCAACTGTTTGCTTTTGCTATTGTAAAACACTTAAATTTCCTGTTTATTTACAATTGTTGTCGACAATAGAGAATGTGGGCTCAAGCAAGAAAGTTGGAAGTCAAGTAGCATGCCTGACAGCATCCCCAGAAGCAATGATTTTGTGGCACACATACTAGATTCACTTCTGGTTTCTCTTCAACACAATCACAGTAATAGTTACAATGCTGATAGAAGCACAATCAATTGTTTTAAAACTTAAGAGCTAAGTATACGTACTGTCTTATATAATTAAAAAGGCAACTTTTTACAATTTTAAGTCCATATTTTGGTGAAAATAACTAAATATATATATTTACATATTTAACACATTTTTACTACAGATGAATTCGTTCCCTGATTATTATTATTATTATTTTTACAAATCGTAATATTCGAATTGGATTGAAACTACCTTGGTGTTATTGTGAAGTTCAGACTTGAGTCCACTATTTAAATAGAAACTGTATTCGAATTGCTCCCTTTTCAACAGTTCTTTATGTTTTCTGTACATTTTCAGGAGGCACAGAAATCTAACAGAGGCCACTTAATCTGCTGTCTTTCGTGGAACTCCCTCATCCATACTAGTTTCGCCATTCAAATTATATAAAGTATTACCAGATACGTCAGGGAGACAGTCATAACTAGAGCGTGGATTTTTAGACAAAAAAAAACTTTTGCTTCCGAAGATGGCCATACTCGGTAGGAGTGCCAACCACACAGCTGCAATGTAGTCTTATTTCACATAAAAATTCATAATTTTAACTTTAGCACATATTCCTAGGGAAAGAACATAAAATTTACATATTTTGCACATTCCAGTCAAAATAAAGTTTCCAAATTCTTTGTGCAAATACATATTTTGGAGTTAATGCATAAAATAGACAAAATATGCAGTAAATTAGTAAACTACTATCCTATTCGAGACTCCACTACTGCCGGTGTTGCTTTGTCAACCATGTGCCAAGGCAATGGATTCAAGTTGCCCAGCATTTGTCAGGAAACAAACATTGCAATGCAGCTTTACATGTGCGTTCATGACAAGTGCTAATAGAAACTCCAATATGTTGAAATGAAGGATGTGCTAAGTGTTCACAATATTATTTAAATTTAAGCAGAACATTTGTCGCAGCGGACATCCCACCAAATACGAAGAAGCTGTGCAGGAAATTAGATCTATGTGTGAACATGAAAAAGTGTGGGCCAGTTAGTCATTTTGAATGAAAATATTTTTGGCTTTTAGCCACATATTTCCGCTGTTTTAGGAACATAAAAAAAATATTTTTCAGTTATTTAGCACCTAAAAATCCACTCCCTAATCATAACACTAACTAGAATTGACCAATAACAACACTTTGTCCTTATCTAGGGCCTAATGATATTTAGTTTTTTGTACTTGAATGTGACAACAAATACTTTGACTGCATTTGAGTCGATGCTGATGTATTGGTATCGACTCATACCATTGGTATTGGTATCAGAAAGTATTGTTTGGATTTTATTTACCAATACCGGCAGATACTTTCCTGGCATTTGGATCGTTCGCAGAGTCCACACTTTCACAGAGACTAATTATCCTGGAAATTATACAAAATTCTTGGTTCAAATTGATTTTGTAGTAATAGTACTTGAAAAACTGTATTTTGTGATTACATAATATATATGATTTAATATTGTGATGTAATTTTTGAATTTTAATACAAATCCTGGTAAATTGATGATCATACGGTACAGGGTGTCCAAAAAGTCATACAACCGAGACTTTGAACGTATGTAACTTTTGTACAAAAAGTGATAGAGACATGAAACTTACACTGGGTATTACCTTTGTCCATGTGGATACTTTTTAAACATTAAACAAGAAAATCATGCTTTACATGAATGTTGAGTATGCGGAAAAATTACTCGGGTGCTAAAAGTTTTTCTTACGTAGTAAAGGAAAACGTGGATAAGAGACAGATATGGAGTCGCAATAATTTGTATGTGTATTGATACTCTGTACTGATAAATGAACAATACATTCTTATGTATTTTATGCATTACATTACATTTATGGCATATTCACAAAAAAGGTATTTTTTTTAAATTTCGAGATGTACTAGCAGCATTGGTCATGTCAGAGGTCAGTACCAGGTGTGCCCGACATGAAGCTATGCTCTTCAATCAATGACCAAGTGAACTATAAGGTTTGAAATTTATTGTGCAAGAACCTAAACTACCCATCTTACTGTACGATAAATTTCAACCGGTTTAGTTCATCTAGGCATTGATTGAATAACATAGCCAGATGCCAGACACCCTGTAATTGTAGTGGAATAGTTATCCACTAATATTAATCAATATTTTGAATAACTTTTAATTGTTACAATTTTCAAGCATCAGTTTCCTTGGGAATCAGTAAGAGTTTCAGCATCGGCTCAGCCCTAATTTTGACTTCCACTACTTACCCCATGGCATATTTTTAGAAAGGAGAAATAAATGTAGATTTATTACAGCAAACTTTGCATTTGTGTCCAAAATATTTGTATAAGATTAATTTGTGTCCGTAGGAGCAGGATTTCATGATGGCATTGCAAGAGTACGTTAGAAAAAGAGGCCTATCAGAAAAACCCAAGAAGGAGGACAGGAACGAGAAGATAAGCCAGTTTCATCGGATGTTGAAGGGAAAGAGGCTACAGAGTCTAGAGGTCAGTTCATACTTCTTATTTTATTCTCTTTCTGGATGGACTGATACATGTTTTCCAATGTTCTGGAAGCATCTTAATGCCCTTTTCATAAAAGTTTTTTCGGTTGGCTGCGTCTCTACTCCCGAACACTGCCGATGATGGGCTTGTTATCTGCAAACCGCATGACTTCCAAGTCTGATTTAAGCCTTCCAAATAGGTAGAAATCACTTGGGGTCGAATCGGGACTGTATGGCGGGTGTGGCAGAAGGTCCCATTTCAATTTCCTGAGGGTTGCCAAAGTTGTTTCGGCTGCATAAGGCCGTGCATTGTCTTCAAGGAAGGCTACCCGCTATCCACCTCTCTTCCACTTGGATCGGATTTTTTCCTTCACTTCTGTTGTCAGGACATCTGAGTAATAAGCTGCAGTGATTGTTCTGGCATCTGTAAGAAAGTCTACAAGTCCCAATAAAACGTTGCCATCACTTTTCCTACCGGATGGGTCCTGCGTGCTTTCTTGGATCAGTGAGACCCGGCAGTTTGCAGCCGACGATGATGTGGTTCATTCTTCAAGTGCTCTCTTTCCTCTCTGAAGTACTTACACCACTCAAACACGTGGGTTCGTGAGGGACACTCTTCCCCATACTGTTGTTGAAGTCTGCAAAATTTCTCCAATGAGAAATTTGATCACAATGTGTTGTTTTATGGTCTGTGGCACCTTCTGTTCGCTCATCACTCTTACAACACCCAGACACGACTGAGCAGGTTCTAACCTGCACGGGAGGAAGGGTGGGGGTTGTGGCCCTATTCTCCCAAGGACGCACTGCGCATGACAGGTTGTTTGAAAAAAAATCTGTCCCGGTCATATTTGAATGACCTAGTAGGTTTCCCTTAGAAGAAGAAATTGCAATGGGTGATTCTGTAAAGGTCACAAAGTGGACGTACCCCCTTTACTTTTGGCACTATGATGTTTATGGTTGGATGCTTTATATGGACAACCTGATGGATGGTTTAAGAGTTCAGAATATTGGTACGGATACTGTCATTTTTGTAGCACAGCCGAATTCTGCACCAAGTTTGGCAGATGTACTTAAGTTGTGTTTTTTTTTTTGTTTTTTTTTTATTATTTTTTTTTTTTTAATGTATAAATTTCCATTGTAATGTTTCTGCAATGAATATGTATTGTGTGACTCTCTGACTCTTCCGTGACCTTCTGCTTAACTTTAAGCTCAAGTTTTAAAAAGCATTAAAATCAGGGATGTGACGAAGCTGAAAATTTACCGATGCCAATATTTAACCGATTCCGATACATAAGATTATTAAACAGAAATGGGATGTTATTTTCAGCATGACAAAAATAAATTTGCTATGTACATTTCTATTGCATATCATATGTATATACATATATGCAGAGGTTGTTTCCGATCTATGGTAACGAAATTGCACACCTTTTGCAGCACCACCAAGTGTGAAGAGAACGAAGCTGCCAGTCGTGTGGGCACGTTATACTGTTGACTGTGCGTGACAGGTGTGGTCATTGCATATCGGGAAGAATTCCGCCGAAAATCAGTGCATATTTAATGGTGGGGGGGGGGGTTTACATAACTGCACTTTCCGATGTAAACTACAGTTATAGTGTCATTATAAAACTGTGCAACGAGCTTGGATTCACTCTGTCCAGAAATGGCATATCACAGGTGTTGAAAGGGGCAGGTAAGATGAGGCGTGGGATGATTCTTGTGGGGCAGAAACAGGCCAACTCCTGGCCTGCCACTAGCCGTACACCAGCTACAATTCGAGATGTCAGGGTGCTGGTCACCAGGGAGAATCCAGCCACACAGAGAAGTATCGCAAACCGGCTACAAACATCACTGAAGAGTGCACACCATCATTGACCATGATTTGGGTTTGGAAAAGCGATGCAAGGGGCATGTTCATAAGCTCTTGCCAAAACACATCCAGGAATGTCGCACCAACTGTTGAAAGCTTTATGAGCGGCACCTGTCAGGTGAAAAATGGAAGTTCCTTGTTACATTGGACGAGGCAAATGTTTATCTTGATGACTGTCACAAGCCACGTGCAATTTTTTATCGATCGACAGGTTCGAGGGACTTCCAAAGATGGTTCACTGAATGTAAGGAAAGTTTTGGCACAGGTTTCATGATCATTGCTGGATACTCGTACAATGGCAAGCTGACCATACATCGTGTTGCCAAAAATATGAAGGTTAATTCCGATTATTATCAGGCTAACGTCCTGACACCAGTTATCGCCATGACATTCCCCATCTCTACGGGAGGGATCAGAATCGTGTGTGGGTGCATCAAGACAAGGCATCAAGTCACACATCTCGCTCAATCCGCCTCTTCCTCCAACAAATGGCAGAAGAAACTGGAATTCGTGTCATTCCTTTCACAGACATTCCAGTGAAGTCACCTGATGCCTCACTGATGGACTTTTGCACCTTCGACCTACTGAAACGAGCCTTGTCTCAGAGAAGACCCCGTCCCATTGAAGGGCTATGGAAAGCCTGTCAGGAGGAGTGGTTGAGGCTGGACATGACTACACTTTGTGGCAGTCTCCTACAGTGGAAACTTCTCTGTCGGCCAATTGCCAAGATGCAGGGCCACCAAATAGAGCACTCTCGATGGTGGTGACATGGTTTCTCTTAAGGTAGGAGCAGTTTGAAATCATCAGCATAGATCGGAAACAACCTCTGTATTCTCAAGAGATGCGAATGTACATTTGCATCTACAAAATGTTATGTGAACCTTTAAGAAGAACATGGATTCTCAAGATATTTAACATTAGTATACAAGCAGTTCTTTGAAATGCAAAATAAATTCCTGTTCTGTCAGATTCAACTTCAGAAACACGAGATTTGGAAGCACTTCAGGAAGTAACCTACTTCTTCTCTTATCGCAAATCTGTTCAGCAACACTGAATACTCAATCACTGAATACTGATGCAGCAGGTATGCCCAAGTATTTTCTCATCACTTGCTTCAGGTTTGAATATTCATTTTTGAATTTTCAATACAACAGCAGATCCTGGTTCAGCAATGTACTGTTTTATTTTCGATTTATAGTTAGGTTGATCCTCTGAATGAGAGTTTGGAATAATTTTATTACAAAAACTCTGCAATAATGATGAATCATAACCAAATTTTCAATAAATCTTACAAAACTAGAATATAAAAGTTATTAGAAGATAAAAACTCTAGTATAATCTGTACCAGTTTAAATATCGGATTTTTGCCAATTCCGATACCAATGCCGATGTGTAAATTTCTGCTGATTTTCACACATCTGTAATCGGCTTCGCCACATCCCTAATTAAAATGATAAGACCCTTTAAGGGTCATAGAGCATATTTAGCATGGGTGCCTACATTCTAAGCATGTTATCCTTGTGGGGAAAATAAGAGTGTGTGGCCAGAGAATGTTGCTCAGTTCCAAAACTTTGTGTAGAGCGTTTTTAGGTTCATTACAATCCAACTGGGTGGTGACTTGCTAAATTATCACATTTTGCGAATATTGGACTAGGTTAGGGAGGCCTAATATTCTACTGATTCAGTGTAAAATTGCAAATGTTCCATGAAGAACATAGACGATGCATTAATCCTTGTAATTAATGTTTGTATTTAGGTGTAGGTATTTGTTTCAACTTTGAAAGTGAAATTGTTTATTTTAACTTCTACTGCACAAAAACATAGCGTATGAATTATATCTTCATATTTTAAAAAAATAGTAACAACATAGCAAAATTTTGCACTAAATTATAGACTCTTTACAACATATTTGATCATGAAAATTATCGGTAATTTTACCAATATGCCAATAGTGACAGAGTACTGAATAAGCTGACCCATTCCCTAATTTTTATGGTGATGGACAATTTGTGGTCCATTGTATTGGGTTTTTTCTCTTACAGAAATATCTCTTTTTACAGGATGCTTTCGAGAATGGTACAACAGTGGATCCAGTATCATCGTTGAACAGATTAGCATTGGAGCTGGAAACCGTGGCTGAATATACAAAGATTGATTCGAAAACCGAAGGTAATATCACAGAGTAATTTTAATTTTTATGAGGTGTGAGAAGCTCAAGAAAGGTAATTCTGTGGCAATGTCAACTGTTTATTTCGATTTTATTGGTATTTTTGTCAAGGTATCTATTGACAAGGCATTCTAGAATTAACCTGTAATTACACAGTAGCATGTCCCACATTTAAGCTTCTATGGACAGGTAGTTTCGAGGCATCATTGGCATATGTGCAATCATATACAAAGATTTCATTGCAGAAGAACTATTTGCCATAGAGGTGAGATTTGTTTATTTATCTTACCCTTTTGTGGGATTTGAAATGTATACATTTCTTCTCCTCCACTCCAAAAAAAAGCAAAAAAGAAGAAAATACAATAAAAGATCTGATATACAGCACTGTTACCTTCTTACACTTGAAGTCATGTTGAAAATCATTAATAACTTACTGAAAAAAAATATAAGGAAATCAGTGTGGCCATCTTGGAATAGATTTCTGGGGTAACCAACCTCTACTTACAGCAAAAAGCATTAGACGAGGAGGGGACCATTATCATGTACTTTAGATTGCCGCTGTGGCTCAGTCGGTAACGCGTCTGACTACCATGATCAAGGTCCCGGGTTCGATCCCCGGCCGGTATAAATCTGGGAACTTTCTAACGTTGGAAGCGGCTCCGGTGCCCACCCAGCGTCGAATAACATGGGTACCTGGGGGAAACCGTGGGGGGTAAAGGCGGTCAGGGGCGTGATGCTGATCACATCATCCCCACTCACGACCGGATCAAGAAAGTGTGGGGCGTTACCCCCACACCCTCTATACACCTTCATAGCGTAGTGCTAAGCACAGGGGAGCACTTTACTTTTTTTTTTACTTTATGTTACAAGTACCAAGACCCATTAATGTCCATTTTAAAAGCCATCTGACTGCCACATGGAAGACGTGGGTTTGGTTCCAAGGGTTAGTAATAGGATTAGAATTTTTCTGACAATACTCCTGCATAGAAATGGCTCTGGGGTTCACCCAGCCTCTCACAAATTGGTTCCTGGAAGGGGTTAAAAATGGCCAGAGCATGGTGCCGATCACACCACCTCCATAGTGGCTGAGATAATGAATGTGTGGGACCCTATCCCCACACCTCTTTATTTGTCGTTATGGCATGGTACATTTATAACCACAAACTTGTATTAAATGGGCATATTTTGTATTCCAGGCCAAGTTCACTGTGTAGTGTCGCTTAAAATGGTCCCTCCAGTAAGTCTTCTCGGAACCGCATCAACAGAGGAAGATGCCAAGAAACAAGCTGCAGAAAATGTTTTGGACCATTTTCGCCTCATGGTAAAATAAGTACTTGTCACGTGGTGTTGAGGTTTTGTGTTTTTTATTTTAGTTTTATTTGCTTTCTAATTTTCTATTGTGTAAGATATCAGTGTTGTTTTGTAATAATACAATGAAAAGAACGATGTAAGGTCATTCAAAATAATGTGCTTGAATCTGTGATAAGCAGGGCTGGACTGGAACTGCCAAGAGGGCAGTCCTTAAGAGGACACCCCAAGAAATCGTTGATTGTAATACCCTATCTTTACAGTAAAGGCTGAATTGACACATGCACTTTTTCTTTATAGGGCTGTTATAAGTAGACAAGATATTCAAGTGATTCAACACAGATAATAAAAGAACAGTGTCACGTTGTTTCACTAAAGTTTAAACATACATCAATTTAATTCCAATAGTAAAATTCAAATATATTTTAAAAGTATCAGTGAAATTAAAGTAAAAATTCAACAAAAGTTTTTTTTTATGTCTGAATAATATTTATCGTGGTATGAATGTACTCCACTTTTTTTAAAAAACTAAACCAAAAGAGAAACAATATTTTACAGTGAAAGAAGGCATTTTGTTTCATAGCTTTCACAGCATAATTTATTGATAATATTGTCATTGTCGATAGCAATGAAAAAATGATCATTCACACTGCATGAGGAAAAGTGCTTCAAGGTTACCACTGGATAGACTATTACGTAGTCTTGTTTTTATTGTCTTTAATTTGGAAAAATCTCTTTCGCAGATTACTTGCATAAGTGGGATGGTAAGGAAATTGTTATAAACTTTATACAATTCAGTGCATTGCAAGGAATACACATTGTACTCACGAATAACACTGTATGCACACTCGATTCAGCTGTTGCATATTTTTACTTGCACAGTTCCTCTCACCTTTAGTCATGACTTCTACCTGATCCAATTTCTTCAAATTTTCATTCCTTGTTCTCTAAATCATCATCACTGTCAGACTGGTAGTCTTCCACTGACTCCATATTTGAGGTCAGGTGAATTACTAAGTAATTTTATCAGTCTTTTCTTATTAGTGTTTTGGACCAGTTCACAAATTTTGTTCAAAGCCTGAGAAGCTAAACTGCTTCTTACATCTTCATATCTTCTTGGATAGATGCATTCCAAATCCAAACATAACTTTCTAGGTTTAGCATAATTACATCCATAATGCAGTTGAATACTTCCACATTTTTTTTAATCAGTTGATCCAATGCTTTTATCATCTCCCTAGCTTTCCTGGCATTATTATGTCTTTCTATTTTTTTAAGGAAATTCAGCTTCATGAGATAAACTCTGAAGTTCTGGCACTTTTTCCCTTATTCATCAATGTTTTTCGATATAATACGAGGTGTGGCTAGAAAAAAACTGGATTGATGTTGCTGTCGACAAATGACAAGTGCATTAAGGTCAATAGGTGCATGCCTGCCTATCCACTGTGTGATTTTCCAGGGTGTGCGCTGCTCAGTTCCGCTGTAGCTTGTGGACGAAGTGAACCGTATGTCTGTACTCAGTCGGAAAAATGTTAAGTGTGAAAGTGGAACAGCTAATCAATTTGAAGTTTCTTATGAAACTCTGAAATTCCCCCACAGAAAATTATGATATGTTGAAGGAAGTATACAGAGATGAGTGTTTATCACGCACGCAAGTGTTTGAGTGGTTTCAAAGGTTTAAAGAGGGACGAAAAGTGATCACGGAGGACTCGCATCCTGGACGGCCTTGCATGTCAAAAATGGAAACAAACACTGCAAATGTCGGTGAATTGATTCGAAAAGTGTAACGAGTGCACTCACGGTCCCCAAAATGACGTGTCAATCATACCCCGGCACGGGGCCAAACGTCGTTATGCGTACGGGAAACCGGTCGTGACTCACGGTCCAGTTATCAAGTTCGGTACTGAGACGGTCGTTTATTGTCGTACTACTGCGAGGCGGAGATAAATACCTTGAAAAGTTACACTGTTTTGTTTACCTTTGATATGTAGAATCTAACAATCATAAAACACTAATATCATAATATCTGGTACCTGAAAAACGTCAAATAACAACACTGACGAACGGTAAAAAAGTGAATATATATTGTAACAACAAAAAAATATTGCAATCAACAATTGTTTACAAAGCCTCCTCACTCTCACAACATTCACTCTTCTCTCTTTCACACACATGAGGTATTTTTACATGTGAAGTATGGATACAAATCATGGATCTCATTAACATATCATTCCTTTTAATTTTTTAAACCTTTATGTGAATTTAGGGCATTTGTCTGCCAGCTCCTGTGCTCTTTTAAATTAACTTGAGTGCCAGCCCTCGGAAAGCGGTTAACTAAGACAATTGGGTCGGCGTGGTTAAATCTTTCGTTCGAATGAACGTATGCATCAAGTCGTAAGCATGACATTATACAAGTTTCTCGGACGGGGGTTTTACACACAAGCCTCTTTCGTCCAATGAGAACAACTACTCAATTACATAGTAATGCAAAAACTTAATTGGCTCCAGCTGCCGGAAATACACAAATCAATCGTCGGCGCGAGCAAAAATTACATCAAAAACCACTATGCAACACATAATACTACTTCATGCGCACGACCTTGCAATAAAATTTACGCCTTCCACAATTAAACAGGACTCATCAGTCAAGTATTGACAAATTAAATGGCGCGACGGGGCGGTCGGTTACACAAGAAATGGAGCACACTTTGACAATTTAAACTAAATATTAAAGAAATGAAATGGAGCTTCTAACCCTTAATGCAGACAATTAAATTAGAACATCTGAACATGAAATTACCCTTTTTTATAACAATACCAAAAATTATCAGACGCGGGGGTTAGGTTCGGGGTTTCCTGAGTAACTTTGCGAATAAGTGAGACTTCGGCGTTAACTGTACGGTGTTGATACGAACAATGCACGTTTACATTGACATAGACCCCCTGAAGTATACTCTACCGGACTCTGCTACCTGGCGTGGTCATTCATCTCTCCTGGACGCGGGACTTGCACACGGTTCCTTTGTGGCGAAATTGTTCTCCGAGGTCAATTGCGACGATCTGGTGTACTTGCACCTCCTTAGTACTTCGGGCGTTCCTCTTGTCACTAGCGTTGGATGTACGTGGCCACGCGCCGGTCAGGAATCTCTTCAGTGTCGGGCATCAATTGGACGTCGATCTGCAATCATCTCTCTCTGGTGACATGCCTCGTTTGGGCGTCGTTCTGGAATCGTCCTTCCCTCTCTCTCTCTGGTAACGAGCTTCGGTTGGGACGTCGATCTGAAAGCGTCCTTCGGGCTTTGGGCAGTGTTTGGTTTTGCGTCGTCTGACTGGCTTCGGCGTCGTTGCAGGCGTCAGGGGAGTCGACGGACTCCCTTCTCGATCTTCTTTAGCCCTCCATTATTATGTAGTCCACGCTTGGCAAAAACAAATCACCGCGTAATCTTCACCAAAATAAGGCGCGCACTGGTAACTCTCTATCTGCGATTCGCTCACGGTACGTAAGGAAACAAAGTTCACGGACACAAAACAATGATCACGCGAGAGTGTAGCGCGGAGATGCTCTCTCTATGAAATCCGGGTAAAAACTGTGTCTGGAATGGGGTACCCTTGTTTATATGTCCCTTTCGAATTTGTCCGTTGGGAATGACGCTAAGGTGGCTTCGCTTCTCTTTCTGAGGGGGTGGAAATGACCTCTGTCCATTGTCTTGAAACGCGCGGTCAGCAGCGCGTCTTCGATCCTTGCAGGCTTGGGCTCCAGCTGGTTTTCCTGGTCATCCGTGAACGTGGGTTCGAACGCCTGCTGCGACTCAAGCCCGGTAGCGGTGAAAATAATCTTCCCTTATCTCCGTGTTGGTGCAAATATGTCATGTTCTAAGCGGCGGCTGTCACTCAAGAAAAACCCTTCTCCCAACTCCCGACGTCTGGCTCGGATACAAGTTTATCCACAAAATAAGATCAAACCTCACACTTTCATGTTTGTGCATAAAATGAATCAATAAACAAAAAATAATTTATATCGAACTGCGTTTCACATGTCACTAGATACCGTGACATCTCGCCCTCCTTCCGATCAAAAAATTCTGTAGGCGAATAAAATTTTTTACTAATCAGGGGCATGAAATTTTGACTACAAATTTTTTAACACCCTGTACAAGAAAAGTAAACCAGTTCGATAACACAAAACACATGATATAAATGATAACTCCAATTTACATAATAAATATACATTTTATACAATCTGGGTATGGCGCAATGTTATTTTATACTTCTAAAATGGCGCGATGTCGCTTAACCATGTTTCGCCATCCCATTCCTCCCTTCGGCGTTGACGACCTGACGGGCCCGGCTGTGGAGCTGTGTTGCTGGGATTCGGCCCGTTCGCGTTTCGCGTCGGGCTCCTTTGAACCCTTGGCGGGCTGCGCCTTGCGTTCTCGTTGTCCGAACGCGGGCTCTCCGGTCTACTGTTGGGATGACGTTGATAATAACCATTGTTCACTCAACCGTTGTAAAAGTTGCTGTCGCCGCTGTTGCCATGGTGACCCGGCGAACCGCGAGTCTGACCACCTCGACGTCTCTGTCCCCGATACTGGCGTCTCTGTCGTGGCGAAGGCGGATCATCTCGAAACTCGAACTTCGGCTCCTGGAGCGCGTTGCTGCCCATCGTACCTCCTCTGGACGAAATGGACGCGTGGGTGCTTGTTTCCTCGGCTTCCTTCATCCTCCGGTCGTCTCCTTTTGTTCCATCTATCACTCCGCGTCCTCTCGTGTTCTTCTTCGCACTGGTTTAGGTTCTCTTGCGTGAGCGACATGGCTTCTGCATCGAAAACGCACGCCCCGTTGAGATGTCGTCTTATCTCTTGCGGGTAATGGTAAATTAAGGCCGCAATTATCTCCGACGTGGTCATCTGTGGCTGGAGAGCCTGGAACTCATTGAACTTACGCCAGAAATATTGTGAAAAAGTAAGTCCCCCGTTCCTGTCGTACCTCTCGTTCCTCAGCTGGATGAGCATTCTTTCCACTTGCATAGGGCGCTGAAAGTGTGTCAGGAACGCTTCCCTAAACGCCGAGTATGAATGAAAGTGTCTTTCATTCCGATCCAGCCAGTTCTTTGCCCGATCTTGCATTAGGCCTTTCAGTACGAGTAATCGCTCCCCATCCGCAAGTCCTAACTCCCGGGCTGTTGCTTCGAATTCCTCGATGAAGGCAGACGGAAAAATCCTGTCGGCCCCGGAGAACTTCTTGGAAATGTTTCTTATATTCCGGCGGGAACAGAGCCCTCCTCGCCGGTGTTGGTTCAGACCGTATATCTTCCCGGGTTGAAGTTTGGCCTTCGAACGGTCGCGGCGATGGAAGATGTAGTCCAGGTTCCACTTCGCTTCCTCCGTTGACAAGCGTAGCCGGCCTTGCGTCACTCGCGCGCCTTGAAGACGAGGGGACCGCAGCTGGCTGTGGTGACATCATAGCTGCCGGCTCTCGCGATGATCCGGGGACGTCGGCTACGTTCAGTCGTTGCAGTTTCTCTTCTATTTCCTTTATCTTTTCGGAATTCCCTTCCGCTACGCTCGCCGCTCGCCGTACTTGTCGCTCGAGGGCATCGTTGCTCCGAGTGCAGTCTGACTCCAGCTGTGCACATTGTTGGCCGATGTGTTGCAAAGCTCCTTCCCGTTCACGCACGCTCTGCGCCAGTGTTGCCACCTTGGCTTCCTGTTCATTGAGACGAGCGTCGGTCCTGGCGATCCTGGATTCGATTCGAGCCTCGGATTCTTGGATCGTCTGAAGGAGTTGTTGCGTTATTTCTTCTCCGGAGGCGCGAAACGTCCCTTGGAGGCATTCTTCCATCCCTCGTACGTCGGTCTGCATCCTGGTCTCCAACCGCTGGATGTTGGCTTGCATCTCGGTCTGCATTCCTTGCATGTTGGCTTGCATCCTGGTTTCCATTCCTTGCATGTTGGTCCGCATCTCGGTCTGCATCCTGGTTTCCATTCCTTGGAGCATCTGGAGGACCAGCTGAAATTGGTTGGCACCACTGCCACTTCATACGTCATCTTCTTCCTTGCTGTGGTCGCTGTCCGCACGTGACGATGTACCCCCTTGGGCACTTGGTATCTCTCTTTCCATTTCCAACGGGCCCTTGCACTGAAGACAAACCGGTCTGGCCCCCTCGCTGTCGATTTCGAAATCAGCAAATTCCTTTCCACAAGCCTCGCAAACCATCATGACGTCACTCTTGTTCAAACAGTCTATACGACGATTTCTTAATCTCATGAAGGCCTTTCGCTAAATATCTGCTCGATTTTCTGTCGCACTTTGGAACAGTTACGCAAACTTACGCGAGCTCACACAAAATGTGAATTACAAATCGATACATAAAAAGAAAAAGGAGGTCCGTCGGGAATCCCTTATCCTGCAACTCAGCCTGATGTCATAAATTACGCCAAAAACCAAAAAAATGCACAAAAAGTACATAAAAAATGCCCTATGCAGCTGCTCTTGCTGCTTTCGCCGAAAAAAATATCTGCCCTATTCTTACCAATTACGCCCAAAAACGTGTCCTTACACGTGAACATACGACAAATACATGAAAATAACCCTCGAAATACAAAACGAAAAACACACAAATCATCAGGAACCTAACACAAGAATTTTATGCATGACGTATACAACAATGAAATTTCTACCGCTCTCGCAACCTGGTTTTCTTGGAAAGGAATGACAAAAGTTGCCGTCCCATGTTCGCGGCGCCAAATGTAACGAGTGCACTCACGGTCCCCGAAATGACGTGTCAATCACACCCCGGCACGGGGCCAAACGTCGTTATGCGTATGGGAAACCGGTCGTGACTCACGGTCCAGTTATCAAGTTCGGTACTGAGACGGTCGTTTATTGTCGTACTACTGCGAGGCGGAGATAAATACCTTGAAAAGTTACACTGTTTTGTTTACCTTTGATATGTAGAATCTAACAATCATAAAACACTAATATCATAATATCTGGTACCTGAAAAACGTCAAATAACAACACTGACGAACGGTAAAAAAGTGAATATATATTGTAACAACAAAAAAATATTGCAATCAACAACTGTTTACAAAGCCTCCTCACTCTCACAACATTCACTCTTCTCTCTTTCACACACATGAGGTATTTTTACATGTGAAGTATGGATACAAATCATGGATCTCATTAACATATCATTCCTTTTAATTTTTTAAACCTTTATGTGAATTTAGGGCATTTGTCTGCCAGCTCCTGTGCTCTTTTAAATTAACTTGAGTGCCAGCCCTCGGAAAGCGGTTAACTAAGACAATTGGGTCGGCGTGGTTAAATCTTTCGTTCGAATGAACGTATGCATCGAGTCGTAAGCATGACATTATACAAGTTTCTCGGACGGGGGTATTACACACAAGCCTCTTTCGTCCAATGAGAACAACTACTCAATTACATAGTGATGCAAAAACTTAATTGGCTCCAGCTGCCGGAAATACACAAATCAATCGTCGGCGCGAGCAAAAATTACATCAAAAACCACTATGCAACACATAATACTACTTCATGCGCACGACCTTGCAATAAAATTTACGCCTTCCACAATTAAACAGGACTCATCAGTCAAGTATTGACAAATTAAATGGCGCGACGGGGCGGTCGGTTACACAAGAAATGGAGCACACTTTGACAATTTAAACTAAATATTAAAGAAATGAAATGGAGCTTCTAACCCTTAATGCAGACAATTAAATTAGAACATCTGAACATGAAATTACCCTTTTTTATAACAATACCAAAAATTATCAGACGCGGGGGTTAGGTTCGGGGTTTCCTGAGTAACTTTGCGAATAAGTGAGACTTCGGCGTTAACTGTACGGTGTTGATACGAACAATGCACGTTTACATTGACATAGACCCCCTGAAGTATACTCTACCGGACTCTGCTACCTGGCGTGGTCATTCATCTCTCCTGGACGCGGGACTTGCACACGGTTCCTTTGTGGCGAAATTGTTCTCCGAGGTCAATTGCGACGATCTGGTGTACTTGCACCTCCTTAGTACTTCGGGCGTTCCTCTTGTCACTAGCGTTGGATGTACGTGGCCACGCGCCGGTCAGGAATCTCTCCAGTGTCGGGCATCAATTGGACGTCGATCTGCAATCATCTCTCTCTGGTGACATGCCTCGTTTGGGCGTCGTTCTGGAATCGTCCTTCCCTCTCTCTCTCTGGTAACGAGCTTCGGTTGGGACGTCGATCTGAAAGCGTCCTTCGGGCTTTGGGCAGTGTTTGGTTTTGCGTCGTCTGACTGGCTTCGGCGTCGTTGCAGGCGTCAGGGGAGTCGACGGACTCCCTTCTCGATCTTCTTTAGCCCTCCATTATTATGTAGTCCACGCTTGGCAAAAACAAATCACCGCGTAATCTTCACCAAAATAAGGCGCGCACTGGTAACTCTCTATCTGCGATTCGCTCACGGTACGTAAGGAAACAAAGTTCACGGACACAAAACAATGATCACGCGAGAGTGTAGCGCGGAGATGCTCTCTCTATGAAATCCGGGTAAAAACTGTGTCTGGAATGGGGTACCCTTGTTTATATGTCCCTTTCGAATTTGTCCGTTGGGAATGACGCTAAGGTGGCTTCGCTTCTCTTTCTGAGGGGGTGGAAATGACCTCTGTCCATTGTCTTGAAACGCGCGGTCAGCAGCGCGTCTTCGATCCTTGCAGGCTTGGGCTCCAGCTGGTTTTCCTGGTCATCCGTGAACGTGGGTTCGAACGCCTGCTGCGACTCAAGCCCGGTAGCGGTGAAAATAATCTTCCCTTATCTCCGTGTTGGTGCAAATATGTCATGTTCTAAGCGGCGGCTGTCACTCAAGAAAAACCCTTCTCCCAACTCCCGACGTCTGGCTCGGATACAAGTTTATCCACAAAATAAGATCAAACCTCACACTTTCATGTTTGTGCATAAAATGAATCAATAAACAAAAAATAATTTATATCGAACTGCGTTTCACATGTCACTAGATACCGTGACATCTCGCCCTCCTTCCGATCAAAAAATTCTGTAGGCGAATAAAATTTTTTACTAATCAGGGGCATGAAATTTTGACTACAAATTTTTTAACACCCTGTACAAGAAAAGTAAACCAGTTCGATAACACAAAACACATGATATAAATGATAACTCCAATTTACATAATAAATATACATTTTATACAATCTGGGTATGGCGCAATGTTATTTTATACTTCTAAAATGGCGCGATGTCGCTTAACCATGTTTCGCCATCCCATTCCTCCCTTCGGCGTTGACGACCTGACGGGCCCGGCTGTGGAGCTGTGTTGCTGGGATTCGGCCCGTTCGCGTTTCGCGTCGGGCTCCTTTGAACCCTTGGCGGGCTGCGCCTTGCGTTCTCGTTGTCCGAACGCGGGCTCTCCGGTCTACTGTTGGGATGACGTTGATAATAACCATTGTTCACTCAACCGTTGTAAAAGTTGCTGTCGCCGCTGTTGCCATGGTGACCCGGCGAACCGCGAGTCTGACCACCTCGACGTCTCTGTCCCCGATACTGGCGTCTCTGTCGTGGCGAAGGCGGATCATCTCGAAACTCGAACTTCGGCTCCTGGAGCACGTTGCTGCCCATCGTACCTCCTCTGGACGAAATGGACGCGTGGGTGCTTGTTTCCTCGGCTTCCTTCATCCTCCGGTCGTCTCCTTTTGTTCCATCTATCACTCCGCGTCCTCTCGTGTTCTTCTTCGCACTGGTTTAGGTTCTCTTGCGTGAGCGACATGGCTTCTGCATCGAAAACGCACGCCCCGTTGAGATGTCGTCTTATCTCTTGCGGGTAATGGTAAATTAAGGCCGCAATTATCTCCGACGTGGTCATCTGTGGCTGGAGAGCCTGGAACTCATTGAACTTACGCCAGAAATATTGTGAAAAAGTAAGTCCCCCGTTCCTGTCGTACCTCTCGTTCCTCAGCTGGATGAGCATTCTTTCCACTTGCATAGGGCGCTGAAAGTGTGTCAGGAACGCTTCCCTAAACGCCGAGTATGAATGAAAGTGTCTTTCATTCTGATCCAGCCAGTTCTTTGCCCGATCTTGCATTAGGCCTTTCAGTACGAGTAATCGCTCCCCATCCGCAAGTCCTAACTCCCGGGCTGTTGCTTCGAATTCCTCGATGAAGGCAGACGGAAAAATCCTGTCGGCCCCGGAGAACTTCTTGGAAATGTTTCTTATATTCCGGCGGGAACAGAGCCCTCCTCGCCGGTGTTGGTTCAGACCGTATATCTTCCCGGGTTGAAGTTTGGCCTTCGAACGGTCGCGGCGATGGAAGATGTAGTCCAGGTTCCACTTCGCTTCCTCCGTTGACAAGCGTAGCCGGCCTTGCGTCACTCGCGCGCCTTGAAGACGAGGGGACCGCAGCTGGCTGTGGTGACGTCATAGCTGCCGGCTCTCGCGATGATCCGGGGACGTCGGCTACGTTCAGTCGTTGCAGTTTCTCTTCTATTTCCTTTATCTTTTCGGAATTCCCTTCCGCTACGCTCGCCGCTCGCCGTACTTGTCGCTCGAGGGCATCGTTGCTCCGAGTGCAGTCTGACTCCAGCTGTGCACATTGTTGGCCGATGTGTTGCAAAGCTCCTTCCCGTTCACGCACGCTCTGCGCCAGTGTTGCCACCTTGGCTTCCTGTTCATTGAGACGAGCGTCGGTCCTGGCGATCCTGGATTCGATTCGAGCCTCGGATTCTTGGATCGTCTGAAGGAGTTGTTGCGTTATTTCTTCTCCGGAGGCGCGAAACGTCCCTTGGAGGCATTCTTCCATCCCTCGTACGTCGGTCTGCATCCTGGTCTCCAACCGCTGGATGTTGGCTTGCATCTCGGTCTGCATTCCTTGCATGTTGGCTTGCATCCTGGTTTCCATTCCTTGCATGTTGGTCCGCATCTCGGTCTGCATCCTGGTTTCCATTCCTTGGAGCATCTGGAGGACCAGCTGAAATTGGTTGGCACCACTGCCACTTCATACGTCATCTTCTTCCTTGCTGTGGTCGCTGTCCGCACGTGACGATGTACCCCCTTGGGCACTTGGTATCTCTCTTTCCATTTCCAACGGGCCCTTGCACTGAAGACAAACCGGTCTGGCCCCCTCGCTGTCGATTTCGAAATCAGCAAATTCCTTTCCACAAGCCTCGCAAACCATCATGACGTCACTCTTGTTCAAACAGTCTATACGACGATTTCTTAATCTCATGAAGGCCTTTCGCTAAATATCTGCTCGATTTTCTGTCGCACTTTGGAACAGTTACGCAAACTTACGCGAGCTCACACAAAATGTGAATTACAAATCGATACATAAAAAGAAAAAGGAGGTCCGTCGGGAATCCCTTATCCTGCAACTCAGCCTGATGTCATAAATTACGCCAAAAACCAAAAAAATGCACAAAAAGTACATAAAAAATGCCCTATGCAGCTGCTCTTGCTGCTTTCGCCGAAAAAAATATCTGCCCTATTCTTACCAATTACGCCCAAAAACGTGTCCTTACACGTGAACATACGACAAATACATGAAAATAACCCTCGAAATACAAAACGAAAAACACACAAATCATCAGGAACCTAACACAAGAATTTTATGCATGACGTATACAACAATGAAATTTCTACCGCTCTCGCAACCTGGTTTTCTTGGAAAGGAATGACAAAAGTTGCCGTCCCATGTTCGCGGCGCCAAATGTAACGAGTGCACTCACGGTCCCCGAAATGACGTGTCAATCACACCCCGGCACGGGGCCAAACGTCGTTATGCGTATGGGAAACCGGTCGTGACTCACGGTCCAGTTATCAAGTTCGGTACTGAGACGGTCGTTTATTGTCGTACTACTGCGAGGCGGAGATAAATACCTTGAAAAGTTACACTGTTTTGTTTACCTTTGATATGTAGATTCGAACAATCATAAAACACTAATAGCATAATATCTGGTACCTGAAAAACGTCAAATAACAACACTGACGAACGGTAAAAAAGTGAATATATATTGTAACAACAAAAAAATATTGCAATCAACAACTGTTTACAAAGCCTCCTCACTCTCACAACATTCACTCTTCTCTCTTTCACACACATGAGGTATTTTTACATGTGAAGTATGGATACAAATCATGGATCTCATTAACATATCATTCCTTTTAATTTTTTAAACCTTTATTTGAATTTAGGGCATTTGTCTGCCAGCTCCTGTGCTCTTTTAAATTAACTTGAGTGCCAGCCCTCGGAAAGCGGTTAACTAAGACAATTGGGTCGGCGTGGTTAAATCTTTCGTTCGAATGAACGTATGCATCGAGTCGTAAGCATGACATTATACAAGTTTCTCGGACGGGAGTATTACACACAAGCCTCTTTCGTCCAATGAGAACAACTACTCAATTACATAGTGATGCAAAACTTAATTGGCTCCAGCTGCCAGAAATACACAAATCAATCGTCGGCGCGAGCAAAAATTACATCAAAAACCACTATGCAACACATAATACTACTTCATGCGCACGACCTTGCAATAAAATTTACGCCTTCCACAATTAAACAGGACTCATCAGTCAAGTATTGACAAATTAAATGGCGCGACGGGGCGGTCGGTTACACAAGAAATGGAGCACACTTTGACAATTTATACTAAATATTAAAGAAATGAAATGGAGCTTCTAACCCTTAATGCAGACAATTAAATTAGAACATCTGAACATGAAATTACCCTTTTTTATAACAATACCAAAAATTATCAGACGCGGGGGTTAGGTTCGGGGTTTCCTGAGTAACTTTGCGAATAAGTGAGACTTCGGCGTTAACTGTACGGTGTTGATACGAACAATGCACGTTTACATTGACATAGACCCCCTGAAGTATACTCTACCGGACTCTGCTACCTGGCGTGGTCATTCATCTCTCCTGGACGCGGGACTTGCACACGGTTCCTTTGTGGCGAAATTGTTTTCCGAGGTCGATCGCGACGAAGAATAATTGCGACGATCTGGTGTACTTGCACCTCCTTAGTACTTCAGGCGTTCCTCTTGTCACTAGCGTTGGATGTACGTGGCCACGCGCCGGTCAGGAATCTCTCCAGTGTCGGGCATCAATTGGACGTCGATCTGCAATCATCTCTCTCTGGTGACATGCCTCGTTTGGGCGTCGTTCTGGAATCGTCCTTCCCTCTCTCTCTCTGGTAACGAGCTTCGGTTGGGACGTCGATCTGAAAGCGTCCTTCGGGCTTTGGGCAGTGTTTGGTTTTGCGTCGTCTGACTGGCTTCGGCGTCGTTGCAGGCGTCAGGGGAGTCGACGGACTCCCTTCTCGATCTTCTTTAGCCCTCCATTATTATGTAGTCCACGCTTGGCAAAAACAAATCACCGCGTAATCTTCACCAAAATAAGGCGCGCACTGGTAACTCTCTATCTGCGATTCGCTCACGGTACGTAAGGAAACAAAGTTCACGGACACAAAACAATGATCACGCGAGAGTGTAGCGCGGAGATGCTCTCTATGAAATCCGGGTAAAAACTGTGTCTGGAATGGGGTACCCTTGTTTATATGTCCCTTTCGAATTTGTCCGTTGGGAATGACGCTAAGGTGGCTTCGCTTCTCTTTCTGAGGGGGTGGAAATGACCTCTGTCCATTGTCTTGAAACGCGCGGTCAGCAGCGCGTCTTCGATCCTTGCAGGCTTGGGCTCCAGCTGGTTTTCCTAGTCATCCGTGAACATGGGTTCGAACGCCTGCTGCGACTCAAGCCCGGTAGCGGTGAAAATAATCTTCCCTTATCTCCGTGTTGGTGCAAATATGTCATGTTCTAAGCGGCGGCTGTCACTCAAGAAAAACCCTTCTCCCAACTCCCGACGTCTGGCTCGGATACAAGTTTATCCACAAAATAAGATCAAACCTCACACTTTCATGTTTGTGCATAAAATGAATCAATAAACAAAAAATAATTTATATCGAACTGCGTTTCACATGTCACTAGATACCGTGACAAAAGATCGTTGCTTGCGTATTCCAGCTATTGCAAAGCAACCAACATTATTAAATTACGAGTAAGAAGACGACGACCTGATTTGTGGAAAAGCAAGTCATAGATTCTTCATCAGGACAATGCTCCTGTCCACACGGCAATGTCAGTCAAGGCTTTTTTTGGCCAAGCATGGGATCCCAGTGTTAGAACATCCACCCTGTTCGCCGGATATCACTCCATGCGACCTTTTTTTATTCCCAAAGATCAAATCAGCACTGAAAGGAACCAGTTTTTCAACCGTATAATCTGTGACAACAAAAGTGACAGAGGTCATGAACATGGTTTCAGAAAATGATTTCCAGCATTGCTTCCAGCAATGGAAGATTTGTATGAAGCGGTGTATCGATAGTGCAGGGGAGTACTTTGAAAGGGATAATGTTCGTATTGTACAAAATAACCAATAAAAGATTCTGTAGCAACAGTCCGGTTTTTTGTAGCCACGCCTCGTTCGTAACAACAAACTTGTTGGCAGCCTGGTAGATTTTCGAGAATATATTCCTATGTATCAAGGTGACACATCAGTGGGTTCATCCCTATCACCAATACTTAGCAACATATAAGAGAAACACTCCAAACAGACAGTCTTCAACCAAATCACCAAAATGTGAAATATGTGAGTTAGGTATGTAGATGATACATTCGTGATATGGCCAGATGGAGATGACACACTACCAGAATTCCTCCAACGCCACGGAGTAGTTGATTAGAGCAACGGATATGCAGTAAAAACCACAGGTCTGTTATAGGTTTCGCAGGTGCTTTCTCAAAACTTAATGTTAGAATAAGTATAGTTTAAAGCATTAGCCAATGGATAATGTCCAATTAATATTGCATGCTAAGTAGTGAAATATAGTAAATTAGAAAATAATCCCCATGAAAAATAATATTGCACATAAAGTAGATTTTATGTTACCACTACACTCAACCCTCACTTATTTTGGCCTGTGCGAGGGCCATATAAAAAGTTAAACCAATGACGATGCCAGAGGATGAGCATGAGGTGGGGGCTGAGGAATTTCGGAACTTTTCACACTGTACAGTAGGCACGAGCTACTTTTATTTTCCCCTAATTTTTACTAGTCCTTTGGGGTCACTATTTCTGTTCAGTAGCCGCCAGGCCCTTTGTCCAACTTAAGTCCAGGGGTGGCTGAAGATACAATTTTCACCTGGGTGATATGGGTATTTGGTGCCCCACCAAATTAAACCCTGCCCACCTTTTTACTACCCTTGTCCTCCAACTTACCACCTTCCTTCAATAAACAAAGATGACCATATCATATATTTGTGGTTTTAATAACTAAAAATAATAGCCATATTTTAAGAATACTTTGTGTTACTGTTAAAGAATACTTTTGTTGTAGGTATGTGTATATTTAATACCAACATAATCACATAAAAATAACAATAATCCTTTAGGCCTCCCGGATGGTGCAGTGGTAGCATCGTCGCCTTGTAATCAAGGGGTCTTGGGTTCGATTCCCAGTAGAGGCACATAGTGGTTCGGATCCCACTTTGAACTGTTGGCCCAGTCCCAATTAGCCTTACTATGCATAAAGTGCACTTAAAACACCAACTCAATCAATCAATCAACAATAATCCTTTAGCTTAAATTTTTACATGATTTTGCAATATACGAGGGTCATCCAGAAAATAAAGATCGTTTGGTTATACAACATGAAAAACACAATATTTATTGGAAAAGCAATTCTGTTACATACCTGAAGCTTCCTTCACTTCTCTACATAATCACCTACATTTAAACCTTTGTCGTATCTGGGCACAAGCTGCAGAATTCCCATGTTATACTCTTCTGCCGCCAGTTCATTAGGCCAGGTGGTCACTGCATTCTCCAACTCTTCATCACTTCCACTGCCGCAGAACCCATTGTGCACAAATTTTGATGTAGCCGAGATGTTGCGACAATTTCACCAAGCAAAGAACGAGAAATGTCTGGAAACACAATGTGCAATTCGTTGAGAGTTACGCCTGTCATGCAAGATTCTGTTGTACACTGCAGTCTTCAGGTCTTCTGTGATGTGATGGGCGTCCAGTTTAATCGTACACATTTGTTCATCCATTGTTGAACATTTCACACCATTTTCTCACATTTCTTTCATTCATTACATTATCACCATACATTGCTTTCAGTTGCCGGTAAATTTCTGCCGGTTTCACCTTTTGAGCATTCAGAAATCGAATAACACTCCTTACCTCACAGTCGGCGGGATTTTCGATCATGCAGTTCATTTTGACCACTCCAACTGCACAAGGACGACTTCTTGCAACCTCCACTCACAGCGTTATGAGCACAGCTGTTATGGAAACCAGTTGACCCTGAGCTGAGGAGTGAGCTGCATGGCAGAAATGCACGAGCGGTCTTTTGTTTGAATGCAGTGACCACCTGGCTTAATGAACTGGTGGCAGAAGAGTATAACATGGGAATTCTGAAGCTTTTGCCCAGATACGACAAAGGTTTAAATGTAGGAGGTGATTATGTAGAGAAGTAAAGGAAGCTTCAGGTATGTAACAGAATTGGGTTTTTTTTTCAATAAATAATGTGTTTTTCATTTTGTATATCCAAATGGTCTTTATTTTCTGGATGACCCTCGTACTTAACATGTTCCCACTGTAATAGGCCCAGTTCCAATTAGCTTTTCTGTGGACAAAGTGGACTTAAAAATTAACTGAAAGAAATAGGCATGCTTATGTAATTAGAAACAAAGTTTTGATGTTAATCGAAGGGGGATATCCCTGTCTGGTGCCCCAGTCTGTCGCTCAGCCCTTAAGCCACCCCTTTGTAAGTCCATTTGTAAGCAACAAGGGAACAGAAAAGAAAGTATATTCACCACTGCTATATCTACGACCTCTTGTGAGAATAGGGAGGGAAAAGACACCAGATTTGTGTTTTCGGAAAGGTGCCGAGACAAGAGGGTGCACTGAGATTTTGCTCGGTGTCCTTGTGGGCCAGTCCGGCCCTGGTGATAAGGTGAGACTTGTATGTCTGTTTAATAGAATTGTCCTTTATATAGAAGATAATATATTGTGTAGGTACCTTAGGGCAGTGATTCTTAAGCTTTCACGTACTGCAGAGCCTCTTTAAATAATCTTTGTTGTAGACATAACTGAATATTTGAAGCTCTAGAGTGCACAGATTGTTTATTACAAGTTGCTTATCTAGTTTTAATACAATGATTACATTTCTCATATTTTAATGATAATATATTTAATAGCATTAGCCATTTTATATTGGAACGTATTAACAACAGAAAATATCAACCAAAAATAATAGCATTAAGTAACAGAAATAATAACATGAAGTAAACTTACATGTGGTTAAGAGACTTACACACTTTTAGTAAACAGTCTTCTAAAACATGCCAAATTATCAAAAATGTATATTTGGCTTGTCAGATTATTATATTGGCTGGGCAGTCTGTGGAACAGAGAACGCTGGATGAGGCACAATCTTGGCTTCTGAGAAGCTGAAATAAATAGTGCACACAAATTATTGGTCGATTTTGTAAGACCATATTTTCACCAATACTGAAGAGACATACATGGAACTACCACCATTTGAAAGAGGATATATATATATCCCTCTCCCTCCCTCCCTCCCTCCCTCCCTGCAGTGTAACTTACATGTGGCAGGCAGTTCTTCCATTCTTGCCAAACCTCTCAAGAATGTATTGAGTGAAATTTTTGGTGGTAATGGAGGAATGTGAAGATTGTCTTTGCTGAAACTCCGCCAGAAGAAATTGCACACTGTGAGGTCTGATGATCAGGATGAACATGTCCAGATGTCTGCGACTGCTGCATGACCTGGCAGGTGTTTATTTAGGTACTCTCAGACGTCCACATGCCAATGTGGTGGGCCATCGTCCTGCTGGTAAATGAATTCCTGTCCTAAACCGTTCCCACTGGATTAATCATGCAATGGCCACAGACATCATCATCTGCATATGGCCACCCTGGTCAGCGGACCTCACAATGTGGGGTTTCTTCCTCCACTTCCACAGACACTGCCAGAATTCTGAAAATGTATCGACACTCCTATTCGAAACTTCACACAAGACATGCTTGAGAAGGTTTGAGGAGAATGGGAGTACTGCCAGGACATCTGGCCTCGTTTTCGCCTTGTAATCAAGGGGTCCTGGGTTCGACACCTGGCAGAGGCACAATTGGTTTGGATCCCACTTTAAACTGTAGGTCCAGTTCCGATTAACCATAATGTGCATAAAGTGGACTTTAAACACCAACTCCACTCAACTCAAAATCTGGCCTGCCACACATTGTGTGCACATCAAATGCATTTAAGGTATCTGAAACTGCAAACATTCCTCTTTCAAATGTGTATTCCTGTTCGGTATTTGATGAAAATATGGTCTTCAAAATTGACCAATAATTTGTATACATGCTGTATGATTTTTTGTCTTTTATGTATTGTTTATCCTGTTGTTAAGCAAAATTTCGGCACATGAGGAGATATATATAGGAACTGTGTCTATAATGTTGTCTGACAAATATATAGTATATTTTATATTGAGAATTTTGTATTATGAACAAGTTCTGATATTAATAAAAACAATAAAAATATTGTCATGTTTTATCTCTTGAACTGTGGAACATGTGAATTTTTAATGTGTTTATGTAATAATTGATGTTGTAATGTCCTTGAAACTTCCCAGCAAGTATAAAGGTTTGTTAACAATTCTTCAACCTTTCACAGACCTCCCAGGAGGTCAAGGCAGACCCTATGGGCCACATGTTAAGAACTGCAGCCTTAGGGAATGTGTATTTGCTTTCTACCCGAGTGGAATAGTAATTGTATGATGGTACTTTACTAATATTTTACTTCATTTTGTAGTAACAATGTAAATGGAAGTAAGTTGCAGCTGTAGCTTTCATGGTTCTGCAGAATGTATTCTCTGTTGTAGATATACATGAATAATTTGAAAGGAATTTTCTTTATGCACAGATGAAGTACATCACATAAGAATAATTGAATTTCGTAATTTGAGTATTTCAGTTAAGCAATAACGAAATTATCCTAACAAAACTAATATTATATCAGTATGACATGTACATCCTCTGTAGAATAAAAAAGAGTAAACAAACTGGAACTTGACACATTTTTTTTTCAACTTCACCTATATTTTGAGAGATATCTGTCCATGAACCGGTGTCTACAATTGAAATAACTACTGTATTTCTTCATATGTGCACTATATGCGCTATAAATTATGTCTAAGCAGTGCCATTGATTTCTACCTAAACCATTTTATAGGAAACTTTTTCCCTCTCCGTTGAATAGTTTTCAAGTTTTAAAAATAAGAAGTACTATATTACTTACATCACATTCAGCCTTCATTATGTCTGCACTTGTGATGTAGAGCTCGCATCTGATGATTATGCTACTTGGCATCAAAATGCTAAAAAATTTCACTGTTCACTGTGGAATTCAATTGTAGGAGAAATTTTAAGAAATTGCCGAGGAAAATGCTTTCGTCTAAAATGGGTCTTTGGTCACCAATTTTCAAAATAACAAACAATATTGTGTATGTAAAATTTCATGTTTCCATGTTGATAATTTTTCCCTGATTAATTTCGAAGGCTCATTGCCTTCATTCACTGAAGGTAACTGTACATTATAAAGTATGTATTTAAGCACCATCATTGATTTGTATTTTATACCTTTTTATAGTAATTGTTTTTCCTTTCGGTTGAATAGTTATTGGCTTTTAAAAATGTGAAGTTGCACCTTTAGTGTAGAGAAATTTTATTACCGTTATTAAACAATATTATTCTCTTTTAAAAAAAAATTAAATGATGGATTCAATGGCTGAGTGGTTATCACATCGTGCTGCGAAGCCAGGGGTCCCAGGTTCGAATCCCACTCGGGCATGGTTGTTTGTAAATGTCCATTCATCACTCATCCCCATCTTCACAAATTAGCTAAAAGTGGCACAAAAAGCGAAGTAAAATAAAGCAAATCAATCAATCAATAAAAAAAATTAAAGTATTTTCAAGCTGATGAAAGTTCCCAGCAACAACAACAGGTATATTTCCTATGTAGTCATCCCACTGGAATTCTTGTAATAGAGTGATTTCAGTGAGTCCGGACACCCACTATATACACTCCTGTTTAATACCCTTTAATACAAGAAAATAGTAAGATGAAATGAGGTTTTTCTTTCTTCGACTGAACTTTCATCAAGGCTTTCCCCCAAACCCACCCCTAATCAGGGGGTCTGCGCGGAACTATGCCTCACGGTGCTTCCTACTAGGGGTGTAGTGTTTCTGCAGTTTGCATTTCCAAACAGGGATGGCAACTCTTCATGGAAAATCATAAAACTGTGTTATGTTGGTCTTAACCACTGTAATAAAAATGTTTTATGGCTCAAAAGATATTACAGCATTATTGTATTTACTTCAATATGACTGATATTTGTAACATTTCTCCCGTACATAGGAACAGAGGGAGACTGGAGATTCCACTGATTTGTAGAGCTCATTTGAGTATTGTGAATTATCCCCCACTGCAGTATCAATAAAATATACCTTCTCAGAATATGTTTTGAGAGGTGGTTCCCTTTTATGGGGTTAAATGAAATGCAATGTTTCTTAAACTACTTTGATTCCAAAAAGAAGAAAGATATTTGACTTATGAGTCATTCCATGCCAAATCAACACAGATATGTGCAATTTCCAACCTGACCATCTCCGATTTTCATGAAATTTGGGGAGTTGAAACTATGCATGGAACTTAGTAACTATGAAAATTTTTAGTTTCGTTTGTCTTGTAATTGTTAAATTATTCAAGGTCGAAGTTTGCATAAATTGCTCTTTTTGAGCCCGCTTACTTATACTAAACGTGCTGTTACTCCGCCCCTATTTTGCCTAAGAAGCTCAAATAAAGCTTATTGTACAGGGAATTGAGCAAGGTTTCCAGTGATATATAACAAGCCTACCTTTGGATAAAAATATAATTTTGTCACATGACCTTAACCTTTGACCTTGAATATCTCAAAACATTTCATCACCAAAAATCGTGAAAAAAATATATTTGGTCCCACACGACATACTCTAAAACATATCAAAAAATCATTCTGGGACTGCAATGGGATCAAAAGATAAAAATATGTTTAACTATGTGACTGATAAAAGCCTCATTACGTGAACTATGACGAGTCAAATGTCCTTTAACACCCCCTACAAAATGTAAAGGATTTATCCTGGTCATCAAAGATATAGGTTAGGCAAAGGGAGATTCCTAGCTGTGTGTGCCAAGCGCAGGTCTGGCATATTGTTGACTGCCATATTGAATTCAATGCAAGAATTTTAAAGGAAAGGGGGTGATGTAATATATCAAAACAGGCTAGAATTTCACGAGAAATAAAGCGGCGAAGGTTTTTCCCAACATATATTTAACCAGCAAAATGTTATTACTGCATGCTTGTAACCATTTTCTCCTTTTCGAGGTGTTAAAAACAAAAACTTTCATTTCACAGTATCCCATGATGTTTACTCTTTACAATCTTGCTTTGCTCCTTCAGCACCCTCTTTACCTCAGCACATGCCCCCTGCCTCCTCCTGTTCTAGCTTCAGTTAGAAAATATGCATATATATAATTTTAATAGTTCTATGTTGCGAGTGAGTTACAAATTCTGTTGTTGTTTTCAAATCTCTATTTAAACAATGATTCACAAACTGAAATAAAGAAATGAAACTATATATTTAGAGCATGGTTATGAAGACTTTAAAATATAGTGGGAAGTTGATAGATGCTTGGTATTGCTTTTGAACGAAATCGGTCAAGGAATTTCATATTGAAGTCTTATACCCTTACAAAACTTTGGAAAATACTCTTCACGCTGTTCAGAGTTTATCTTTCAAATACTGGATGAGAAACTCTAGAGAATTAGGAGTCATGTGTATCTTTGCCTTAAAAGATAAAGAAAAAACATGTGCAAATAAACGTATGGCAAGTTAGCTGCAAAGGGAAGGCAAGGAATTTTCACTTCTAAATTGAGGTAATGTTTTATTTTCAATTATTTAAAAATTAAATAGCATTTATTTCACTATCCAGCACAAGAAACACAATGAACCAAACAAAATTTTTATCTCCACATTTTCCAGCAGGCAGTGAGTGGCAAGCGCCATCATGCCCCCACTGGTGCGCCTATGATCAGATATAAATTTGGGACTTAATGTAAATTAAATTTATTTTTATGCTTAATTCCTTATACTTTCTTTGCTTCTTCTTAAAAGTTGCAAAAAATTAAATATGTCATTATGTCAGGGAACCGACTACATAAAAAGAGGAAGACAATTTTTATTAAATCTATATCTTTACAAACTGAGAATAACTTTAATTTAATAGGATGCCAGTAATTTCACAGGACACCACGAAGTTAACGCTTTTCTATATTTATATGTCTTGCTTGTTCGACACCCCATTTGTCTTTAGCTCCCAGGCAACCACCTCGTGCGAAACCCCCCCTTTTTTTACAACTCTCTTTCTAATATATAATTGCTTTTACAAAGGTAAGAACTCTTAGAGCCACAAAAATGGTCACATATATCAACTATAGACGTGAATGAATCACTTCTGTTTTTCATGAAATACTTGCCGTTTTACATCAAATACTCTGTCAGTAAATTTTATATTGGTACTTTATGAATATCCGTTGGGAGAAATTATACCTACATATAGTGTCACTGCTTCTCTACTCATCCCTTTCGGTTTCTTTCTGTCTGATTTCATTCTCTTTTTCAAAATTCCATATCTTCTGCAACCACTTTTGCAGTAAAGTTTCAGACATTGTTACACTAAACTACACTGAGATTCTGACCTAAGGCCTAAAGCATTTGACTGTTCTCTTCCCTACCACTCCAAAATCATCCATCTCGCCCAAGTTACAGAAAATAGTGTGGCTAACCATAGTAACACAATTCACTACAAGAAGTCATACCTGTATCTTTGAATATCTTCCCTTACTTTTATCGTACATTTTTCACGTGAAAGAATCGAAAGGACAATGCAACAAAATGTAAATTTCATTGACTCAGGGGTTCAATTTACAAATCTGTAACGTATTTAAGAAATATTTATTTAGGTATTCAAACTCTCAACTGTCAACACTGTGTGCGGTATGTGCTTCCTGGAAAGAGGGTGAGAGGTCAGTTTGACATTTTTCAGATGGCAGTGTTCCTTCCAAAGCCTTGTCAAGGAAGCTGGTGTTTCCAGGAAATGACCATGCTGAACATTCCACCCTCCTTCTTTGACACTTTGGTTGTAATTGATCGAAAGGCCCATTGGACTATGCTTCTTGTAGAGCCAGAAATGGTTCATTTATGTTGAAGTATTGTTATTCTATTGTTGATATAAAAATCCACACTTACACCCCCCCCTGTAGGAGATGTTCTACTTTTCTGCTTGGGGTGTGTTCGTCAAAAGTTGGGAGGGTGTAAAGGGGGTGTGGATAAATCACTGGTGCTAGCTTTCCGTTATTTCGAAAATGTGAAGAATTTAAAAAAATGTGAGTTTAACATGGTCTATTCCAATAAACATAAATTATTACGGATTCATCCAAACTATTTTGGGGTATTATGATGAACGACTGGGGCAGGTAATGAATGTATCTGCGGTCTTGGGATGATGGGCGCCAATATATAGGGAGGAGGGTAGATCAAGTATAGTGTTCAGTAAAGCTCAGGCAGGGGGCCAAAAAAAACAGGGGTTCGAATTTCAAGTTATCGCCATTCATATATTTTTAGAGACACTTAGAGTTTAGGGGTTCCCATATATTTTTTAAAGGGATAGAATTCGAGCATGTTGTATCCAGGGCAGTAGCTTAGTAATATCCAACCTTGGACCCCGCCCTCCTCCAATTACAAAGTCAATATGTTACCACAACACACGGACGTTGTCAGGATCTTATCCAGGGTGGAGGAAGCAAGCATTCTTTAAATATTTTTTTTTTTTGGCAGGCGGGGGCAAACGAATCATTTTTTCCTGATAATAGTGTTACCCCCTCCAAAATATTCCGTCAGTGTAAAGTCATAATGTTCCTGCAGCGCCCTGACCTTATAATAATTACCAAAAATAACTATGACTGAAATGAAATTATATATGTGAAATGTGTCGTTTTTTAAGTTGATGTTCATTTTCCGGGGGGCCGACTTTGTCCCCCGCCCTCCTGAACATGCACGCCACTGCGTCATGGACGTGTTACTATGTAAATCTTCTTGCAGTCGTTCCATTTTTATACAAAGCAGAAATTTGAAATTACGTTAGGCTAGGTCGCCCATTGCCACCTTGGGTGCTGTCCTTGTTTTAAATGAAGCTTGGAAACCGCGCGCGGTAGAGGTTAGGGAAATTCCCGAACTCCAAGAGTACGTACTAGTTTCACCCAGAATTGTGGAGTTAACACTAGTGAAAGGGCACCTACAGGTAAGGTAAGTAATTTTACTTTCTTCTCATTCGTGCATTTTCAATTGTCCGTGTGTGTGGTATGAAGGATGTGCGCTCATTGTCGATATTCGTGTATTACAATCGTCGCCATATTAGGAGCCTTTGGTAACCAACTTTTGAGAGAATCAAACCAAAAATCGGTTATTATTATTGTTACTGTTTTCTTAAGATGTAGTCAGTAGTAAATTGTAGTTTGTAACTTTTGAAAAACACTCCCTACAAGTTAGTGCCGGATAGATTTTGGGCCCTCCTGCAAAATATCATTGGCCATTATTAAAAGCCCCTTACAAAGATTTTGATGTTAATCAGTTTCCTCAGGGTGTGGGAGCGGCGCCTTCCGACATCGGGGAGACAAACACACTTAGGACCGCTGTATAATAGACGAAAGCATTCTCCTTAGCATTTATTATTTATGCCATGACCAAAATGTTACCGTGTAAAGTGAATTTTTTTATATAGCATTTCAGAAGTTGGCTTAAATTAAACTGTAAAAAAATATTCAGGAACCTGTTAAACTTTGTGATAAAAGGCAGAACATTTGAATCTTCAAATATGTACAGGGTGTCCCAAAGCTAATGATTCATTTTCATGAAAAGCATGTTTAATAATAGAAAGAGAAACGTATATATACATAAGTACAAAGGGCACATTTGAGGCATTAGATATCAATAAAGTTCAACGTGGCCACCCTGCATGACAACGCACAGAGACCGCCGTAGCACTGAACAGTCTCTGCAGTTGATCAGGTGTGATGCTGTTGTCCGCCTCCACAATCCTTCCACGCAACTGATCCAGGCTTGTTATTTTTAACCCTACACAAGGGACTTGATATAACCCCACGCAAAGAAGTCTAAGGGGGTAAGGTCGGGTGACCTCGGAGCCCGATCCACCTTCCCGGAAATTTGCCGTTGAGGTAATCGCGAACAATGAGAGCAAAGTGGGGAGGTGCCCCGTCCTGTTGGAACACAAAGGTATTCAGAATTCCATCAGACTGTGATTGTGGTTCCAGGAAAAGCTCAAGCATATCAAGGTAAATTTTGCGGTACCGTTCGCTCCGCAAACATGAATGGTCCATAAATCTTAGTCTTGGTCATACCTAACCACACGTTCAACTTCGAGGTGTTTTCCCAACTCTTGCAACTCGGTAGAATTGCTGTCGGCCCAAATCCGGCAATTGTGACGGTTCACTAAACCACATGTGTGAAATATGGCCTCGTCTGATCAGAGGAGATTGTCTAACAGGTTTTCATTTTCCATTTCCTTGGCCTTCAGAAGGTCAGCACACATTTCAGTACAGGTTGCATAATAATCCTCCTCCAGGTGATGCATCACCTGGATGTGATACGCCTTTTTCTTCAGAGTAAAACGAAGAGTACGCCAAACACTGGTTCGTTGAATGTTCAACTCGGCTCAACTATAGGCTCAACCAACGAACGGAAGCATGTGGGCTCCTTTCAACGGCCTCACGAATGCTAAGGAGACTGTCCCCTCGGATGTTGATGGTCGTCCAAGACGTTCCTCATTAAGCACGCCACCAGTTCGTCTGAATTTGTTAACAAGAAGCCTGATATTGGTCCTTGTTTGTGGTTCTTTTCCATATCTTCGATGGTACAGCTCACACGCCTCCTCGAATGTTTACCACCCAATTCTTTCTTCTACAGAGAACATCTCTTCAAACACCTGTGAAAAAGAAACAATACATTACTAGTTTCATGAAAATTAATCGTTACTTTTGGGACACCCTGCATATTAGACAATAATATATCTAGGGGTGTGCTGTGCGAGGTCCCGACTGGTCATTTAAAAATGTCGTTAATTCTCGACGTTTTCTGCATTTGCAAGTGTCTGGAACTCGCCATCGGAAATTGTTAGTTTTTATTCCATACATGCAAAAACAATCACTTAAGGTGAAAACAACGTGTAGAATAGTATAATAGTACAGAAAGTCATTGAACTCTTTGACACAATGTTGAATGTAGCAAGTGCCTTCAGTGTCCACGCTACCAGTGCTACGTCGCTTTGCTCCACCGTTGAGGGTTACTGGAGGCACCCACTAATATGGCAAGGGATGGAAATGATGATCGTGTTGTTTATACATCACCATCGCGTTGAACTTTTGATTGATATTTAATCGCAACAGAAACAGAGGATGAAAACTTGATGGAATATTAATGTAAGGATATGGTTCCGTAACTCGTTCACATTACCTACGTGGATCATAAATTGTCATTTCTCTGCTGTGGATGTTGGTTGGCATTTGCAAGCTGTACCTTGTTGCCTTGTTAATAAATGCCATAAAGGTATGTATTCTCTGTGATATTCCACATAATTGATTTTGATTTGCTTTTTTGGTAACAGTTCGTTATATCGGAGACACATAAAAATCGGATATTTTGTGTTTCGCATGGTTCGTACTTACCACTAGTGGGTATGACTTAAGATGACCGGACCCCTCTCCGATTTTCTTCATATTTGCCATACTTACTAATTGAGACCTCCTAATGACGAATCTGAAGTTAAAATTTGTCGGAAACGTCTAGAAATTGCAAAGTAATTGCGAACCATTGACGGTAGCCCCACGAACCATTGACGTGTGGTTAGGTTAGTTTCGGTTAGGTTAGGCAAACATAGTTAAAATTTCATGTTGTGGTAGTATGAGGATCTAGAAATTGCAAAATCATTGCGGGTACTAGTTTACTAGGTACTAATTTACTATCCTTTGGACACCTATAACTTCTGAGTTTCGCCAATTTTTGACATTTGCACTTACCTATCTGCTTCGCGGATCATTTTTAACGTGTATTCACGTTTTTTTGATCATTTTTTTTAAAAAAAGTTTTTGTAACTGAAGAACGTACGTTTCCGCAAATGGTTTGTGGGGCTATGTGTCAATGGTTCGTGGGGCTATGCGAGAATGGTGTGTGGGGCTATGCATATTTTTTCGAAACCAATTTTTAACTATTGTAACCTATTGTGACCCTACCTTACCTAACCTTACCAGAAATGGTTCGTGGGGCTATGTGAATGGTTCGTGGGGCTAAGCATCAATGGTTGAATTTCCGCTATGAAACATTCTCACATCACACAAAACACCTTCCAGGTGTTAGACAATACTACAGGAACTTATTATGGTAAGTAGTTTCTTCTGTAGAAATGAAGAAATCTGTCCGAAGGATAGTAAACTAGTACCGATGGATAGCCCAACGAACTATTTCCGATAAGGTTAGGTTTGGTTAGGTTAGGCAAGCATAGTGAAAAAAAGGGGGTTGGAAACACTGACAGGGGCTTACGTCATCAAATGTACGCAGCATGCAGTTCACGTAGCGAAAGCAATGGCAATTGTGCGTCGGTGAGATATTTCTCTTGAAAAATACATGATTTCCCTGTCTCATATATTCCACGATGAAAGCTTGGAGAAACTCATTTTCGTAAGTAGTTTCTTCTGTAAAAATGAAGAAATGTGTGTCTGGTATAACGAACTGTTACCGAAATTAATTGACACTCGCAAAGAAAACACCCATGCCAGGATTGGAACCCAGACTCCTGACCACACAATTGAGAAATGCTGATGAAGCAAGGTCCTTCCATGATGTCGGTCCAACATTTGATTGCTAGTGATCTAGTAATTAAATATTGTGCAACTCCCGATTGCTTAGTGCTAATCTCGTAATTATGCATGTGGGCAATGGTTCCAAATGTATCATAGGATGCAGACAAAGTACTGCAGAAGTGTAGAAATGATTGTTACAGTAAATTTGAACCTTGATTAAAGTAATTACGGCCCAATTTTTTTTGTTTTATTGCGATTTCATCATGCTACGGCGAAGTACTGCAGAATTGTAGAAATGGTTCTTACAGTAAATTTGAACCTTGATTAAAGTAATTACGGCCCAAGTTTTTTTTGTTTTATTGCAATTTCATCATGCTACGAATGCAATTTTTACATGGTTCGGTTTCGATTTATGTCTGTTAACACATACTGCGGAGTTTTAGCGATCGCTTAATATTTTGTTCAATATAGCCTATGCTTTCATGGTTAGGTTAGGCAGATAAGGTTGGGTTCTCTTAGTATTAAAATAAAGTCCCTAAATGCATTCTACTAAGGTTCTGAATTACTTCTACATTAATTCCCACTAGTCTACGATACTTACAGTCGCTTATCAACAGAAAATACATGTCCATGGGAGGCACTCATGCGTAAGGTAATTTTTAAGTTGTTTTTCAACATAAATATCTTTTTCGAAATCCAAACAATGCTTATTACTTTCAGGAAGGTTCAAATTTCGTGTGACAATGATTGCCAACTTGCTTGCAACAACCCTAAATTGCACGAAAATATTACATTGCATTGCACCACTACATTCTAACTGCCTTTACCCCCAAGTTTGAACTCCAGATACTCACCAATTAGAAACTGATTGGCTCCCAGAGCCACTTTATGCATTGTATTGTTGGATAATTTCCACCTGAAATCACACACCATAAAAGTTGGGCCCAATTTTTCCATGTAGCACTTAGATTCAACATTAACTGAACCAGTGCATGGGTGCCGCCAGAAATTTTGACAGGGGAAGGGGGGGAACATGCATGTTTCATTTATGAAGCACTGAACATAAAGATAAAATATATGAACACATAAAAATATGTCCAAAAACTCAATATGCTGACCAAGGCAGAATTTATTTTATTTTAAAACAAACTAAATGTTACGTTCAACCTTCTAGCAAGGTTTTCTTATCTACGAAGTGAAGTGTAAAGAATGTCAGAGTGTGTACATAGGAGAAACAACAACGAGGCTGAAAGACAGGTTGAAAGAACATAGGGATGATCTACGACTTAAGAGAGAGAGAGAAATGCGATATTTAAGCACACGAGAGAAACAGGACATGACATAGAGTGGGATGAGGCTAAGCAGATAGGAAGGGAGAAGAGAGTACTAGCGAGAAAATGGAAGGAGGCCAAGGAAATAGAGAAGAAAGGAGAAGAAGATACAATGAACTGGAATGGGGGACTGATGATATACAAAGAATGGAAGAAGGTGTTAGAAAGAGTGAAAAGGACAAGAGCGAATGATGAGAAAAGAAGGAAGAGGAATTAAGAAAGAATGAATAATGAAAAAAAGTGTGAGATAAGGAGTCAACCATGTTCCAGATGAAAGGGAATGTTTATCTAAATCGCCTGTCAGGTGAAACAACAGTTGACAGGAGAAGGCCACCTGCTGGAACACCTGGAAAGGAATGTCCCAGATAAACAACTTTCTAATAATCTTGTGTCTGGAGGGGATTGATTTTTGTGTGTATGTGTGTGTGTGTGTGATCATACTAAATAATGCACCACCTCTCACTACATGTTTCAACACATACTGTGTGTGTACCTTATTTCATTTGTATTTGGTACAGAGTCTGAAGAAGACCTTGCTAGAAGGTTGAAACGTAATATTTAGTTTATGTTTTAAATAAAATAAATTCTGCCTTGGTCAGCATATTGAGTTTTTGGTTATCATGGAAACAAGGCTTAATGGTGTTATCATTAAAAATATGAGCACTTGTGAACACCACTTCCTTCACTTGTAGAAGGTAACACAACACAGCAATTCCCAGAACAAAGATTGGAGATGTTCGAAAAAATGAAGATTCTGATAAATCTAGGAGAGGCAAATGTACCTCACCCTTACCCTTATGTGACGGTGCCTATGAATCATTGTGACTTACAATATACAACTGGCAAAGCATGATTGTATCAATGAGTTTGTCCCATTGCTTATGCATTTCATCAATTCATTATTCATCTGCATCATTGCAATTAACCTAGAGACATAAAGTCTTAAAAATTGAAAAATTTGGAAATTAAACTGTGCAAGAACCATGGTGGTTCAGTCGGTAAGACATCCAACCGCCAGGTGGAAGACCCATGTTGAATTCGTGATGTGGGTGACTTCAGGTCCTTTCCAAGATCATCTGTAGGAGCTAGCATTGTGTCATCCCTACATGTTTGCGATTGCCCCACAATCCATCTCATCTTATCATCGATCCTTATCTTTGGAATTTGCCAAAAGTAGCAGAAAAGTGAAATAAGCAAACAAGCAATGTGCAGAAGAAAAAAAGCTCTCTTTTTAAAACCTTTTAGGCCTGTGTATTTTTTGAATCATGTAGATCGTATGAGTATACTTGCCTCTTGTTGTAAGATGGCTATTATTTATTGACTTGACTAGGGTTACCAGATCGCTGTCCCAAAATGTAGGACACAAAACATTCGCAATAAATAATACATATTTCTATAGAACACTTTAGAAAGTAATTTAAAAATGATACTTCTCATTTTTTTAAAATGAATTCTTAAATACAAAGTGGCTGTGGTGGCTCAGTCGGTAACGTGTCTGACTACCATGCTAAAGGTCTCGGGTTCGATCCCCAGCTGGTTCAAATCCGGGAACTTTTCTAACGTTGGAAGCGGCCCCGGCGCCCACCCAGCATCGAATAACATGGGTACCTGTGGGAAACCCTACGGGGTAAAGGCAGTCAGGGGCGTGGTGCTGATCACATCACCCCCACTCACGACCAGATCAAGAAAGTGTGGGGTGTTACCCCCACACCCCCTATACGCCTTCATGGCATGGTGCTAAGCACAGGGGAACACTTTACCTTTAAATACAAAATGTCAAAACTTGTGATCATACTACATGTTTCAACACATACTTCTCAGAGAAGAAAATTTTTTCTCAAAATTTCAGGTTTAGTCAAAATATATTCGTGAGAGATTGGACAGTTAAACTCTTGGAAATTATAGTGGCCTGTATCAAACGTTTTATAGATTTTATGAAAAAAATTCTCTTGTGAGTCCGTTGTGATGATGGTAATGAAAGTACTCTCTCAACATTTGCATTATGACCTGTAGGGTAAACAAATATTCAGGAATTACCTTAATTTGAAATGGTTCCAGAAGTTTCATCTTGGGTAGTTCTTAGTTCACGAACAGGGTGCCTACCAAAATAACAAATCCAAAAGGTAACAGTTCATTATATCGGAGACACATTTCTTCATTTTTACAGAAGAAACTACGTACAGAAATGAGTTTCTCCAAGCTTTCCAACGTTTGTGGAGGTATTTTCTTTCATCGTGGAATTATTTTGACCGGAAAATCATATATTTTTCAAGAGAAATGTCCCACCGACGCACAATTGACATGCTTCCCATACGTGAACTACATGCTCCGCACGTTCGATGACGTAACCAACCCACTGTCAGTGTTTCAAACTTTTTTTTTTTTTTGCTATGCTTCCCTTACCCAACCAAACCTAACCTAACCTTATGGAAATGGTTTGTGGGGCTATCCATGAATGGTTCATGGGGCTATCTGCCAGCTACCGTGCATAATGGTTCGTGGTGCTATCCGTGAATGGTTCATGGAGCTATCTGTGAATGGTTCGTGGGGCTATTCGTCAATGGTTTGTGAGGCTATCCATCAGCTACCCAGGCTATCGTCAGCTACACGTGCATAATGTATAATTTCCACCGGTGACGAACACGATAGTAGGTATTTTTCGGTGAAGAAGGTTGAAACACTGCATACCCAGAACGTGAGTCGAGATGTGCTCTGTATGTGAAAAATTGTGTTTGTTTTCATGTAAAAAGCATAATGGCACCTTGAACTATGTTCCGCAACACACAATTGGTAAGTACGAACCATGCGAATCACAAAATATCTGATATAAATGTGTCTCCAATATAACGAACTGTTACCATCCAAAATTCTTGACTTTTTCAGGACTTTTCTTGGCCTTTTTCCCCTCTATTTCTTAACCTTTATTTATTCGACCTCTACTTATACAAAATTGAAAATTAGCAATTAAGAAAATAAATATATATTTAAAGAAACACCCCTACCAAAAGGCCAGTTAAGATGAAAATTGAAGCTGTATTTAACAAGAGAATTAGACCTGCTTTATCTATTAATGCTGTTAGACTGTATTTGGCAGGCTAGTGAGGCTCTGAGGTCTGGACTCAGTCAGTACAATCTTATGTGGGGGCTTGAGTTGTCATCCCTATATGTTTATCCCTTCATCCATTTATCTTACCACCATTAATCCTCATCGAGGTTAGCCAAACAGGCAGAAAAGTGAAGTAAAATAAACTAAATCAATCAATCCGTCATTGTGATAGCAAAAATTCTTGACCACAAGTATAATTTGTTGACTTTTTGACCTACTTGTTGATTTCTTTACTTTTACTTGACCTTCATGACTTTCTTGACTGGTAGACACCCTGAATAACTTTGTTATCTATACCCCTACTTCACAATCAAAATATTGAGTAAGAATGGGAAACACCTTGTTCCATCAGTATAAACCCCAAGGCAAGAAATTCCGCTCAGAACAGTGACATCATCAGAATGTGGCCCCAAAACTTTGTTCATTGAATTGCTTCGTTTTCCCGTTTGTTCTCTAGTAGGGCAAACTTTTCTTTTCTTTTTGGGTCATGATTGAATGAAAATAAATTTTACTATTGAGTGTCAAGCGCAGTCAACTTGTAATTTGCATGATTTCTCTTTGTTCAACTAAAACACATATTTTTCTCAATTCGAATTTTGTGACACTCAAAATGTAGGACATTTATGATATTTTTCAAATTCGTCCCAGACGCCGGACATATGGCTAAAATGTAGGACATGTCCAGGAAAAACTGGACGTCTGGTAACCCTAGCCTTGACGCTACACTATAAGGGAAAATGGGAATTGAAGACTAAATCATTTCTTCGTTTTTACTACCAACAGTCTACAATGGCAACCAAAACACCTGTTTCAATTCTTCAAGAGCTGGCTGTACACCAAGGATGCAATCCACAGTACGAGCTGGTGCTTGATGGAGTAGGCACCCATAATCCTGAGTTTGAGTATGTGGTTGTTATGCGAGATATTTCAGGTAAGTGCTTGTGGTACTATGATTGTTTCATACATTATTTGGTTTTCGATCTTTATAGTGGATTTCCGTTTATATTGTGGTACATATACTGGGGTGTAAGGGGTGACCTTCCACGTAGTACACCCAATTATCAACCTAACTTCCACATAGTACACCCTGGACTGCATTTTGCAGACAAACGAGGCTTTGGCGACTGGCCTTATGGACAGTATAATTCTGTGTGCTGTCCTGAATTTTGTCCTCATGTGTGTTGAGTGCCTGTTTACAGCCTCAGCTTTTAACGGAAGTCAGAATATTTTAAGATTTTAGTTATGCAATGGGTGCAAAATAGCCTAAGTGCTGACGCACCCAAAATTTTAAAATCAAATTCAAACTCTGGCAAGTACTGAATGTATGCAGTGCTTTTCTGCATTTTTAAAGTGTAAAATGACAAATCTAGTGAATAAGAAAATATAAGTAAAATATGTATTTCTATCCAGTGAATAAGAAAATATAAGTAAAATATGTATTTCTATCCTTTTTTGACCATACAGAGAACAATAATAATAATCAATTTATTAAAAATATTCCTTCACCATTATGTTGCTACCTGTCCTCATAATTGAAACTTTTTTTGACAACTTATTGCCAAAGAAATTAAGTAATACATCACACAATTAGAGTAATCTTGCGAGGCAGAACTCGTGTGTTAGAATACTGGATAGGTATTTAACTACATTACATTGTAACTAACGTTGCAGAAATTTTATTGGAGAAAAAATTGACAATTTCCAAATGTATTTATTAAAATTAGTAATAATAAACATATTGTTAATGTCATTTATTTATTTATTTTTATTTTTTAAATTCAATTTTATATTTCATTTTATTATTCTTATTTTGCTCTCCTGCCTCACGTTAATGTTGAAAGCTGAACTGAATTCTCATTTAACTTTCTGTACTTCTGTTTGAGAAACTGCATTCTTCCATGTGAATCGGTTTTTTTCTTCCTGCTTTTGTTGCCCACCTTCAAACTTTCTAACAAATGTTCCATCTCCCCCCAGAATTGGATAAATAGTTCTGGTCTTTTTGTGAATTGTACTGAGTCTTGAATTTGCTTTTTTCTTTCTTTCTGCAGCAAGAGGTCGTGGACGGTCAAAAAAAGAAGCGAAGCATAATGCCGCAGATGCTGCTCTCAAAGAGCTGAGTAAAGCGGATGATGTGTCTGTCAAGACTTCTGCCAAGACTCCAATAGAAGAAATCACTGCGGGAGTGTAAGTTTCCAAGATTGATATTAGACCTAGTGCAAGGGAATATTGTATTCTTGTTCATTAGAGTTTTCTGTTTGAAAAGTTTCCTGCATCTGGTCTGAAACAATAAGGAACTGAACGTCAGTTCTGTAAAATGTTATTGACTAATAATATCTTTCAGTGCTCGTACTGCAATAATGAATTTCATAGTGTGTAATTAGGATAAGCCATCTCTGGTAAAAATTTAAATTTAAGCAGAACATGTAGGCTCAAGTAGGAGTCATACAAGAATGTTTGACACGTACCATGCCATTGCCCTACCAACTGAGCCACCGAGCTATCCTGGTTTCTCTAGAATTTAACTTTTAAGCAGACTGAAACATGGAAAACATCTCCGCCTGAACTCCTAATTGTGACACATTGTTAAAGTGTTCTTTTGTTCTCATTATTACATGTAAAATTGAAATATGTCAGGAAAAACCGGTGGTTGAGGATTTACAGATCATTTTATATGATCTATCCCTTAATACTCGGAGGAAAACAAAGGACTTTTTCAAATTGCTTTTTAATAATAGTAACAATGGACTTCCCACCTGTCTGCTAAAGGTTAAGTGAATAATGCAGAGACAATTCCACACTTTTAAAGCACAATAATAATAATAATAATAATTCAGCCGAAACCAGGGCTATCACTGTATTGCAGGGATCTGGGTTCAACTCCTGATTGAACCTGCATTTTTCAATTAAATTTCTATGTAGTGCATCTGCGTTTGCCAAGTTACAACTTTATTTCAGTAGAAAAAAAGTTGTCTTTACAAGCGACTAGTCATCATTTCTTCTGTCCAATGTTTCGGACATGTATCCAGATTCTCCATCAAGGAATCCCAGGAATTAAAATTAAAAAGGATGTAGTGGTTAAAGGAAAAGAATGAAATGAAAGCCCCCTTTTTTTCTTCTCTCGTCCCCTATTGTACCACTTGGCCATGATCAAATTAGTCATGAGACACTTTAAAACTCTTGTAACAATGGAAATATTGTAAGTGTGTGCTATACCATAGTTTTTCTTGTATGTATGCTTTGCTTTCATTGAAGAATTACACAGGAAAATAGTGCTATACCATGCCAAAACTAAATAAAGTATGTATTAGAATTAATTTCCATATTTTTATATTTGGAAATTTTAAGTTCTTTAGTCCCAGGACCTTGATTGAGTGATTGAATTGGTGTTTTAAGTCCACTTTATGGGACTGTACCTACAGTTTAAAGTAGGATCCGAACCACTATGTTCCTCCACCGGATATTGAACCTGGAACTGTTTGATTACAAGGCAACGATGTAACCGCTATTCCATCAGGGAGGACCCCCCCCTCCCCGGGGCCTGGAGGATCATATAATTTAGATTTCACTACATTATGTTTGTGCAATGATGCCTTGGAATGCAAGAATGTTTAGTTGAATCAGCATTACATGTCGGGGAATCTTTGCATGTTTTTTTTTCTAGTATACTGTTGCAAGTGTTGTGTGTTTCCTTTCCAGATCCCAAGTGCTCTCTCCGTACAGCAACCAAATGCAGGATAATGCGATCGGGGAACTCCAGGATCTGTGCAACACACATCAGTTGACAACCCCTGTTTACGATATGATCCATGAAGAGGGTCCGCCGCATGAGAAGCAGTTTACGTTCCAGTGCACAGTGGCCAAGCAGAAAGAGAGAGGTATGTTGTTTAATGTGTGTTTAATTTCTAGCTAAACTAGCACACAGAGTAGCGTTGCCATCTTATGAAAAAAATAATTTGGAAATCGCTTCTAGCATCGGCCCTGTGGATGCTGGATGGATGAACTTTGGAGGAAACCAAGACAAAATACCACTCTTCGAAGTCATGTAATCCTCATCCCCTAATTTTAAAAAGGAGAAAAATATGCAACTGATTTTAGAAAATCTTAATCTTCAAGTAATTGTGAAAATTGGATGTTTCCTGCAGGAGCCTTATTTGTCCCTTGTTGCGAATGGGTCCTGGTATCTTTTTTTATTATAATTTTTTGTTATTATTACGTGTAAAAGTAAAATATATCAGCAAGGAATGCTGGTTGAAGGGTAATGCTCCATTGCAATTTTTTTTTTTTGGGGGGGGGAGGTTTGGGAATAGACATTTCCAAAATGCATTTGTTAAAAATAGGAACAATAAATATATTTTTTCATTCCCGTATGTTATACCTTCACATGTATATTAGTGAACCAAAAAAGCAGAACTGAATTATCAGTTGTAGTTTTCCAGAAGTGATGTATTAAATACTGCCATGTGATAGTTTCGTTTAAAACCAACCATTCCAAAATCATAATTTGGGTGGTTTCATTTGAAACCAGTCACCCTCTAAAGTTTAAAAGAAATAACAGCAGTATCCAGTCTAGAAGGCCAGATAACAACACCAGTACACAATACACTGTTCACATATCATGCTATGATGAATCTTAGCCCTGATAGGTCTGTTTCATTGTGTGTGTGTAGAATTGTCCAAATGATGCATTACCACACTGTTCTTTTCGCAACTCTTTTCAGGTGTAGCAAGGACAAAAAAGCAAGCAAAGCAAATATGTGCCCATAAGATGTTGCAGCGGTTACGGAGTTCCTTGGAAGGAGTAATAAATTTTCCTAGCACACAAAACATAGGAGAAAGCAAGCAGGTAATTTTACTTTTTTTTTTTCTTTCTTCATGTACACCTTTGTGTAGTGAATATTTGGTACAGAGCTGAAAGAGGACCCATTAACAACAGAGCATATGTTGCTTCAGAAATCAAAATCTCCCATGCCGGAAATTGTCACAGGATATAGTGGCAAAAGGTATGTTGAATCAAGATAGCTTTTGTTTTTTCAAGTAAAAAATGAAACATTGTATTTTATTTCAATTCTAATGTATGATATTTTCTGTGCACAAGTGAAAAGTTAGGAGTCTACCTAGCACAGTTTTAGTGTCCAGTGAAAAAGGAATTCTACAACAAGCCTTAAAAATTAGTACAAAATGTAGTACAAAGATTCCATTTTACTGAACTGCAATTTTGCAGCTTGAAAACAACAAATAATCTATTTAAAGCTAATTTTCTCTGGCGGTTTCCTGCCCCATATAATTGTTTAGAGAACTGTTCATCTTTTATTCCCCTGCCGAAAATTTGAAATTTATATTTTTACTGACTCTTTTGACATTCTAGATCACTGTGCACTGCATCAGCATGATTAATATGAGTAGTAACAACGGTATCAATCACCTTTGGTATAAAGTTATTGTTTTCTCAATCTATATTTAACCTTTCTTTGTAACACAGTTGCTACCTTTCTGATAGATTTCTTTTTTTTTAATAAAAGATCTTGTCTAATGTCTTGAACATGTCCTATGATGTGTCAAAATGTGAAGAACAATAAACGAAAGAAAGAGGAAATTCCCCACCTCTGAACTCCCTTCCCTCGCTTCCCTAGTTTTGGATTTCTTACTTCATTTCCAGTCAAAGGAGTGGGGGGGGGGTCTTTTTTCTGAGCGTATATACTTTATCATGGCTTTCATCAGGGATTTGCTGACCTACATGGTGTAGTGGTTATTACAGCATGCTACGATGCCATGTCTCCATGATTCAAATTCCAGTCTATACCGCGTTTGTTAGAACCTGTCCCATTTCCCACGCTAGCGATCGCTCGACAGTTTTGATGCCAATGAGAAACGAGGAGAAAGTCATCTGCTGGGCAGTGAGGAGCGAATGGAAGCCAGAATAGAGGAGCTTAGGGCGACGTTGTTGCCACGTTGCGTATATTAATCTGCTGCCTGGCTTTGGCTTTTCCCAGCACGGAGTTCATGCGGTCTGCAACAGAACGCCACGTGGTTTCTGCTAGAAAAGTCAGCGATCAGCGGGACAGGTTGTAACAAACGTGGTATAGTCATGGGTGTTCTTTGTGAATGTCCCTTCATCAATTTCATCATAGACGTATCCTCATCATAGCGATTAGCCGAAAGTGGCAGAGAAACGATGCAAAATAACCTAATTCAATGAATCAATCATTTCATCAGTGATTTGTGATATTTGATCTGAAAGTTATACAAGATGTTTTTATTTTTCCAAATAAGATGGCTGTTGCTTTTGATATACGTGGTCTGTTAGGAAAGTAATGAGACTGATTTTCTGTAAACAATGAATTTTATTATTTTTACAAATTAAGGTTATCCCCTTCCAAATAGTTCCCTGGGGCAGCTACACAGCGATGTAGGCGTTGTTTCCATTTTTCGTAGCAGTGCTGGAAGGCTTCTGATGGAATACCTTTTAGCTCGTCGGTTACGCTCTTCTGGATATTATCCAAAGTATCAAAATGGTGTCCTTTCAAGTGGTTTTTGACCAAGGGGAATAAAAAAAGTCACAGTGACTGAGATGATTTATGATTCATCACCTGTGATCACGCAACTGAAGAATTCTGGCTCCCTGTCAAGGTGGTCCAGAAGATCAAGACACACATCCCTCCAAAGGTTTTCTGCTCACGCGTGAGGTTCTTTGGAACAATCTTGGGGCACACTTTTCTCATGTCCAAATTTTGTGTTAAAATTCCATGGACGGTACACACGTTCAAATTTAACTCACTACTGATCATTCTCACCGTCAATCGACAATCTGACCTCACAAGAGACCTCACTCTTTCCACATTGTCATCTGTTTTTGAGGTTGAAGGTCTTCCCGCACGAGGTTCTTCTTCCACTTGTTCTCGGCTTCTAAAAAGGACTTGTGCCATCTCAACACTTGTGCCCTAGATAGTGCATGTTCTCCATAAGCCCTTTGTAACTTTTCATAAGTCACAGTAGCGGATTCGCCAAGCTTAACACAAAATTTGATGGCACAACGTTGATCAATCTTTTGCCAGTCCATTTTCGTAACGCACCTCACAAACACAACTTCACGTCAGATGCTCTCAACAATCGTGTAGGAACTGTAGCAAGTTGAAACTTGTACTGAGTCAACGGCAAGCGTTCACCTACCTGCTGTGTGAAGGTGGGGGCAGCAGCGTTGCCGGTTCGTGCACAGTGTTGTCAGTCTCATTACTTTCCTAACAGACCACGTATATCCCTCAAGTCGTACACTTTCCTGTCATTGGCATTGTAATGTATTGAAATGAAGTATATTGTGTATGACAACACTTTAAAAAATATATAAATCTACAAAAAAAAAATCCGATATTTTCCCCAGTTGGAACACTGCACATATTGTATTTTGCAATCTCGTTTTATGCTCTGTAAATTTTATATTATATTGTTGTAATGTCATATATAGGGTAATGTGTATTGGAATGTATAAAAAATATTCTGTGTTAGTGTATAAAAGGTGGGCTTTATATTCGTTCATTGTGTGTCCTTATTGGGTAATAAGAGTAATATGGCTACTGTATGTGTAGCATTAAGTTTCTTTATGTAATCACTATGATTATTTTACATTGAGTACTACTTTGTCCCTCTTTCTCTCAGCTGAACCAACATTTCACATAGTTTTAACAGCTATATTCTACATGATGATTATGATGGGAAGTTTTATACACTATTGATATTATTAAATAGAGTTAGAGTAATGTAATGTACATTTCCATATTATGAAGCACTACACCTAATGAAAGAAGAATGAAGGAAATGTTCAAATATTTCCAGCATCCAAGTAGTCAAAACCAAGTTGGAATTGAATCATCAGCTGTTATGGTATATCAGTTTATTTTTTTATCCACTAATTTGACAATAATTTTCATATTTCTAAAAGTGGCATGTGACCTACTTCCAAAACCATGTCGTATCTTGAATGATCTTATAAATTTGAAAGTTAGTATGTGTGCACTAGAGTGCTGCATTGAGACTTTTTTGCTCGATCATCTAATAGTTCTCATGGATGACGCTAGATGGCTTACAGAATCAACTGTTTCTTCGCTTGAGCGAATAACACTCGAACAGGCAAACGATCGGTATACACTCGAAGCCCATTAGTTCACGTATAACCATAGTAGTGGGCCTTCAAATATGCTTCGTGAAGTGAACGATGCAGTGAAATTGAAACTAAAATGTACATAGTCATCGTCTCCATGTTAAAATTTAAATTAATCTTAACAATACACATGAATATGAATAGATGACAATAGGCTGAAACTACCAGCATAAATTGTCCATATATATTTGTACGATTATTGTCACATTGAAATGATATTTCATATTCTATATATTCGAGCATGGGAGATTCGATCGAGTTTGAGCAAGCGAAAGTGGTCCAATGCAGTTCTCTAGTGTGCACTGTGATTTTGTATCAGTTTCTAAATATCCATCATTTTGAAGACAAAAATTTGAAGAAGCGTCCGGACATCATTCAGATTCTTCCACGTACATTCTTCCTCATGGCACTTGTTGTGGTATTCTTATATTTTATGTCGGTATTTATACAATTAAATATTACTGCATGCCAGTACATGTCATCAGATTGAGCACATGCTTATGTGTATTGAAACATTTTCACGTGCCTATGACTCCTCTAAGTATATATTCCTGTCCTGAGCTTATTAGATACAATTATAGACATCCTCGTCACCATCATGTAGCATTGACTGCTAAAATCATTGTAATCAGTGGCGTACGCAAGGGGGGTTTAACCCCCCCCCCCTTGAGCTTTTGAAATATTATGAAAAATGCTGTGGAAAAATGACCAATTTATCACTGTCAAGTACCTGCGACAGTACTACTACTACTACTACTAATAATAATAATAACAATAATTTGAATTATTATTCCCGTGCAGCACAGAGAAAAACACAGCATTCCAAACAAGCATCTTCAAGAGTGAATGCCTTGAAAATAAATACGAATTCCTGAAAATAATATATAAGGGCAACTATGATTTTAAAGAGCAAAAAAGTTGTTTTGTATCTCGGCTGCAACAATGTTCAATGATCATGTATTTTTTTTGTGTGAACAATGAGCATTAACTAAAGAAAGTTCTTGGTTCGTTGAAAGTGGCTAATGTATAGACAAAGGCTAGGCCGACAAGAATAACTCAGTCACCAGTCCGCCTTCCCGCGGTAAGTTTGAATTTCTGAATTCAAACGACAATAAAGCTTAATTATTGTAACATGTTTTGTTGGTAATAACAGTGAGACAATCCAGATGTGAATTATCGGGGATATTTATGCGGGGACAAAGCCGGAAAAATTCCAACCAATTCCGGGAATCAAATCGGGATCTCCCGCATGGTTGTCAGATGCCCTACTGACCAGACCCCCGCAGCTTCTTGGATGAGTTCCGTACTTTGATTATTTCAATTTATTTTAATATATTTTCTTGTTTTTATAGATTTTCTTCACACTTAAAATGTCTCATCTCGTTGAGTAGACAATTATTTCGTAAGAAAGAAAAAATGCTGTAGAATTTGTTAAAAATCGAATCACTAGAAATTAATTTCGTTTTATTGCTTTCATAAATACTATATTTATGTAGATCTCTACTACTTAATAGCAGTAGTGGTATTAGTAGTATTATTAGTAGTAATTCAACTAATTAATTAATTATAAGTATTATTAATTAATTATGAGAAGTATTATTTAATTAAAGTATAATAAAACAATGGTAATGTGAATTTGGAGAAAGTTTTAGATATCCCCCCCCCCCCCCGATGAAATCCTGCGTACGCTACTGTATATTGTAATTGCTATCACGTAGAGGGATCTAATTACCAAATGTAGTCTAATTTGTAAGGCCACTTGTTTTTAGCTTTTTTCTTTACAGCTTTTTTTTCCTATCACTCGAAGCACCCTTTACATGACATGACAGCGTGGTGCAATTTGTCGTTGTAACTTTTAGCAGAACTAGGACGACCAGATTAATTGGTGCTCTATCGGTATCAGCTGATATTGGCATATTGGTGTATCAATTTATTGCTGAAATTATGGTTGAGTTCAATAATTAACCTTTCAGGTTTTTTATAGAATATTTTCAGTTTTACTTAGAATCATATTGGTCCATTCCTAAGCAGAATGTGATTCTAAAAAATCGTGATACAAAGCAGGAACTTGCCTTACTTTATCTATCTATATTGGTATCCTGGGCACAATACCCGGTAGAGTTGGGTTAAAGTGGTTTGGATCCCACTTTAAAGTATAAGTTCAGTCACGATTATTCAGAAACTCAAAAAATCTTGCTCCATATTGGCTGAAAGAAGCATGTAGGGTATATTTTCTTTCAATGCAAATTTCATTTACAAGCAATTACTTGTTTACATTCATTAAATAATAAAAGTCAATGCACTAGTGAGGAGGTTCGTCCATTCGTTATAAAAACTGTACTAGAAGTAACTCTAATTTTAAAATGAACTTAGATTTTTGATGCAATTTACATGCATTTTCCACACAAACAAACCAAATGTAAATTACATCAAAATCTCTATTGAATTAAAAAGTTCAAGTACCCCAAGTATGCTTATGGGGATTATGGGATCTAAAGCCTATTCTCCCTTTGGATCTCGGGGGTTGCGATATGATACCTGTTGGAGGCACATTGCACAGTGGTTGGGATCCCACTTTAAACTGTAGTGCTAGTCCCGATTAGCTTATCTGTGCATAAAGTAGACTGAAAACAAAAATAAAACCCCATTGGATCTCATTTTCTTGAAGCCAGTAGGGTAATATACACGCTCTGATCAAAAGTATCCTGACACTCCATTGCAATAGTTAATTGAAGCCTAGATGTCTCGGAAACGTTACGATAAGGTATAAAAGAGCTGAGGGCATCAGGTGGTGTTCATAGAAGTAACAGTTGAACACACAAACAAGACTTTGTGAATTCAAATGCTGACTGCTCAATTGTTGCCACATGAGCAAGAAGTCTGTCAGGGACATTTCAACCCTTCTGCAGTTGTCAAAATTGGATGTTAGTGATGTGATTTTGAAGTAGAAAAGAATCGCAACAGAACTTGCGACCATGTAGGCTGCATATACTCACAGACAGGGACCGTTGATTTGTAAAGAGTTGTTTGTGAAAACCGCCAGTTATCATTGGAAACAATCAACCTAGAGTTCCACACTGCTAATAACAATATACAGACCAGCAGCATGACGTCGAGAGCTGAGAGAAATCAGATTTCACAGCTGACCATAGACCAAACATCTCCAGTATGAATGCTATGCGCCAACTGAAGTGTAAAGAGCATGTCACTGAAGAGTGGAGGACTGGAAATGTTTAATTAGGAGTGAAGAATCACGCTAAAGATGTGGAGGTTGGATGGTGGGTGCCTGGAAAACAATATCTTCCTTCATTTGTAGAGCCTGCAGAGAAGTTTGGAGCAGGTGGTATTACAGTGTGGGAATGATTTTCCAGGAAAGGACTCATCCCTCTTGCAACACTGCACGGCACTCTCAATGCGCCAGCGGATTTATATGTAAATACATATTTATGTATGAAGCTGAAATTAGTTATATGAGGGTCATCCAGAAAATAAAGACCGTTTGGTTATACAAAATTAAAAACACAATATTTATTGGAATAAAACAATTCTGTTACATACCTGAAGCTTCCTTCACTTCTCTACATAATCACCTCCTACATTTAAACATTCGTCGTATCTGGGCACGAGCTTCAGAATTCCCATGTTATACTCTTATTATGTAATTAATTTGCTCCATTTTCATATTTTTAATTGCATTCAAAATATTGTGAGGCTAAAGACAAGTGGCATTTGCATTACATTCGATTCTGTAGTTGTGTTCGTTTTTCTGTAGAAGTTGCAGAACTTTGATGAAGCTGTCCGCCAGTACAGCCGCTTGAAGAATACTTCAAATGTTCCCCTGGACAAGAAGGTATCACAGTGTCATCTGCTGATGAAGGATTTAAAGAGTGATAAACTTGAGATGATGAAGGTGCGTAAAACCTCTAATGTGGCTTAATAGCTTATCGAAACATTATATGTTCGAGGGCTGTTCAACAAAACCTGAGACTGATTTTTTTTCTTAAGTTTCTTTGCATGTTATATTTTTTAATTACCATTTTTGAAAAGAGAGAGTTTTCGTACATAATACCTGTAGATGGCAGCAGCATATGAGTTCAGTTGGAAGTACCTTAATTTGTTAGTTGTTTGCGTTTCGCCTGACAAAAATGGAGGTGGACTTGAGACAAGCAGTATGGAGCAATGAAATTCTGTTTCCTTTTGAAGAATACATCTGCGGAAACTTGTGAAAAGTTTAAGCAAGCCTATGGTAAATGTGCACTACCTCATTCTACTGACTTTAGATTCTTTAAGGGGTTCCAAGAAGGCAGAATTTCAAGAGTTAAGCAAGATGGACCTGGCGCTTCAACAAGTGCAGATACAGAAGTCAACATTAGCACAGCTGCTGTAATTGTCCATCAGGATCGACGGATAACAGGAAGACCAACTTAGAGAAGCCCTGGGAATTTCAACAGGTGGTACTTTCACAATTCTCCATGCATCTACACATGACCTAGATTTATGCCCAATGGGTACCACACCACGGCTATCGACTCCAGAGCAGAAGGCTGTTTGAATGGACACATGTCGTGAGGTGCTGCGTCTGTTTTCTGATGGCAGTGATGCTTTCCTCGAATCAATTATCACTGGTGACAGCCCTGATCTGGTCCTTTGTTGCTTTTTATTATTCCCCACGTTGAAAAGAAAGCTACTTGGCCATCAAAAGCAGTGTTTTAGAGGTCTGAATCGATTCTGAAGGATGTTACAAAGAATGGCTTATGCCTGTGTGTGAGGACTGGCAGAAACGTTTCCATAAGTGCATTGAAGTGGGTGGGGACTACTTTGAAAAAGATATGTCAACATTGAAACAGAGAAATAAATAGTTGGAAAAAAAAAATCAGTTTCAGTCTTTGTTGAACAGCCCTCTAACTTCTTGGTGGTCAAGTGTGGTAAGTAGTCAACTTACCGTCTCGGCAACAAATAATCGTAGTTCAAGTTCTGGCTTTGTGTGTGTGTGTGTGTGAATATCTCCTAGTCCATTTGCTCTGTTCATGTGTGTGTGAGAGAGAGAGGGGTGTGTGTGAATGTGCATGTTTATGTATGTGGAAAGGTGGACATGGTCCGTTGAACTTGTTACAAGTGATAATTTATCACTTAATTGTTGCTTTTACAAGGTGCTGCCCAAAAGCAACCTTGTACAGTCATGGACACTTCTGGGTTGTAATGATTCCATGCCCTTTCAATAGGATTGTTACAACCCAGAAGTGTCCATGACTGTACAAGCTTTATAGTAGTGACTTGTTAATACTTTCCAGCATTTCAATAATTTTACCAAGGCCTCCCTCCCCCTTCCTTGTATACGATATATTTTTCTTTAAGTTCTGCATCTTGAAGAAGTGAGTGGGAAATAGGAGATTCATGCTAATTAAGTAGGCCATACTTCAGAATTAACTATATTGACACACAACAGTCATTTAAGCCTATGAAATCATTTGTGTTTGTCCTGTCTATATATATTTAATATTGTGTATACATTATTTCCTGTGTTAATATGATTCAAATTTATTTTTCAAAGAATGAGCTTATTGACCAACTGGAAGATCCTCTTGCATACTTAGAGGATGTTGCAGCACAGTTGGGTACAACTGCTGATTATCAAGAGATCCCATCAGCATCTAAAGGTACGTGACTGTTGTAGAGTTAAGATTATATCCCATAAATATTTCAATATAAGGTCTTGTCAAATCTTAACGACAATGTAGTCCAGCACAGTAACAAATTAGTAACCACTTGGATTTTTTTATTGTGAATTGCTCATATTGTTGTAAATATGTGCTATGTCTCCAGAAACTAAATACACAGTGGTTGTTTGATTCATTTGGTTTATTTTATTTTGCTTTTCTGCCACTTTTGGCTAATTTCAATTTTGAGGTTTAGTGATGATATGATAAAATTGTTGAAGGGACACGCACAAAGAACAACCATGTCCAGACCAGGATTAGAACCTGGGATCCCTGGCATTGTAACATGGTGTGATGACTGCCACAGATGCCGGTGTGTCCATTTGTGGAACTAATGTTCAACCAGTAGCGTGCCCAGGGTTTTTGAAAGGAGGGGTGTTATATAGATATATATATAATGGATAAAAGCAAGGAGGGCCAAAAGGGCTAAGTAAAAATAAAAGAAGGTAAAAGGAAACACTCGCCGGACAGTAGAAAAATTCAAAATTTTCGCTAACTTCGTAGCATCATCGGTGTGAGGAGAAAGAGACGGAACCGGAAGTTGGGGCCCTGCAGAGTTGCCAGGTCCCCATCGAAGAAGAAGCGGTGCGTAGAACGAAAAAACACTGTTTCATCACCAGGCTCATCGTAAACTGTGAGTGTGTGGGATGAGCTGGGAGGCAGGGCGGGAGGGATGGGATGGCTTGGGAGGGACGGTGGGTGAGGAATGGGCATTACTGGGTGGCCTTGTTCAGGCCAAGTGGAGTGGTTGCACTCATGGCTGATATATAGGCCCTCTCCGCTAGTGGCGCTAGCGGAAGAATATACATTTTTTATGTTTAAATTATCTTTGATTGTTTGTTTAAGCCTATTCGTTTATTTTTCACTGCAGTTTGAAGAAGTAGTTTCATGTGAGAAATGGAAATTTCTTGTGAACACTTTCGGGCAATGATTTTTTATGATTTTAAATGTAGTTTAACACCGAAACAATGCATCAAGCGACTTCATTTGGCTTTTGGGGATGAAGAACCATCCAATAGGACTGTGTACAATTGGTTTTCCGAATTCCAGCATGGTCACACATTTCTCAGTGATGAATTTCGTGAAGGTCGTCCATCCATGTCTGTTGTTGCCAGTAATGTTGATGCTGTGTGTGAAATGATTGAGAGAGATTGGCATGTGACATACCGTGAGATTCATGCATTCTTGAACTTGACATGAAAGCAATGCATATGATTTTGCATGGTCATCTTAATGTATGGAAACTTTCAAGCCGTTGGATCCCACACAAGTTGACCGAAGCTCAAAAACAGGCTCTTGTAAATTGGTGTAAAGAAATGCACAAAAAATTCAACCGAGGCAAGTAAAATTTGGTGTACTACATCCTTACAGGGGACGAACCTGAAACTAAACAGCAATCCACTGTTTGGGTGTTTCAAAGTGAGCCGAAACCAACAAAAGTTGTTCGTTCGAGAAGTGCTGCCAAGCAAATGATTGCTTGTTTCTTCGATTATACCGGACATGTGGCAACGATAGCTTTAGAAGATCGAAGGACTGTAAATGCTGAGTGGTATACAACAATTTGTTTGCCAGAGGTCATCAATGAATTGCGTAAAACAAACCCAAATCGTCACATTATTCTTCACCACGACAATGACACATTCCGAACAGCAGTTTCTGAGGTATCATCTTCAGAGTGGAATAAATGCTTTCAAAATTGGTTTGAGCATATGGAAAAGTGTATCGATCTTAAAGGTGAATACTTTGAAAAATAATAAAGCCATTCCCAGAATTTCACAGGCCTTTTTCATATTGATTGCAGAATTTTTTCCAGCAGCCCTCGTACACCTTCAAAAAACATCTTGCTAATCAGGGAGTTGCAGAGTTGATTCCAGTGAAGCCACATTTAGAGGTTTGGATTCTACTTTAAACTTTAGATCCAGCCCCAATTAGTCTTATCTCTGTGCATTTGCCTCATTTTGCCATCCAGGAATAATCAACAGACATGGCAGCACACTCACTTCGTACAGAAACTGTCTCACATCATTCCCATATCATTGTGGTGCTCCATCCTGTTGGGGGAAAAATGTAGAAAGTACCTTGTTCTGGAAACAAGGATGAAAAAAATTGTTCATTTAACAAATCCAAGAAACCCGCAGCATTTAAGGTTCCATCGATGTAAAATGGACTCACCAATTGCATTCCCCACACCACACCATTAACTTGCCAGCACTAACCAGTAACCATTCGACTGTGATCTGTCCAAAGTGAGTTATCAGATAAAAAGTATCGTGTATTCTGTTTATTTATGAACATACAAATTGGCCTCGTCAATGTGAAATACTTTTCATTCCAGTGGAAGCATCATACTGTAATTGTTGGAAACAACTATTCACAAAATTCAACCCTTCGGGAATATCCGTGATTAAAATCATATGCAATGGCATGCGAACTTCTCTCCCTAGATGTCAGTATGATCTCGATGCATTACTAATGCATTAGAGCTGTTTCAATGCTTTTCTTCTGACACCTCAAAAAGGAGTAAATTAGTACAAGAATTCATTCTTAAATTTTTACTTGTTAAAGATGCATCAAAATGACCACTTCACTTCTTGTGAAATTCTAGATATATCACCCCCTTCCCATTTAAAATTTTAAATTTGAGTTGAAGAAGGCAGATGTGGTCTGTATGTGTATGTTTATATTTTCCTATGCTCTATAACATTTACCCCACCCCTATTACAAACCTGCAGTGTTAGTTTTGCCTAACAGTATGCCATTTAACTTTTATTTAGGTGTCCATACTTTTTGACCACCTTGTATTGCTGCGCATCACCTCCAAAGTGACCAAGATCGAGAATATGTGGGGCCCTACCCCCCCCACCCACATCCCCTAAATGTGCCTTCATGGTATGGTGCTATATGCACGGGGAACTTTACCTTACCTTTACCTAGTTTAATTTTTGCGACATTTTATGTGTAATTTTTGTATTTGTGGCTTATTTTTTCCTTTTTATTCTGAATATTCTGGTTTGCTTTCTGTAGGAAAGTACATCTATCTAGCTACTGTTGCAACATCACCAACTGTGACAACACTTGGTTCTGCAGGGACAGCAGAGGAGGCCAAAAAGGATGCGGCAAGAGATGCGCTAAAGCATTTGTGTGTTATGACACAATAGTAGTTATGAGGTATGCCTTGTAAAAATCAATATCACATGTAAATAAATGTGTGATTCTGTGAATGGACGGGGAGATTAGAAAGAGTGAAAAGTTTTTTTTTTCTTTTCCTGAAGAGAAAAACAGTGCACAGTGTTTGAAATGACTTTATTGTAATTATTGTTTAGAATATTGGTCACGATTCACATTGTGTTAATGATGCAAGTGAGCAACACTGAACCATCATCGGTAATTCTGAAATGTACTTTCATTATACCTTATAAGGTCATTATCTCCTGTAAGTCTGCTTGGAAAAGTAATTTTAGCTTGAGTTGTAACATCTTGTATATTATCTTGGAAATAATTTCCTTTTCTTGTTTTCTTATATTGTAAAAATACTTCATTGCGAATCAAGTGACAAGATATCCTTAACGTATACATTCAAAGGATTTTTTTCTCATTGTCAGTGTGTGACATTTTACTTCTGTCACCGTACTATAAGAAATAGGTTTTAAGGTAATATATAACATTAGGTTAGGTTTATGAGCCAACATGTTAAGCATGTATGCAGGTCAAGAGATTGATTGGTGATGCTAGAAACTATAAAGAAAAGAGAAGTCATAATCTAGTATAGGTCAAGAGATTGATTGGTGATGCTAGAAACTATAAAGAAAAGAGAAGTCATAATCTAGAAATTGCCATAAATCTTATCCAGGCTCTATAATTAATTAAATATGTACCACTTACTCTTTACACTGAAAAACCCTGAAATAATAATACAAAATATTAACTTGTTGAAAAGTTACTGAAAATTTGCCACTCAACCAGGAATTGAACTTCAGCATTTGACAGTACATGCCCCAGGATCTTAGGAGTGGAATTTGGAGTAAAGCCCAGGGTATGTTCGCTATAACAGTGGCACAAAATGTTAAGGACCAAGGTTCGAACCCAGGTTGAGTATCAGATTTTCACTTTTTTTTTCCTTCAAGAAGTTAAAATTTAAAACTGTTATTCTTGGCTCCCTTGTCCATCCATAAGTAACAGAAATTGGCAAGGTAAAGTGAAGCTTGAAAGTGAATTCCACCACTTTCACAGTCATGTGATAAAAAGGAATGAGCATGTTTTTCACAAAACAGCAGATTGCCAAAGGAGGGTGGAGTCGTATCTCGAGAGTTGGCAGTGTATGTGAGGCTGGTAAATCCGGTATCCGGGCAGTGCCGTGTAATTTTGTACATGGTGTCAAATTTTCATTTTATCAACCTACAGTGTGTCCATCCTGCTTTTCAGTTTATTTTTGTAAGTGAAGAAGAATGATTATTATCATTTGTGGCTTTTGTATCTTTACTCACAGTTAAAAGATAGTTGATTTTTTGATAGGATCCATTTGAACGCATTTTAAGTAATTTTAAAATGCCAAACTAATTTTTAAACCCAACATGGCATTATATTTAGGGCTTTGAAATTGGTTCAAATTATTCCAGTCTTTTTACCTGGCAATGACCTCAATATTGAGTTCAAAGTGGAATATATATCATTTCAAACAAACAAAAAAAAATGAAAGAAAAACTCTTCAGGATCATGTCGAGAGAGCAAAAATATACATCAAAGCACTTGGTTGAATAGGAACTTAGTGATTTTAAGTTTTTGATGCAAATATGTGTGTGCATGCTTTCAATGCATATTTTAATGGTTATAGAATAAGTAAATAACTCTTATCTGTTTTTATTATGCATATGAAAATCACATACAATGTTTACGTGTGAGAAGTAAAGCAAAGTCAGTACAGCTTTATTATTCAAGTAATTACGTTAACTTAAAAGTTATAACCAAAACTGCAGATTCATCAATATAAGTGGACAATGGAGAAAAAAAGTATGAAGCTCAAGTATGTATCAACTATGAAATTTACCTTTCTACCAGTTAAGAAGATTGGCAGATTCATGATTTTTAGAAAAGTATTCCTTCGTGTTGTTTTACTAATAGGGTGCATAAAATGTTTGGTACATTTTCAGAATTATCATTTCGTGATGATGTTAATGTGATTGCCAGGAAATATTAACTACATCTTCTTTTTATTTGTTCTTATTGTAAAAAAAATATTTTGTCATTATGTATATTACAGTCTTGGTGCAATACATCTATTTTTAAAGCTTTCTTTTTGTTAGGTGCTTAGCAATTACCATGTGTTCTCATGTAAGAATATGCATTGAATGTTGTAATAATGAATTTTATAATGAAAACTAATCAATAAAATTATCTGCAATTTGAATAGTGTGCTGGTCTACTTTTATTGTTGTAATAAAGTTGTCATTTATGTCCATCCTGGAGTATAGCAATTAATGTTTCCCCCCGCATCAAAGTAACAAAATGCTTTCCCACTCTGAATCTTTCCTACAAAAGCTACCGTTTGTTTGCTTCAGGCAAGATCTCCCTCTCTGCAGTAACATCAGTGCTTGTACAGTCACGGACACTTCTGAATTGCAGTGATCATATCGGAAAACAATGGAGGAGTTACAAACCAGAAGTGTCCGTGAATGTACACTGATTGACACTCCCGGGTTGGCAAGATACTTTATGGATTTCCTGCTTCAAATGGTTGCCTTTTGATGGCTAAAGCGTTCAACTTGAAGCCAAGACTGACTTTTATGCCTGCCAGCATGATCACACTTTCTCTCTTTTTTTATTACCACCACAAGCTTACCTTTTCATTGTCTTTATCCCTGTAAAAGGAATCAGAAATGTACTGAAACATTGCAGTGAAGAAAATCTGGAATTCAAGCACCTGTAAGTACACCTTTTTTCATGTGGAATGTATTTCATTTGGTTTGTGTTAACTGTAGTGGTTTTGAAAACATGTAAGAAAGTAGTGATTTAGCATATGGATATTTGTTATTCCACCACAAAAGTTTGATCCGTCTGCTTCTCTGATAGCATGGTCCTAAATCTGCATACAGAAATACACACACACACACATATGCACATATTGTGTAATAATTACATTACCTGTGTTCTTTGCGTGTAGAATTTTCACAATTAGTCAACATTTTGAATTTTCAAAATACAGGGTGGTTGGAAAGTAACTTCCTATTGAAAAATACTTATACATATAACTTTTGTAAATACTGCCACATTTGCACAAAACAAAATATTGTGATCCCTGAAGTAGAATTTAATTGCTAATTTGTGCTTTGTCCTCAGTGACAAGAGCCGCTTATAATGAATCAATGTGACGCTGCATGAGCATTCCCAGCTGGGGAGTGTGTTACGTAATGTGGCAGTCTGTGGTACAAGTGCAGAGATGGTGGTGAGGGTGTTTCACAGACATCCTGCTACAGTGAATTCCAAGCAGGGTGGATAAAAATAATTTTTGATGATTTTTTTGTTTAAATTGATTTTTTAATTTTTTATAAAAAATATGCTGAAAATTGCTGGTATGGTTTTTTGGCACCATACATATAGATTTGTTTTATGGAAAGCCTTTTCTAGTAAATGGCCCTCTAAAATTTTGATTAAAGCAAATTAAAAATAAATTTATGTAAATGTACATTTTTTGGTTCCTGATACTGTACATATAAACCTATGGTATAATTTAACAGTACAGGAAATTTCTCCAATTTGAAATTTCGGAAACTTACTAATTTCGTCCTAATCACGAACCTGCAGTTAAAATTTGGCGATCACGTATAGAAATTCCTAAATTATGTGCAATTAACACCGGTATGATTGTATATACACTACTGTGGTAGCCATATTTGATGTGGACAAGTGAGGTTTGGTATTCGTTGTGTACTTATTGCTGTGTCTACAGTGTTACCGCATTGTTAATTTTTCATTTTGGGGTATGAAACGGTGCCTTGAATTACGAATGGACCAGACTTTGGAATTTTGTACAATCCAACAAGCTCTGAGGAGAATGGCAATAGTGACGATGACAGTGTGGAGGGAGATGATGATGTGGAATGCAGCTTCGAATAGAGGCCGGTTCCTAAAGTGTTGAACGAATAGTTATACCAATTGCATGGAGCGTTCATGTGAGAAAATGGCATCTTCAATAGTGTGGATTAAATGTTTGTTCCACGATTCATTGACGGTAAGAAAAGGTTACGTTAGTTAGAATAACGGAAATATCTGCAATTTGTTTGAAATTCGGTGTACTTACTAATTTTGGTCTGGTAATCATGAGTGTGCAGTTGAAATTTGGCACTTATTTGGGGGCAGGTGAATCCAGCCAATTTCTAACATGCCTTTAAAAGGGGGACTATAGTGAAAGCCGGTAACGGAGTGGACGCGGGGCTGCGGTAGCAGTTGGGGTGGGTAGGTCAATTACCCCAGTTGCGGAACCTGGAATCGGTGGGAAATTTGGACTCAAAAATTTCAAATGGCAATATCTGAACTTCAGTAGGCTATACATTGGTAAATAGTTCTATCGCGCTCCAGATTTATGATCTTCACAATTAGCATCACATAATGTTAAAAAAAAAACTAAATCGAGGGTGTAGAAATAAGCACTTAAGTTAGATTCTTTTGCTATTCCCACGTAAAAGGTAAAAAGGTAAAGTGCTCCCCTGTGCATAGCACCACGCCATGAAGGCGTATAGGGGGTAACGCCCCACACTTTCTTGATCCGGTCGTGAGTGGGGGTGATGTGATCAGCATCACGCCCCTGACCGCCTTTACCCCCCAGGGTTTCCCCCAGGTACCCATGTTATTCGACGCTGGGTGGACGCCGGGGCCGCTTCCATCGTTAGAAAAGTTCCCGGATTTGAACCGGCCGGGGATCGAACCCGGGACCTTCAGCATGGTAGTCAGCTATTTCCACGTGTGAGCGCCAAATTTTAACTGCTGATTCGTGATTAGGGGGCCAAAATTAGTGAGTATGACAAATTTCAAACAAAATGGAGAAATTCCAGGTATTGCAAATTCGCTCCAAACCTGTTATGGAATTGTTTGTTGAGTGTCTTGGTGAAATTGTAATAAATAATTTCAGTAATTTTTCTTTAATTAAAATAAAACATTCTGGATGTACTCTACAATTGTAACTTAAAATATATATTTTAGTCTTTGTAGCTGAATTTTGGTATTTCTTAAATGATAGTTTACAAAATATAGGCTTACCATACGTCCGGGATTAGCCCTGATAGTCCTGGTTTCTTAGTGCTGTCCAGGGTTTTGAGAATCTGAACATGAAAATAGCTACCGGTATTGAATATTCATGACCAGAATTTAAAACAAACAAGCCATTTCTGAAAAAAGGCATGTCGGCAAAAAGTGCAACTGCGTCAACTAAGAGATAATGCTACCTAGAACAGAGAGGTTTCCTAAACATCAAAAAATGTATTATTCAATTAAACATTAAAAAATTAATTGATTGATTTGAGAAAATAATGTTAATATTTTTCTTGTACAATTTATAGTTTTAATGTTTCAATAAAATATTAAGGCTTTCAAGGAATTTCAATTTAATAAAATTCAACAGTAATAAGTTGATCGTCAATATATCCTGGGTTGGACCCAAAAAAATATGGTAAGCCTAGCAAAATATCAGCTGTCATATTTATTTAGTTTAATGATAATGACACTAGTTACGGTTTAACATTAGTATTTTGTACATTTTTCGGTACCAGTTTCATAGATCGGAGACACATTAAAATCGCATTTATATATTGTGTGTTTCGCATGGTTCGTACTTACCAATTGTGTATTGCGGAACATGAACAGTTCAAGGTGCCATTATGCTTTTTACACGAAAACAAACTCAATTTTTCACATTGAGTGCTTTTTTTATTCCTTTCTTTTCTTCCAGAACACACAATATGGCGGGCGCACATCTTGACTCATGTTGTGGGTATGCAGTGTTTCAACCTTCTTCACAGAAAAATACCTACTGTCGTGTTAGTCACCGATGGAAATTATACATTATGCACGAGTAGCTGACAGATAGCCCCACCATCCGTTATGCATGGTAGCTGACCGATAGCCCCATGAACCATTTACAATAAGGTTAGGTTAGGTTTGATAACGTTACGCAAGCATAGTAAAAAAAAAGGAGGGGTTGAAACACTGACAGGTGCTTACGTCATCAAACGTATGCAGCATCCAGTTGTCATAGGGCAAGCAAATGGAAGCAATGGCAATTGTGCGTCGGTGAGATATTTCTCTTGAAAAATACATGATTTCCCGGTCAAATATATTCCACGATGAAAGAAAATACCTCCACGAACGTTGGAAAGCTTGGAGAAACTCATTTCCGTTAAGTAGTTTCTTTGTGTAAAACTGAAGAATGTGCCTCCGATGTATGAAACTGTTACCCATTTTTCTACACAAAATGTTAGCTAATTTTTGCCTATAAAAAATTATTGAATTTTATATCGAGAAATTTAAGTGTTTTTACAGTTTACACATTGCATTTCCTTTTGTATGAGCTTCACTTCATCAGTACATATACAGAGCTTTTCTCTGTCGAGTCTTTCGTGAAGCGGCGGCTAGCACACCAGGTGGTGGGAGCGAGTCTGCCAGCATTTAGACCCACAGCTTTATGCTGACCTTGGCACTGGACACAGAGACAGTTTTTCCCTTAGTACATAAGGTTTAGCATAGTGCAGGACAAAAAGTGGCAATCGCTGCCACTGTCTGCACCACCTGCAAATTTTTCATCAGTCAGGATGTTGAGAGATGACCGCTTCAGCAATTTTCAAGTTTAATACATGTTAGCATGTTAAAGTATTTGAGTATTGCTTTCACTATGATAAAATTATACAACAAAATTGTATATATTAAAAGTCTACATGTATTTCACTTGATTGATCATTGGACTACAAAATTACATGCAAGAATTCTGACAACACAAATAATACTAAATTTCTTTTTTTTGGATATAAAGGCATATGTACATAATAATGAAAAATCTAATTTTTTCCACTTCTTATACATTTGGATTGCATGTCCACATCCATCCCACATTAAAAAAAAGTTGAATGTACAAAAATGTAAGCAGTGTTCCTCATTTCATTTTCTGTTAAGAAAAGAATTAGGCTTATGGGCACTTCCTTTCTATTTGCGCTTTACCACCTTCATTATATTCCTGACTGGAAATCCACATTTGTTGGAAAGTACCTATGGAGGCTAGAATGGATCCACCAATCCATGCCCCAAATCTACGCTCTGCACAACCATTGGCACTTATGATTTTCAGCCTCATACTTGAAGGAATTTTCACCGAAAGATCTCGATTGAGCCGCTCAGGAAATCCCTGAAGGAATGAATTCCCTCCAGTTATGATTACACTTCCATAAAGACTGGGCCTGACATCAACATCACACATTCCAACACTTGTCGTTACTATGTGCCCCACACCAAGCATGGTATTTCCCACACCCTTCACAATACTTGGATCAAACAATGCTTCTGGAATTTTGAACCTCTCGGAGCCAAAATCTTGGTGAAACCCATTTGGAAATTCATAGTGAACTGTTGGTATACTGTTGACAGTTTTTTCATCATATGGGGTCTCTGAAACCTGCAGTACACTCGCCTGGAAATCTTGAATAACCTTTTTCACCATATAATTGTGCCAGCTGGTTGTCACTTCTGGTATGTTCTTCTTCTTTGTCCACTTGGCCTTTTCACGTTCCTTCACTTGATCTTTTGCTGCTACCATGTAAGATGGCATAACTTCTATGTCATTTTCCTGCAGATATTGTTTACACTGCATACTAATGTAATCACCACCTAAAGGTGACTTTACAATGGCTTGGGAAAGAACGTAACCATCTTGTACAGGTACTGCTGTAGTATGAGTTGCACCACTGTCCACAACAATGCCAGTAGCACGACCATTAGCAAAAGCTGCAAGAACAGCATTCTTAACCAAGAAAAATGCTGGAACACTGTATTTTTCAAACATTAGTTCAATCAGTTGTTCTCTTTTCGAACGTATATTCCACGGAGCTTCAGACATGAGTACAGGATGATACTCAGATTCGGACTGGATGCACTTTGCGTAAGTATAATCTAATACTTTCTCAAATAAGTCCCAGTCCTCAATCATGCCGTCCTTCATGTAATTTACCACTTCCATACCTTTTCGGGCAACATGAAGAGTTGTGACATCAATGAAGTGTTTGGTAGTCGAAGCAATATTTGATGAATCCGGCTTCTTCTCTTCCTCCAATGCTTCGCCTTGCGTTGTGGCCACTTGATTGGCATCCTCAACTACGCCGACAACTGCCGGTATTTCTGCTTTTGGCGTGTCTTCCTGTGCGTAGCCAACCCTTAACGAATAATGACCAGGGTCAAACACTAAGGCTCCTATTTCGTCACCTCCATAAAGCATTCCACCACTCATTTTGACGTTTGTGTAATGGTAAATAAGCGAATGCTTGCAAGTAACAACAGGATGAAGACGCCACTTTCCACGCAGTGTTAGTAATCATGGATTTGCAGTTGTCCTCTCGGAATCTCTTTGGTGCCAATGGTGCTCGTTCGCGGGTCGAACATAAGGGGTATGCACGAAGATCCCCCAAAATCGGAAATAATTTTGAAGTCGGGAAATTATTATCTCCTTTTCTTTTCTATTACTATTCGGAATCCTGCGTACACCTACTCATCTTTGTTCGTCATACCCCTTTTGTTTAAAATATTGAAGCGAGAACTCTTATTTTATTTTTGTCATTCATTTCCTTGTTGAATCGGAATATATTTACATGATATTTATTCAATTTCACCACATGGTCGTATATTTCTTTTGCGTTGTAGGATTCACATGGAATTAAAAAAATACAAGAGTTTAGAGAACATCGTGTTTTTTTTTAGCACATCTTTAATTTAATCCTGGATTGATGATAGACTCTTCTTCCGTAAGTAAGTACGTATTTTAACAAATTAATTAAGTTTAACATAACTAGAACAGTAGAGAAACACAATCATGTTTAAAAACATTTTTCTTCTTTTTGAGTTCGCTACGTGATCGGTGTATGTTACAAAGTAGCCTCACGGCCACCAGAGGGCAATAGATTTGTTTTTCAACTGAACATCTGTCGCAGAAGTGACGTACACGTTACATTTCTAGTTGAAGAAATGGTAAGTTCACTTGTGTATGCAAATATGCGTTATTTGTAAGTTTTTATGTCATATTACTAGGATTTGAAATTTATGTGTTTTCTTTCTTTTGCAGGCTTCTTATTCAGAAGAGCAGCTGTCCGGTATGTACCATAGTTAAGCAACTTTGAATTGGGTCAGGTGTTATGAGTAAAACTTTCAGACACGCCCTGGGGAAAGTTATCCTTATTTGGTAATGGTTTTGCCAGTATTTCGGCAGAGTGCGACTACAAGCAGTAACGAATAGTTTGTTCTGTGTAGGTTTTGCTAAGGAACGCGCACAAAATGTACGAGAGAAGTAAATTTATGGATTCTATTGAAGGTAAGAGTAAAGCAGATGTATTGGACGAAGCATAGAGATCTACGTTGTTCAACTCGAATTATATCCAATATTCATATGTAGGTAAAGTTTTCGATTTTTCAAGGCATGTAATTAAAATTTATCACTTGTATTACGTTGGTTTAAATGATTTGAATTTGGAATTGTACGTACATATTTTGGGCACGACGACTTAACGTCATGTGTCACTGTCTCGAACGTAAAAGAACCGCAATGTGGGAAAGGAATAATCCAAGTTCCTTTTGTTTTAACGCGATTTCATGATGCTACGAATGCAATTTTAACATATTTCGATTTACTTCTGTTAACACGTGCTGCGGAGTTTTTGCGATTACTTAAGATTTTGTTCAGTATATGCTTCCATAGTTAGGTTAGGCAGGCCAGGTTTGGTTCTCTTAGCATTAAAATAAGGTCCCTAAATGCATTCTTCTAAGGTTACGATTTACTTCTACATTAATTCCCACTATTCTACGATACTTAGTTGCTTGTCAACACAAAATACATTGTGGGAAGTGCACATGCTTGCGTAAGGTAATTTTTTAACCCCCCCCCCCACAGCTTTTAAGTAGTTTTTTCAACTTAACCTTTTTTAGAAATCCAAACAGTGCTCATTACTTTAAGGAAGGAACACTCATTGTATACATACGTACAGTTTCCTGAGCATTTTTTTAGGCTGTAGCTATTTTCACCGGGTGGTGAGAATAGCATGTGAGCTATTTTCACCAGGTGCTGAAAATAGCCGAAAGTGCTGGAGACCACAAGTCAAATGATCAGGTATTGGAAGCAGAGGCAGCTCAAGGGGTAGAGCCGATGCGCCATGGCACTACCCTCAGAAGAAGGAGATTCGAATCTTTCAATCGGTCAAGCTGACATGACGACGGCCCCAACCTCCTCACTGCAACGCCAGCTGTTTGGTTCGTACCCTCGCGAGGCAACAGTCCGTGCCGCCCAAGAGCTGGCCTTACCCATGGACCTAACCAAGTTGACACACGTGCAGAGGGTCGAAGAAGTCTCCGCGAGGAACATTTCCACCATGAGCCGAGAACAAAGTGGCAGGGGGTGGGGTTAGCCCATAAGAAACCGTGCCCGTCTTCGCCTGGCACAGCGAGGGATCTTGCACAGTGTTGACACAGTTTCCGCCTTCAGAGAAAAGTTGCTAAATGCAACTGATTTGTAAGACGGGAAGTAATTTCTGCCTACTTTTGGAGAAACGAACCTAGTATTTTTCCAAAGTTAAATGAATGTTAAAGTTGATAATGTATAGATACACCAAGAGGCCATCCAGACTTTTTTAAAATACAAAAGTAAAAATCCTATGATGCGAGTTTCCTTTGGCATTTCGACAATTTCTTTTCATAACAAAGATATTTTCGACATCCAGTTAGAATACGTGTGCGGGGGGGAGGAGAAGGTGATAGGAGTTGTTTTCCTTTCCTCTTGTAATTGTTATATTTTTAGGGAAGTGTCCTGTAGTGTATAAAGATAGGTTAGTAAGTGAAGATGAATCGGATTAGTACGTTATTACTTAAACACACGTTGTATTCCACGTTACCAAACGAGGATAAACATCTTGGCCAGTGGCGCAACCTCAAGGAGGGAGTGTGAGGGGGGACATTGCAGAGTTTTTTTTTTTATATATATATCACGTTGGCACTACCCATCATAGTTGCCGCCGGCTGCCACTGATTGGAAGTAATTTTAATGCTAGTAGCCCTAAACCTCACCTGCCTAACCTAACAACAAAACCAATTATGAATGTAATACCCCTTCATACCTACGGCAAGTGACATTTTAACAGCAGTAGTCTATATCGGAACACCTTGGGATAATTTTCCAACTTCATTGTGTGCAGGAAAAATAATTGCATCCTGACGTAAGCCTGATACATGCCAACAACTATGGAATGCGTACATCTATGTAACAGGCCAGTCCAGGTTGTAGATCATGCACAGTTTAAAAGCTGGTAAAAATTTACTATTCCACAAACACATGTAACTTTGTTTCGTAGTTTTTAACATTCATACTTACCCATCTGCTTCGCGGAACATTCTTTAAGGTGTATTCACGTTTTTTTGATGAAAGTAATTTCAATTTTTTACATTACTAGTACTTCTTTCTTTTCGTTTTTTTCGCTTCTGTAAGACACAATATGGCACGTACACATTCGTAGATCATCGTGCTTCGTGCTTGTCTATTTTCATTGGGTATGCAGTGTTTCCAACCTTCTTAACCCAAAAAATACAAAGTTAAAATGCATTGAGCCATTGATGATAGCCAAAGACACATTACGTAAAGTTAGGTTAGGCAAACACAGTTAAAATTCGTGTAACTAGTTAGGATAGGTGAACTTGGTTAAAATTTGTTTAACTATGTTTCCGTAACCTAGCTAAACCTAACCTAACCGTACATAATGTTTCTTGGGGCTATCGTGAATGGGTCAACGGATTTTAACTATGTTTGTATTTTTTGTTTGGAAACACTGCATACCCAATGACGATCGACAAAACACAAGCACGACTGCGATGAGCTACGAAGGTGTATGCACCAAGGCTATTGTGCGTCGGAGAATTAATTTTCAACAAAAAACATGAATTTCCGCTATGATACATTCCCACATGACAGAAAACACCTTCCAGATGTTAGACAATGCTACAGGAACTTATTACCATAAGTAGTTTCTTCTGTAGAAATGAAGAAATCTGTTTGTGTGATAGTAAATACAGTAAACCCTCATTAACACGAATCCCAACGGACCAAAAATTCAAGAGTTCGTGTTAAAATAATTCGGGCTAACCAAATTTATTGTGGAAATACAGTTCTTTCTACACATTTACAATACGTATCATGTATGTTGTCATAAGAAACACTAGTACAGTACTACAGGAATTAACTTTTAAAAAAAGTACTTACAGGTCAATTTCTGGTGAAAAATTCCTTTATATTGCGCTTTCGCAAGATACGATAAGACCTCTTCATAAGAGCAATAATGCCTTGGTCCAAAGGCACTTGATGTTACTCGTACTGGCTACATCTTAAAGAATAGAACAACACATATGAACACACAACTGAATTTGTTGGTTAAATAGGTATAAGCTCATTGTTGACGCCATGATCACGATTGTCTAGCAATTGCATCCAAGTTTTAATCTTGATGTTACTCGTACTGGCTATGTTTTAAAGGATAGAAAAACATAATTGAGCACATTGTTGATCTGAATCTGTTGGTTTTAATACTGTATAAGTTGATTGTTGACAAGATGATAGAGATTGTTGAGCAATTTCTTACATACCGAGCAGAGGAACAACAGAAAAATGTTATGAAAAGCTTTGAAAGTTCGTGTTAAATGAGATCTAATGACGCAACGGACTAAAAGACAGTTCGTAATTTGTGGTAACCGAAATTCACGTTAACCGATAAAACTTTCTATAAGATAGAATACATCCCTGCCGGGACCAACATTTTGTTCATGTTAACAGAGTGTTCGTCTTAAGCGAGTTGTTAATGAGCTAGCTTCATCACCTGGTGGAGCTAGTCACTCAAGGTTTTTTTTTTTTTAATTGATAACTTTTGATATTTTTTTTAAATATGTTTTTCAGTGTACCACATGAAACTGCACATTACTTGTTACATTATCAGTAAGCATGATATCGGTGCTTTATTGGTAATAAATTCATCAGTTCATTCCCATTATTTATTATTCATGAAAATTGTTCTGAGAAAGTATAAATTCCTCCCAATCAACATTACTCAGCATTAGGTTATAATGAGGATTGGTGCATGATACGTACATCCATCCATGATCACACATTAAATTTTTCATTTTCAGTATTGAGAAATTGTAGTCTCGACTTTAGGAAAGAGGTAACAAATGGGCAGCCATGTTTGGTATTTCAGCAGGCTCTGTGGCTGAGCACATTCTTCGGGTTAATTCCAATCCTGCCACAGAAGATCAAGGTTCGTGTCCCAACCTTAGCATGGGTGTTCTTTGTGTCATTTCATTAGTTTCATCCAATCCATCATTAGTCCTCATTGTTGCAATTAGCAGGAATGCAATTTAAATAAAAGTATATTGGATTTCTTTCAAAACTGAATTATTTATGAATCTGTGCTACTGCTTAAACATTTGCTAAAGGAGCAAACGTTGTGTAAGAGAAATTAAAATTTCACTCTTTCTCCAAATTAGTTAAAAGGTAAAGTTCAGTGTGTACACTGCACCATGCCATGAAGCATATATAGGGGTAGAGCCCCAGGCATTCTGTCGATCTTGGCAATGTTAGAGGTGATGTGATCAGTACCATGCTCTGGATGCCTTTATATCAGGTTTGCCCCAGGCACCATTTAATTTACACTGGGTTAGCCTCCGAGCCACTTTGTGTGTGAAGAATTCCAACCTTAGACCAACCAAAAACTTCTACTAAACACCCACAACTTTATATTGAAAGAAAAAAAGAGAAAAGGTCTAGGAACTAATATGAAAGCTGATATTTCCAGCAAAGTATCAGAGCACAAGAATATTTGTGTGTTTCAATTTGGAAGAACTTTGGGTATGATTGCACAATATAGAGAATGTCTACAATTCCTTTCATACTTCTCATACTCACGAAATATGCAGTCATAGTAACGTATCTATAGTTCAGATGTGGGGGTCACGTGTGAAAATTGCACACTTCCATCTATATACTTTGGAAAATTACATTTTTCAATACCACTATCATTCTCCATATACACATAACGACAATGTTTAGCGACGTTCGGCATTTGCTGTGCTGTCTACAGCATTGCCAAACTGTTCCTTCGTTACTTGCAGAGCATTAGCTGTTGCTTTGTTGAAGTATGGCTTTGCAGACTTTGATTAGAGGTAGGTTTGGCAACAGTGTTCGAGCGTTCTAGAAAAATGGTGTTTTGCGGAGTGAGGAAGCTTGTTCTACAAAACTTATATTTTGTGAAAGTACGTGCTCATTGGGAAAAGATTTAACTCATATCCCCACGAAACTATTTCCAGTAAGGTTAGGGTAAGGAAGTATCTTGATTTTCGTTAATATTTGGTAGATAAACTAATTTTGGCCTTCTGATCGGTACATTATGAATGGGTAGCTGCATGAACCATGCACGGGTAGCCCCACAAACCATTTCCGGTAAGGTTAGGTTAGTCTAGCTTAGTTAAAATTTTGTAAAACAATGTGATTCAGCTTTAATAAAAAAAGAATTCTCAACTTGCATCAGCTTTTTTTTTTCCGATTTCCAGACATTACCCCCGAATTTTAACAACAGATTCGTGATTAGAAGGCCAAATTTAGTTAGTATACTAAATATTAACGAGACTGGAGACATTCTCAATATTCTGCATTCGCTCCGAACTTTGGTTGATTGTACATTTATTTTGGCCAAGAAACAATTCTGTAGTAATCATTGTAAGTAGTCTTTATGGTATGATTTTACAATATCGGACCTTTCTCCAATTTCGACCATATTTCGCATACTCAATGATTTTGGGCTCTTAATCACGAATTTTGAAAAAAAGGTGGTCCGTGATCGCAACAGACAATGCACGATTGCTCATTATTTACCGGAAGATTTTGTTTCTAATACTGAAAAAAAGAAATTTAATTTCTATCCTACTTCTTATACTCACAAAATACGTAGTCCCGATGAAGTATCAGAGGTTAACATGTGGGGGTAACGTGTTGAAATTGTAAAATAAGCTTTTCAATTACCGCGATTGTTCTCCGTATACAATCATGGAAACCATGTTTGTTGTGAGTCACTTCACATATGAATGGCGGAAGTTAGTAATGTTTGTGGTGTGAGGAAGACTTTGAAGATAGGAAATAAAGTTCTTTTTTTCGTAAGTTTTTCTTAGTAAATTTTAGTTGGATACATATTAATAATACAAGCCATTCGTTCATATTTCGCATATTCAATATTTTAGGACATTTGATCACGATTTTGTAGTTATAATTTGTCGCTAAAGTGCTACGAAACTGAGATTTTGTTAGGGGTCCCCACACACCATTCACACATAGCCGCAAACAACATTCACACACAGCCCCATAAATAATTCACGGTAAGGTTAGGCAAACATAGTTACAATTTGGGGTCATAATTTTGTTCTTTCAGTATTGGAAATGCGTAAATAATGAGCATTCGTGCATTGTCGGTTGCAATTACGGACCCCCTTTTGTATCAAATTCAACACGAGAGCGCTAAATTTGAACTTCAGATTCGTGATTAGGAGCCCTAAATTAGTGAGTATGCAAAATATGAACGGAATTGGAGAAGGGTCCGGTATTGTAACATTACAACTTTGTTACGGGATAGCATCAGATTACATTTATTGCAGAATTGATGTCCAACTAGTGAAATGAACTACAGGGAGGTTATTGCAGCATGCCACCGCAAGAGCGTCGGCCGCTTGCCGGCCCAGTCATGCAACAGGTGCCGGCAAATTGCGTAACAGATAGCCCGTTACACAAACCGCTTGTTTTGTAATGTTTCCACTTTTCACAATTATAGTTACAATTACAACTTAAATAAGCACGTACCTTGTCGTAAGGATGCTGGAAAAGGTGTCCTCTAAAATACAAATATTTCTGGCACTTTATTTTTGACATGTAATCTTTCTTAGACACCGCGAGAGCGTCGGCCGCTTACCGGCCTTGTCATGCATCAGGTGCCGCCAAATTGCGTAACAGATAGTCCGTAACAGAAACCGCTTGTTTTGTAATGTTTCCACTTTTCACAATTACAGTTACAATTACAACCTTATTTCAGACATCTAATCTTTCTTAGACATCTCTACTTTATCCTCGGTTGACAGAAAGGGAAGACAGCATCGCGGCGCATAAAGCAAACCGAAAGTGTAAAATTATATTTAAAACTAATAATAATGATGATCACTAACCTTCTGTGTTATAAATGATGTTGAAAATGACCTCCTTCAACACCAATACATTTCCGGCATCTGCGTATGAAATTCCTCTGAACATCCATAAGCTCCTCAGGTGTGATTCTGGCAATTTCTCTTCTTATATTTTCTTTTAAATCCTCTATTGTACGCGGGTTATTCTGATACACTTTGTTTTTTAATGTTCCCCATAAATAATAATCACAAGGAGTAAGATCGGGGCTACGAGAGGGCCACAACTCAGTACTGATAATTCTGTCCTCAAAAATCTCGGCAATAAAATTAAGTGATTCATAAGCAGTGTGAGCAGTAGCAGAGTCCTGCTGAAAAAATGACTGCTGGCATTCAATGTCCGTTAATTGTTCAAAAAAAGGTTGTAGTATGTCTCTTCGATACCTTTCACCATTGATAGTACCTTCATAAAAAATAGGCCCTATTATTCTGTGCGCATTCAAACCACACCACACACCAATTTTTGCAGGATGGAGCGGAACTTCATGCACAAGGTCAGGTTTTTCTGCGCTCCAATAGCGATTGTTTTGTGAAATAACTCGGCCATTCAATTCGAACCAAGCTTCGTCTGAAAATATGATTAATTCTGGATTTACTCTGCCAGCAACAATATTATCCAGCATCCAGTTACAGAATCGAACTCTAGTCGCGTGATCGCGCGGTTGCAATTCATGAACCACTGTAATTTTGTAGGGTTTTAATCTAAGTAATTTAGTGGCATTTCGTGCTGAGGATTTTGAAATGCCTGTTTCCTGAGCAAGCCGACGGAGGGATTTTTTTGGAGTATGTTCAAGTCGTTCACCAATTTCGTCTAGCTTTTCTTCCGTAAGAACACGTCGTCTGGAAACACGTTTCTTAGGTTCAAGAGATCCTGTCTCTCGTAATCTTTTAACGAGGTTGTAAACAGTATGTCTGTCCGGAACAGGATTGCCAGGAAATTTTCTTGCGAATCGCCTGACTACTTTTCTGCAAGAGTTCGTTTTCACGTAAGTATCGTACATAAAAACTCTTTGTTCAAGGCTATATTTGTTTGGCGGCATAACTAATGAATGAATAACAATTAACACACGATAAAGCACTAGCACTTAATAGCACACCAATAACACAGTATAAACAACACGAGTACTGATAAACGCAAACCGAAGTGAACACGTCTAAACAACTGGTAGCCGACAGCTGTCGCATTCGCGTAGTATCGAGAGGCTTCTCGCGGCTTACCACTACTCTGATAAGCCGCTGACGCTCTTGCGACATCTGAGGAATTTCGCTTCTAGCGTCGGCTCTATAGACACTGGATGGACCAAATTTTGAGGGAAGCACAACAAAAGACTACTCTATGAGGATATGTAATGCTCCTGCAGCAACTTTGAAAAAAAAAAAATATGGAAATTACGACGTTCAGAAATTTTGCGTAATTACGGGGAAAATAGAACTTTGGGATTTGGCCCCCGTTTCCCCCTGGACTCACAATTGTCGGAATTTACATAAAATGTTGCTTTTTGTTCATTCTTACATTTAGAATTTAAATTTCTTAAAAAGATGCAGTTGTTGAGCAGTTATAGCCTTTTATATTCAGTTTATCCCATAGTAGCAAAAGGGGAAAAGTGCTTATTTCAAATGGCGCTCTCAGAAAGAAAAACGCACACAGTGTATGATCGCTACTTTACTTCAAAAATATTCACACGTTAAAATTAAGAAAAACTAAATATGCTGACCAAGGCAGTAATTTATTTTATTACTTTTGTACTTGATACAGAGTCTGAAGAAGACCTTGCTAGAAGGTTGAAACGTTACGTTAGTTTATGTTTTTAATAAAATAAATTACTGCCTTGGTCAGCATATTTAGTTTTTCATAATCATGGAAACAAGGCTTAATGGAGTTATAGTTAAAATTAAGTGACACTGTTAAATAATTCGTTTATCTGCGCTTTCGTTTTGCATAATAATGTATACGTAACCTCCCCCCTCGAAAATCTTGGGCACGCCACTGACTCTAGTGTTCAAAAGGATTAATCTTGTGTTATCTGCAAAATAAGAGTCACGGTTTTGTTTATTCGAAGGCAAGACAAGAATGAAAAATTGAATCCTTTATGTTGGATGAGTCATTGCTGTCAGAAGCGATATGGGCAGAAATAAAGTGCCAGAAATATTTGTATTTTAGAGGACACCTTTTCCAGCATCCTTACGACAAGGTACGTGCTTATTTAAGTTGTAATTGTAACTATAATTGTGAAAAGTGGAAACATTACAAAACAAGCGGTTTGTGTAACGGGCTATCTGTTACGCAATTTGCCGGCACCTGTTGCATGACTGGGCCGGCAAGCGGCCGACGCTATTGCGGTGGCATGCTGCAATAACCTCCCTGTAGTATATTAGATACAGAAGGGGTTCAGACCACAAGTGGGGTGTAACTCCACTTTTCATTGGAATGGAGTTACATGTATGTCTTTGAACTGTGAAGTATTGACATTCCAGTGCTTGAAGTAATTATTATCTCCTCATAAGTTTCAAATCATTGTTCATGGAGGCACCACTATGTTTGTGCGCCAACAGATAAACATAGTACTAAGTTGTATAAATGTTCCTTTTTCTCAAAACTGTCTTTAATTGAGTTACGCCACTTGCCCCCACCCCTCCATATATTAACTTGTTGATGTCATGAGTGTAACTTTTCTTTTATATTTCTTTCTTCAGAATTCCAGGAGGCTTTTCAGCTGTTTGATAACCGTGGCGATGGCAATATCCAAGTGACACAGATTGGTGACGCACTCCGTGCTCTTGGGCAAAATCCCACAGAGTCTGATGTCAAGAAATTCACTCACCAACATAAACCAGGTCAGTTATTGCGTTGACTTTGTAATAACAAGACTATATTGTTTTTTATCTGGGAATATGTACACTGGGGATCTCGCTGGCCTGAAAAAATCATGGAAATTGTATTGTTTTCAGGTTTTCCAGTGTTATGCCTGAATCACACAAGACTATATTTCCTGCTGAATTATCCAGTTGGACTTGGACTAGTTATGTGGTACTTGCTCATGTGCTAGTTTTTGCCTCACACGATACTTGTTAACTTACTTGTATGTATGCTTTTGTTCCCACAAGGCATTGTGTAGAGCAGACGAGCTAAAAAGATGAGCGATTTGAAATAACGTTTTAGAAGATCGCTGCCGCTGTTATTAAAAATTAAAATAATTAAAATAAAAGTATTCACTAGAAATTGGCTCTAAAGAAAATACGGTAATCAACAAGCTTTTCTCGGGTATTTATTTCCTACATGAGATTTGCAGGATTCATTCGTAAAAAATTATTTTGTTCAAATATGTCAAACATTTAATACACTGGTAATAATAAGAATTTTCATAATTGGCTAATCACATTTGTTGTGTACAAGTCTCATCATTTTAGATAAATTCCATTAATGCACATCATCTGTTACGTTTTCTTTCATCGTGCAGCGAACGAAAACCAGCAACACTCGGAAACTACAGACAGGAAATATTCCCTTGCCAAGCTCTTGCAGAGATTATTTCCACATGACCAAAGTTTTGCTCTGATTGCCTTTTTCGCAGAATCTAGCAGAGAAAGCAAGTTGCAATTTTAACAAGGTCTAGTCGTCAAAACCAGTCAAGCAGCCAGTCGAGCGCAAACTAGATCATTCATACTGGAAATCCAGTTCTCTGTGATTCAGCCTTTCTACACAACTTTATATGTGTAGAAAGTTAAGGAATGTGGTTTTGCCAGATGAATGGAAGCCCTGACACTGTAAGAATGTGTAATATGGAATGATTAGACCCTGAATTTTTGAGTAAATGAATATTTTTTTCTGCATGGAAATAGGAACTAGCGTGATTGAACAAATTCTAATCATAGTAACTAGAGCCTAAGTACGGATTTTTGTATTAAGTAAAACCACGTAGGTTCGGATTTTTGTATTAAGTAAAACCACCTAGGTACGGATTTTTGTATTAAGTAAAACCACCTAGGTACGGATTTTTGTATTAAGTAAAACCACCTAGGTACGGATTTTTGTATTAAGTAAAACCACGTAGGTACGGATTTTTGTATTAAGTAAAACCACCTAGGTACAGATTTTTGTATTAAGTAAAACCACCTAAGTACAGATTTTTGTCTTAAGTAAAACCACCTAGGTACAGATTGTTGTATTAAGTAAAACCACCTAGGTACAGATTTTTGTATTAAGTAAAGCCACCTAGGTACAGATTTGCGTTATGTAAAACCACAGATTTTCCTGTTTGTGTACATACACATTTCTTGATATTTACGTACAAATGCATAAAACACAGATGTATGTATTCTGAAGTTGTAAGTGCTATACCTTTTCCGTGCTTAGAAGGGACTGCACTGTAAACACAAGGGCAAAGGTATTACTCCGCCAGGCTTCAGCGATTGGATGATCGTAAAGCTTCTGCTGCTTCCACCACGTGTGAGAGATAGTTGGCGCGAAAGCAATGTTACAAGCTACGAGAAATTAAATTAAAAGGAAAACTATAACTATTCACAAGATAAGCTGAACTTCTGTACTTAAGAATTTAATTTGAAGATATAAAAGTGTTTTACTTGCCTAAGCAGAGTCAGATAGAAAGTCGATTCCTTCCATAGATTCCTCTCCTTCACTGTTGGTGCCGCCGCTACTGCTATCAGCTGGATTGATAACAAGTCGGTCAACAACCGTGTCGCACATGTAATATGATTCCCAGAAGCGTTCCTCTTCTTTCTCCAATATGCAATACAATAAGGCGTCTGCCTTTGCAGGTCGGGTTTCTCAGCCCTGTGGTTAATCCTGAGAGGAAAGCCTGTTTTTTAGATTTTACGGCAGAATCTACCCACACCTTAGAAACAGTATGACCATTCACCCACGTTTCATCAAGGAAATACAACTTTCACCCCTCCCGCCTGTATTCGCGTATTTTCCTCAGGTAGTTCCGGTGCCAGAACAATATGTCTTCTCGGTCAACAATAATATTTTTTTCTGTTGCGTTGCACAAACTCGATGCTGATTTCTTTCAGAAGTGTGTGGAAACTTGTTTTCTTAAGGTTCGGCAGATCCGGATCACTATTCACACTCACCAACACTTTATTTATTGTTGCAGCTTCGTTCCTATCCAAAAAGTGATGAACCTTACGACAGATCCTCACAAACTCATCGCACTGAACTTGTAACACAGGCTTTTGACGTTGACGCTTTTTCCCTGGTGTTGTTTAAATGCCCTTATTTAGAACCTCGCTGCGCGAAGATTTTACACTCTTAACAGACACACCAGTAAACTCAGATGTCAATTTCATCACGTCCTGGATAACCATAGTTGGATATTTCTCACAAAACTTTGCGAACACATTCAATACAATTTGTTTCTCGGCGCTTTTCAACGGTTTCCCGCTGCAGTGTTTAACGTAGCCAAAGCGAACATCCATCTCGCACAAATTGAAATTCCCTCCCGCATGCCCAGCCTTTACGCATGCGTGTTGTACCCAGAGTAAAAATTGTCACGTCTTGTGTATTTATGCCAACCTGGAGTTCATTTACATACTAAATATTGGTTATGATAATTCTAGAGTACGATAATTACAATTGTGTTGAAGGAATGTTCTATTCTTGCAAGTTAAAAATTGGACTATATTTTGTTGCGCGTGGCAGGGTCTGTTGTTCAAGCAGACTCAATGAGAGGTGTTGCCAATCTGCCTATTTTTTTGCTAAAATTAGCTGTTTTGAACTTTTTGGTCCTGCATTGGTGACAATAATGGCTTTCAGATATTTGCACAGTAGTATCATACTTATTTGACTTCATTCAAAAATAGACGCGGAAGTGACCTATTTTTAGTGTTGCCCACTGGACGAGACGGGACAGGCTTTTAAAAATTTTGAGACGAGACGAGATTGACCATGTGTCATAAGACAAACGAATATTTTCGAGACGAGACTCCACGAAACGAGACAGGCCAAAGTCTCGTCTCGTGGGCAACACTACCTATTTTTCGTTTGTTTATTTATTTTCTTTAACAGCAGTATTAATCCTTGTGGTATTGTTGCAGATGTTCCTATTCGAACGTTCTCTACGTCGCTGTTTGTAAATATGATGCTAGATTTTAAAAATTTTGAAAAATGGAAGAAATAAAGTGGCTGAAGTTCCATTTCGTTGGTAATTTTCGATTCGTCAAACCTCTTACGATTTTTGAGTAAATTAGACTAAATTCTGCACATATATTCTCTACGTCCATTGCAAGACAGGGTCTACTTCATTTTTTGATAGCATAAAAAAAGAAAATCGCGGATCCACGATATTGGATTTTTTTTCAAATTCTCTTACAATTGTTGTCCAATTTGCGTGAAATTTGGAAAACTCTAAAAATGTATGCAAAACTACTCTAGTTATGTGAATATGTTTATACTACATATATATATTTAATAAACCTACGGATATACAAAGATAACACTCGGAAAGAACTGGCCATTCAAAAAATGGCTTTTCTTGTGAGGGAAGTGAGGAGGAATATTTGTATTCTTTATTCTATGAAAACTAGCAACAAATAGGGTCTGACATGTCCACATTGTGATTATGGAGATTATCCATAAAAAGCATTTCTACAATATAATGTAGAACCCTACACACTGTGAGAATTCGCTTTTCGCTATATTCTGCAGTTATTGGTTGGCAACACTGTATTCATACACTTGCATTTGTTTACAGTACAGTTCCTTCTAAGTCATAAAAATAATTTCTACAATATAATGTAGAACACTACACACTGTGAGAATTCGCTTTTCGCTATATTCTGCAGTTATTGGTTGGCAACACTGTATTCATACACGTGCATTTGTTTACCGTACAGTTCCTTCTAAGCGCGGATCCAGTATAGTCCACTTTGTACACAGATAGGCTAATCAGGACTGGAGCTAAAGTTTAAAATGGGATCCAAACCACTATGTGCCTGCACCATGTATTGAAACCGAGAGGTGACAATGTTACCGTAACACCATTGGAAGACCCGTTCTTCAGAAATGTACGAAGCTCTCTAAAATGCTACAAATGTTATGGGCCTAAAAATGTTCAGCTACGTTTTATGGTCCATTGTTTAGCATAGTTTGAAACTGGACTTTGTGTCTCTTAGACAAATGCCAGGGAGATTAGAATGTTATTTCTTTGTGCATATTTGTTTGTTATATATTGTTATTATGAAAATTAGAACAATAAAAAAACATCATAACAGGTATTTTATTTTTGCACAAAGATTTCAGTATCTTTATGTGCTATTAAGATTGGCGACAAAATTTTCAATTTTAAAACCTGAAGATGATCATTCAGTGTCAAACCCTGAGACATACGAAAACACAATTTGCATTTGTATCCTGAGCCATATTTAATAATAATTCCAAACATAAATTCAAAGTTCTTAACTATAAATAGAAAATAAACCAGTGTGCATGTGAGGTTACGGTTTACATATTTTCTGTGTGCAAATAGATTGTACTTTGTGAGTAATGTGCAAATTGCAGAAAATATGGAGGGAGGAAAATTTCAGAACTTTCATTTTTTTTAACGTTTTTTTTAAATATTGTGATCTATGTATCATACATAATTAGAGGCACATATTTTTTGTAAATAAAAAAGCAGAATTTCGGTACCAAAACAGTCAATTTCGGGTTCATAAGCGGTAAATAATGTAAAATTTCGGTGTTACAGCGGTGAATAATCACATCAGAAGTACTATATAAAATGACATTTTGCTTTTAAAATTGTGAATATAATCCTAAATTGGATTTAAAAACTGCACTTATTACACAAAATAAACTTACCACTTCTAATAGCACATTTATGTGGTTACCAGAGTATTAAGTTTATTCCTGTGTAAAGCGGACCATTTTTGCTTCTCAAATATCTACAGCAGAATTAATCAATGTTCTGTGAATTGCATAACTCACAGGATACTTCAGACTTCAGAAATTGTCACATCGGTATATAAACTGTAAATTTCGTGTTTAAAAGTATATTTTGCAGTTCATTTCGCATCATTTCGTGACAAATCTGGGTAGAAAAATGCACCTCACACCTTTCAGAAACATGAAAAATGAACATTACAACATGTTATTTCGTGTTTTCATAAAAAACTAAAATTGCATGCCTCTAATCATAATATATCTTGCATCTTACCATTTGCTGATATAGTCACCATTCCTTTGTAGATGAGAGAATTAACTTCGAAGTATTCCTGCCAATTTACCAAGCCATTTCAAAGAACAAGAGCACAGATACAGCTGATGACTTCATTGAAGGTCTCCGCCATTTTGACAAGGATGGAAATGGCTACATTTCATCAGCAGAACTTCGTCACTTGTTGACCACACTAGGTAGGTTATGTTGCATTGTAATGTAAACACACTTAAACTATATTTAGTGTTGTATCTAAAGATATCTGATGGTTATGCGGAGATAGGTAATTTACTCTGATAAGCTTACTTTTCATTTTTCTTGCGATCGATTTCGCCACCCATCTGGTGGCTTTGTCAGGCGTATACTGTCTTTCTGCGGGGAGCGTGGATCCTTTTTCTTCCGCTTGCGCTCGTGGCAGGGCTAGTTGACGCCGTACTTCCACTTTCTTCAATTCTGTTGCGGGTGTAGTGCTTCCTTCTTTTGCCGCGCATCAGGGTTTTGGCACTGTACGCAACTGTTCTCGGTCTCGTCATCTGCTTTCATGGAACGGCTTTTGTTCGCATGCCAGACGGGTGGCGAAATCAATAGCGAGAAAAATTTACTTGGAAAAATGAAAAGTAAGCTTATCAGAGTAAATTGTACGCAACTGTTCTCGGTCTCGTTGTCTGCTTTCATGGAACGGCTTTTGTTCGCATGCCAGACAGGTGGCGAAATCAATAGCTACAAAAATTTACTTGGAAAAATGAAAAGTAAGCTTATCAGAGTAAATTATATTTAGTGTTTCAGTGAATGAAAATTATTAGAATGAACTGTACCATTGTCTGTTATTACTCAAAAGAAACAAGTGTGACTTTTGCTATCATTCTTGTTTTAACACATCTTATTCATAATTCTTATGTACATGTAAACTACCCACTCGAAACCAACTGCCAGCACTAGTGGAACAATTTTTGGTGTATCCATTTATCTTAATATGACTATCTGAAACTAAAAAGGAAATACTTGTAGAACACATACTTCGTGAACATGCATGGCCATGTTATCAGGACAGGTAGGGACATTCTCACAGCTGATTATAATACAGGAATTTAAATTCAAATGATCAACATATGAGGCAAGAAATACATTATGTCAAAAAAGTACCTGGAATTTGTAATTTAAAAGGCCCGCGCTAATGATTTTTTTTAAATATTTTTTTCCGTAAGTTGGTAGCACTGTACTTAATTACTATGCCAAACATGAGCGCGATCTGTCAACCAGTTTGTTTACAGCAGCTGATTGACAGTCCACTTCAGTAGTGCATCACGATTTTTACAATGAACGAAATTATTGAACAAAGAGTTTGCCTTAAATTTCGTGTGCTGACTCACTAAAAATGTTAGAAAAGACTTATGGTGAATCAGTTCTATCAAAAACACTAGCTTACGAGTGGTACAAGGTGTTCAAGGAGGGCTGAGAGATCGTCGAAGACATTCCTCGTTCTGGACGACCTTCAACCGATGAAAACATAGAAAAAGTGAAGGAAATTATGCTTGATAATTGCCATTCCAGCTTATGAGAGATAGCTAGTGACCTTAACATCTCTCACGAGTCTGTTGGTGGATAGTTTGGGCTTGAGACGCGTCGCTGCATGGCTTGTTCCAATAGAGCTGAATTTTCTTCAAAAACAGTACCATGAGCAGGTCTCTCTAGATACGTTGGATCACACCAATTCTGATCCGACATTCATGGATCACATCATAACTGGTAATGAGACATGGGTCTACAAGTTAGACATGCAAACAAGTCAACAGTCAGCAGAATGGAGGACACATGAGCCGAAACCGAAAAAAACCACGTCAAAGTCGCTCAAAAAGTCAAGTCATTGTTTTCTTCTATATTCTTGGTTTGGTGCATCATGAATAAAGAATACTATTTGGCCGTATAGAAGCGTTTGCGTGAGAAAATCCGTCAGAAACAGCCAGATTTGTGGAAGAACAATTCGTGGATTTTACACGACTACAATGCACCATCGCATACAGCAACAGTTGAGACCGAAAGGCCAAAAACACAATAAATACCATCGATCAACCTCCGTATTCACCAGATCTGGCCAACTGTTGGGTAGGAATGGCTAAACCTGCAAGTAGCATGGTGATTCATGCAGGTTTTTTAAATTTTTAACTTCTTTACCTGTGAATAGGTCTATTGTACAAGTCTTTTTAGGGAACGACATGCTTTTTACGTACTTCTAGTAGCCAAAACATAATATTTTTAAATGTATCCTAACCAACCCTTAACCATAATCCTCATATTACATTTTTGACGCAGTACTATGCCAAGTACCTAGTTTTTTTATATGAGCCTGAAGAAGGAGATAGTCTATCTCTGAAACGTCGTTCTACATTAGGAACATATACTCACATACGTAAGTACAATTTTTAACTTTCCTTTTTTATAACCAAATTGTAGTTAATCAAACATACATTTCTGAAAGTATCGTATGACATCACAGTACAGTAACCAAATTGTAGTTAAACAAATACATTTATGAAAGTAGCGTATGTCATCACAGTACAGCAACCAAATTGTAGTTAATAAGACAGATACAATTCTACGTGAGCTGTGGCTAGCTTCATAAGTGTGTCCATTTTCACGCAAAACTACATCAATAAGATTAATACACATTAGATTTTCCTATGGCAGCAAATTTTCCAATTCATGGAAAATGGCATTTACTCTTTTGTATGTAATTACATAATTTTGTTTGGTTTTCTGAATTCCTGAAAATAGAAAATTAAAATAAAATAGTGTATGAACTGTTAATTTATGAAAAATGCAATAAGCATCTATCCTCGATGGATATTTTCACACCTACAAATAACCATGGATCAAAGAAAAAGCACTTAAAAATATGCTTCACAAACTTTGGTTGATTGTAAATGATACATGTCATAATTTTGTAGTATGAGTTCCTCCTCCTCGTATGTAACACAGTATTTGCACTTTAACAGCTATTATTTAAATTTTGAATAAAAAAGGAAATTAGGTCATACATAAATCTTACAATGTTAATCTTTTAAATGTCTTTCCAAACGAGAAGTATGAAAAACGACAGAAAACATGTGAGCATGAAAGACAATGACTATTCACCTTCCTCCTCGACGAACTCGTGAACATTACTGGAGCTAATAGAGGAACTGAAAGAATTTTCATCTTGGTTTAAGGCTGGCAAGTGCTGATCAGAACGCTTTTGGAATAAAGCATTCATCTGCAAGACCATGAGATCATCAAGTGTTGGAGAGGAAAGGTTGTACCTCAAATCTGACATTACAAACTTCACACTTGAGAACAACCGCTCCACGCTTACCTGGGTGGCTGGTGCAGCTAAAACCACCGGTGTCGGGAAAAATGCGCCCAGGAAATGTGCGCTCTCGCAATAAAAGTGGGAAAAATGTGCCCTCCCAAGAGAAACCACAATGAAAAGTGGGAAAAATGCACCTTGCACTTGCCTTCCCCAGTTACCCATTGAAAGAAAATGTATTGTGGTTTAAGCCGACAGTGTGTCGATCAAACGTCTTTCGTGACCGCAGAACCAATGACCACCACTCTTGGACAATGCCGATATGAGAATTGTTTCTTGAATTGCGCTGCAGATGTGGTGAAAAACACGATTCCAATGTGGATTTGATTAATATCTTGTATGAACAGGGTTATTTATAGTACCTGGGTTTAACCAGTTTGATGGCAGTCGGGTAGGAGGCCACGTGATTGGTTGGGAACGGGAATGCAATGCGATATAAGGCACTGTTGGAAAATACATACTTCCTGTTCCCTTCCTACAGGTGGTGATGCAATAGAAACTGGACCAGACGGACGTAGTGACTAGTGAGTCACCTACTGACTATTTGAATCAACAATGTTATTTTTTTATGTTGTAACAATATTACATTTATTTTGTTATAATTGAAATCTGGGCTATAAAATATGAAAAATGACACCAAACACAACCAACAAACATATTTCCACTCGGAAGTAATAACTACGTATCCATATTATTATGTAGGGTATTGGAAGCAATGAGTTCGTGTTTGGTGTCATTTTTCACACTTATTTCATACAATTTTTAGGTATATAAAATATTGAGAATTCAGAGGGTACACAGAAATATTCAATTATGTCAAGGGGGACTCTCAGGCAAAAAAATTGAGAAACACTGCCTTAATGGCATTTTGGATCTTACCTATTTCCAAATATTCGGATCTGGCAGCCCCCAAAATACCAAATTGTTCACTACGAAGTTTTATTCTGAAACAAAACTTAAACTGAAAGTACACGGAGGGGTATGGTGCACCAGAATGTAGCGAAACATTTCAGTTCAGGTTCGGGTGCGAACCGAAAGTGTTCACAAAGAGGTTTCATTCCGGAACTGAACTAAAAACTGAAAGTACGCGGAGGGTTATGGTGCACCGGAATATAGCGAAACATTTCAGTTCAGGTTCGGGTGCGAACCAAAAGTGTTCACAATGAGGTTTCATTCCGGAACTGAACTGAAACTGAAAGTACACCGAGGGTTATGGTGCACCAGAATGTAGCGAAACATTTCAGTTCAGGTTCAAGTGTGAACTATAAGTCGAACTGGAGCATGTTTCAGTTCGAGTTCAAATTTGGTTTGCAGTCCCTGCTTGGGAGAGTAGGTTGTTTTTTTGTTTTTGTCGGATTTATTTTACTTCTCATCTTATCGTTCAGTTTACTGTGACAATGGGGATGAATTACGATAACAACATACAATAATAACCATCCATTCCAGTACTGAACCCCTATTTTTACAAAACAATACGTTAATCTCTAGAACATGGAAGTCAACTTGGTTCCTGTTTACAGTACTATATACTGTTTATATAAAATGGTTCAAGTGTACGTAAGGTATGGTACCCACTGAAATTCACCCCTCCCAAGTGTAAATTTTGGATCTGCCACTGCACTCACACCTTTATTTCTTGCAGTTCATGAGGATTAATGCATTTCTGTGGAATCCTTATTTATGAATGTGTGTGATCAGGAGTTTCATTAGGGGAAGGCTGGTATTTTATTTTGACTGAGCTATGGTCTTTGTTACAGTGTATTTGTTTATTATATTTAATTTTTAAAATGAGCAATAGTGATATTGCCAAACTTTGAATAACCTTGTTGTCTTTAGCCCCTTCCATACAATATGAAAATTAATAACATTAAACTTGACATATGTCAGTGCACTTAACTTATTTTAGAATTCCAAAATTTTGAACTTATGGTGGTTGATCCCTCCTCAGGAATGATAAAAGATGATGGCATGCATAAGGTTAGGTTCTTTTTTGGATTCAAAATTGTTGCTTTTGTATTGCATGTTGGGACCATACTTTTTCCAAGTCTTCAGATGCAACTTCAGCACTTATTTCTGAAACTGCTCCGAAAAATTGGAAGTTTAGTTTTCTTTTATGGGGTGTTTTTGTAGGTTTTTAAATTTAATTTTTTTACCAATTTTATTTTGTTGTATCTGTTTAGAATGCCATTTTTTCACGGCATAATTTTTGCTGGTTTTATTCCAATTTTTTTTCCCCCAAAGAAGTCTGGTGTGACCATTATCTGAAGCTCTTTAAAAGATTGTGCCTGTATTATTGGTACTATAAAAGTAATTTATTACTAGGTAAACTGTCTGGTGCAAGATTAGGATGCATGTAATATTCTTGAATATATGTTAAAATTCAATGACCCAAATCAGCACATATTGTTTCTTTGTGACAGTTTAACGAATATTTTTCTGGTCTGAAGAGAAAGTTAACACTAGTTGGTTATTGATTTGTGTATTATAGTTGAAATATTAGACTTAAGAAAATGTACTACAGTGTTGCCGAAGTACTGACTTATAAAATTTAATCATCTGTGTCCTAAGATTGTGCGCCACTATAATTTGTTTTGTTATCTGACACAGCGATGGGATGATTACACATTGAAAGGATGTAAATCACTTTTTTCTTAAATAACAGGATGTGATGATTGTGGTGAAATACCGTATTCTACTACTACAGTGGAACCCAGATTGATTACATCACATAGTCACATAGAGCAGAAAAAAACACAGTTTCTTGCATTTTGAGTTTTTTTCCCTTCACTTTGGTTCCCTGAAAAATGTAAATTGAGGTTCCAAGTGTAATTTCACTTGTATATTCTGTACATTTCAAATTATGTAATTGCTTAATTTTTCCACAGGCGAAAAGCTGACCGACGAAGAAGTTGAACAGCTCCTGGCAGGTCAGGAGGATTCACAAGGCAATGTGAATTACGAAGAATTTGTTAGGATGGTCATGTGTGGGTAAACGGATCCATGAAAAGCATTCCCCCCATCTTATTACATGTTATGGAGTGAAAGAGAATTCTATTTATCCTTTCTTAAACAGAACTTATATATGCATTTCTTTTGCTTGTGGAATTATTTGATAGCAAAGGAAACTTGTGATTTCGTAGGTGCTGTTTTAATTCATTACGAAAAGTGGGTTGTATCAAAGAAAAATTCAGCACGGCCTTCTGGTTTTTACGGTTAATGTGCTGCGAAGTACTTACATGTTATTGTTCCCTTTGTATTCACATTACTTTATACATTTATTACATTAATTGTATTAATAAGAATTTGTGTAAAACTTGTGCATTTGTTTATGTAAAATTTGAAGGTATTATTTAGCAGATTTTTTCTTTGAGCAACCTCAGCATGGTAAATAACTAACTTTAAGAAACGCCTAATTACACATTCCAGAATAACTTGTGCAAATTACTACTGGAATGTAAGTGATATCTAAGTAACAATAAATTTATCACTTTATTTTAATAAAATGCAATAAGTAGATTTGTCTTTTTTGTTATTTTTCACTACCTCTAGCATTAGAAAGGAAGGTAAATAAGTGTTGTGTGTTGAGCTTGAACATGACTATGCCTAATCACCCCCTACCCCCATTGGTAGGCACATGGAAAGAGGAATATCAAATTCTATAATTTCTTGACAGAAAAGTGATATATGTGAACTGTATGGATTGAAATCAGATTTTGATAATGTCTTGTCTTTCATCAAATTGTGTCTTTCTAATTTCACTAGCTCGTTATCTAGTCTACTTTTTAAAATTGGTGGGAATGGCCGATAGTTAGAGGCACATATTTTTGGTAAATAAAAAAGCAAAATTTCGGTACAAAAACAGTCAATTTCGGGTTCAAAAGCAGTAAATGGCATAAAATATCGGTGTTATAGCGGTGAAAAAATGGATGAAAGTGGTATATAAAAAAAATATTGGTTTTAAAATTGTGAATATAATCCTAAATTTGATTTAAAAACTGCATTTATTCCACAGAATTAACATTTCACTTTTAATAGCACATTTATGTAGTTATTAGAGTATTAAGTTTATTTCCGTGTAAAGCATAACTCTCAGGATAATTCAGACCTCAGAAGGTGTTGCGTCGGTGAATAAACCCTGAATTTAGTGTTTAAGAGTTAATTTCGCTTTTTGCAGTTCATTTCACATTATTTCGTGACAAAATATGGTCACAAAATGCATATCACACCATTCAAAAACATAAAAAATTAACACTACAATGTGTGTTTTCAAATTTCATTTTTTCGTCAAAAACGAAATATACATGCCCCTACCGATAGTCGAAATGCATGCACGGGCCATTTTACTAATGTATCTCTTATTTTAATTCATCACTAATTCCAATTTTCATTCATTGCTACCCATCCATTTCAACCACAAGCTTGCAGTTAGTGTAAGAAATTTGGCACAAATGTGACAAAGGTAAGATTGAGTGTGTAATGTAAACCAATAGGGCAACACTGTCATATTCTATACAACAATCAAACCTAGGAGCCTTCATAATCTGCACTTATGATCTTGTATCTGTCTGTGTACATTTACCAATTGTTTCAAAGGGCTGTGTCCTATTCAATCTGAGAAACTATGGTATAGGGTTACCAGAAGTCCTCTTTTTCCTGGACATGTCCTGCATTTTAGTCGCATGTCCAGCATCCAGGAGGAATTTGAAGTATTGTCACAAATGTCCTACATATTGAGCATCACATAGTTTTCATTAAGAAAATGTGTTTCAGTTGAACAAAGAGAAATCTTGCAAGGTACAAGTTTATGAACTGCATTCACTAACTATAGTGAAATTTATTTTGGTCCTGTCATTGCCCAAAAAGAAAATAAGCATTTGACCTGCTAGAACTAAAACTGAAGCAATTAAGCGCATGAGGAAGGGTTCCTGTGAGGTTCTCCCCACCGTGGCAGCTGCAGGCACTGTTGCCAACTTGGCTCCTTTGGTGCCAGATCTAGCTTTTTCGTGCACTCGTTTGGCTGTGAACTCGGGCATCCGCTTTACTATGATGCCATCACTGGCTCCAGCCCACATATACCAACTTTTGCCATGAATATACATTTTGCACGTGATATTGTTGTATTGGCTGCATTGCCCCATCTTCTCTTACCACCTCAGCTACTTTTTATAGCTCTGTGGCTGACGTGAAGATGACATAATATTGTTATCTGGGAATCCTTTATTTTCGATTTCATATGACCATCGGTGGATTATTGAAATGGGTGTTGTCCCCAGATCTAGATGGTGAAAACTACAAATAAATTGTCATCACTTTAAAGTTAACAGTAATAGCAGCACCCCTCCCCCTCTTTTGACACCTCTAACTACCCTAGGAGGCACTCTATCCAGCCTTCATAAATGTAGCTCCTTGAAAGTCAACTTTTGCTCCTTTTAAGGTAAGTTGAGAGATAGCTCTTTTATTATGCACATCAGGTTTGACAAGACTGCCAGGATGGCCACGCAAGGAGAAATGCATTACACTTATGGGAGCATTATTTAATTTGTTCTCTGGAATATCAAACATCCAATGGCGTAGAAAAGTACATGGACAGATAAAGGACACGAACAATTTCTTGGTTGTCGGAAAAGTCGAAACTCCCATTTGATTAAGCTGTAACTTATGGTAAATTAAAGTTGATTCCCATAAGGAATACATGGGATTCTGTAATTACTAATTCTTATATTTTTCAAACATCGTGTCTAGATTAATAATAAACTTAAAAAATCGCTTCCACTTGCAACATGGAGAGAAATTCATACTGTCTTGTCCAGTCATGTTATTTTTAGCAGCACTGTCAATTCCGACGATATTGCAAAACTGTCACACTTACTGAACAAAGTTTTGATGCAACATTCTGATTGTCATTGTTCAGTGTTCAATGCCTTGAGGTTTATACTGATGGAACAAGGTGTTTCCCATTCTTATTCAATATTTTGATTGTAAAGCAGGGTGTATAGTTATGATTAACTAAAATACACCATTTAAGATATGGTAAGGGACAGTTAGAAATATCTATTTCTTTCCTGTGATCATGTGGTTGTGCCAAGAGTACCAATCTATCCAGTTTTGCCACATGAAGGAAATTTGAATTGAAAAAAGATGTTTAGCCACCTTCCTGAAAAGAATTTCTGGATACATGCCAGCATGAAGAGGGAGGGTGCATAAGTTTAGATTCGGCTTTTACAAGTGCCTCGTATCATGATTATATGTTAATAACTGCATTTGGAAATGCAGGTGTTAAATGGAAAATAGTTCTACCCCATTTCCACGTCTGGCAGCAGCAGCATCGTCTTTTTGCATTGCGTTTTCAACTGTGACTCATGAATAGAAAAGGTAACTAGTACATACTTTTTACATTAACATATTTTCTATGTAGAGTATTTTAAATCATCTACACAGGGTTCCTTGCCCCTCTCAGAAATATTTTCCTGTACAGAGGCACAACCACAAATTCTTTGTCCAGGATAAACATGCCAATAATAATACACTGCTCAAAAGATAATAGTAGTCACATGTAGAACATTAGATTTGAAAACAATGATTGCATGTACAAATAATCTAATATGGCTACAGCTAAATTCGAACGTTCTTCACTATAGAAAGGATGGCACCACCGCTCCTTTGTTCATCATTCGTTAATGACATCTAAAAGCTTCATGTAAGGAAAATCAAAGTGCAACGGTTGGTCAGTGTGCACCGTGGTAGATAAAGTAGACAGCGAGGGTGGCAATTGTCATCGAATGAAGCCACTCGTGCAGTAATACTGCTTCAAGAGAGTCATTCCCAGCGGTACGTTGCAAGAATTCTGCAGGACCGTTTTGTTAGTTTATAAGCATTACGGAACTGCCATGTTAGTGCACGAGAACTGCAGGTGGACCTTTTGCATGCTTCAGGTGTGAGAAACAGACTGAGGGAGGCTGCTTTATGATCTCGATGACCTGCTAAAGCCCCTCTTTTGTCAAGACATTGTGAATTCAGTTTGCCAGAGACCTTGCATATGGAGGTGGATCTCTTATGGTCTGTGGAGGCATAAGTTTGGATACAAAAACTGATCTCCACATCATTCGAAATGGGATCCTAATTGCAAGATGCTACATTGATTAGATCCGTCACATGTCATTCCTCAGATGACAGAAATTGGGGAAAATGCACTATTCATGCATGATAACGTGAAATGTCATGCAGTTAATGTCGTTCAAAGATTCTTCTGGGAGCACAATTTGCAAGAAATGGAATAGCTATCTAGGAGTCCAGACTTAAAACCAATTGAACATCTCTGGGATCAACTTCAACAATGTGTTTGAGACCGAAGTCGTCATCCCCAAGCACTTCAGGCCCTTTCAGAAGCCCTTGTGGATGAATACCTCAAGTAGACACATGGCATCTTGTCAGAAGCATGAACAGGCACTGTGATGATGTTCTTTAGGCCAGGGGAGGCAGCATTCCATATTAGCGGCCATTCCCATGTAACCTTTTGTTTGTGACAAATACACAAAGGTTTCCTTTCATTTGTGGCAAATGAACACTTTGGTTTCAGACATTTGGACAAACAAAACAATGAATTGAATTACATAAAAAAATTTCTGTGCAATTTGTTCAGTGTCAGATTGGAGAAGTAGTATTCATGTAGTATTTTTGACTGGAATACATAGCAGTACAATAAAGTTATAAAGGTTTAAATAAGTGACTACTTTTATATTTTGAGCAGTGTAGTAGTAGCTATTGAAGATGCAGAAAGGGTATAGAAGTCGGTGGCATTTGTGTTTGGAACAATTGATTTGAAATATTTTTCAACAGGTTCAATTTCACATCAGCTAATAATGGGAAACAAGCACACAAATTGTATTCTTGAAAGTCAAAAAATGCATGATAAATTATTTCCGAATATAATTCTTTTTGCACATATGACATAAAATTTTCATGTAGAACCACATATGCAACATGGAGCGACGTAAAATAACAAAATACATGCCGAGACTAAATTGTGTATGAATTCAAAGTATCTTCAATATATGGCGGATAGTACTGGGAGCGTGTTTCTTCGCTCTGCAAATTGTGGTTTTATTTTCTTGGTGTTGTGCTTCATTTGTGTTTTTCAATATCACGTACGTGTGAATCAGAACTCTGAAGTGAAGTAACTATGGTCAATAGTTGCTCATTATTGGAGACGTGGAAAATAGGAAATAGGAACTTTCTTTTTCCGGCCACTGGAACTACTTCTAGCCTGACCGCAGCCATGATGGGACTAAGGACGTCCGAGAACCAACGACCGCGAGGTAAGCGATCCACATTCTGTTACTTTAACCTCTTGTGCGGTGACATCCATGTCAACCCGGGACCCTCCCAAGGAAATGATCCTGTTTTTTCCGTGTATTACCAGAATGTGCAAAGTATAAAAAACAAACTTTCTGACTGTGACATTCACTTAAGCGAGCTACTGCAATATGACTGCTTAGTTTTCACCGAAACTTGGCTAAACGACACTGTGGTGGATAGTGAATTTCCATTTTTAAAGCATTTCAATGTATTTAGAAATGACCATGCAAGTCGTCGTGGTGGAGGAGTGATGATCTGAGTTAATGTTAAATGGAATTGTAAAATACGAAGAGACCTAATCAAGGACTGTGAAATTATTTGGATAGGACTCAATTTTTTAAAAAAAAACAACTGCTAATTGGATCATATTATTGCCCACATAAGAACTCTCCTATTTCCAACCTTGAAGCCTGCAGGGATTCGGTATTGGCAACAATGACAAGTGGTGATATTATGTTGTTTGGTGATTTCAACCTGTCCATCAATTGGGAAAGCCCAAATACGGGAACTATAAACTGCCAAAATGATCAGTGGTTTATTGATACGTTCATTCATGGAATAGGGTTAAACCAGTTCAACTTGCATAAAACACGTGGTGACAGCAACCTTGACTATGTACTGGCAACCCTACCTAATATGCAGGTAACTACAGGAAAAAATCTACTAACCTCCGACCATGACTCACTTGACGTCACAACGGACCTGCCTACCATGAAGAAAGACAAGGAATCCATCAAGCAGAAACCCCCCCCACCACCACCTATGGCGAAAAGCTCCATGGAATGTCATCCAGCGGGTGCTCAATGTCTACCCTTGGTTTTTGTTGATGGAAGAGGAAGTGAACGAAGTGACTTTCTCCAAATACTGCATGCCACGATAAAGGACTTCGTGCCTACTGTGAGACAGAGATCTACCAAATACCCCATCTGGTTCAACAGAGAAGTTCTCTTTGTGTTAATTCTTTCGCTGCGGTCGTCGCATTTATGCACAGCATGCCAGGTGCCTTGCTCTGCGGAAGTCGCATTATTGCGAGTTCATACTTCCACTCGCTGCGGGTGTCGCATTTCTGCAGTACGTCGCTTTTAGTAGCCTTCAGACATCTGTAGATACTATTTGGAACTATTTGAACTTGTAGTTTTGTTTATATCCGTATGATGTCGCTAATTACGCCTCCGTTTAGAATAGGAGCGTTGAGTGCTCTGACATGTCAGTTTCAAATGCATGTTCGAATGTAAACATGGCTTCGTCAAGTCATCAACACTTGTCTGATAATGATGTTACTCAACTGTTGAATCAGAAGGTGAATTAAATTGTGACGATAATAGCGACAGTTTTTATGAGACTTCAATTGGTGACAGTGATTGTGTAGTGTCTGATGAAGAATTTGTACCGCCGTCCGTAACATCATGGAGCAGAGTGCAAAGCAGCATTGATCTAGGTGCGGGAAGTTCGACACAGGCAAGTGCTAAGTTACTTGGTGACAGTACAGTATTTAGCACACCATTTTCTTGTTTTATCAAATATTTCCCCCGCTCAGTATTTGAACACACAGCAGAACAAACTGAAGTTTTCACCACCCAGTATCTTGATACTACTTACGAATTTCCACGCCGCTCCACCACTCTGTGTCATCCCGTGTTTTGAGAAATACCATACCATCAGGGACTACAGAATGGTTTGCCAGTGCAAGGAATGACTTTTGTAATTTCTCTATAACATATTTTGCAATGTAATTTTTTAAAATTATTCTTTCTAATTTTTTTTTTTCAAAATTTCAAAATATCATACCACCAGGGACTACAGAATGGTATTCCAGTGCAAGAATGAATTTTGTAAGTTCTCTCTCATATATAACGCAATGTAATTGTGAAAACTATTTGTTTATAAAAAAAATATTTTTTTCAAATTTAATTACAGCCAAGGGATATTGTGTGCCAGAGAATTCCGCCGCAAAGGAGTTAAAAATTATTAAAAAAAGGTTTGGTACCTATGAAAGGAGCACCCTAATGTTCACCCTCACGGTACCTATTGTGACATCAGACGTCATTCAAAATACCTACTCAGAAAAAAAATATAGTGAATATATAAATAACATAACAACCGAATGTACTACAAACCCTAAGAGATTCTTCACATTAATTAATTGAAGAAGACAAAGTCCACGTATACCTAAAGAAATTGTTCATAATACTGATATTGCTAGTGGAGAAGAAAGATCCGAACTTTTCAATGTTTTTTTCATCAGAACTTCTCACCTCCCTCAGTTTCCGACCCTCTCCCCCACTTAAATGCCGTCTGTCCTCGCACACTATTGAATTGAATCAAAACATCCCCCGAGGAAGTAAAATACCTTCTCGCTTCATTGCCCCTCCACCGGTCCCAAGGTCCAGATGAAATCCCCACAATATTCCTACGTAAAACTGCTGACTCCTTGGCTCTTCCTCTGTCTGCCTTACTCAACATATGTTTCTCTAAGGGTGTATTTCCGAAAAACTTCAAACGGGCCAAGATAGTGCCCATTCACAAAACTGGAGATAAAAAATGTGTAAAATCCTATAGACCAATCTCACTTCTATCGCCACTATCAATTATTTGTAAAAAAAATCATCAAAGACCGGTTACTTCAGTTTACGTCACCATATATCAACACAGCACAACACGGTTTTCTTCCAGGCAGCTTTTGCCTAACAAATCTTTTCGTCTTACTTTCGCATACTGCCAGAGCTATTGATAATAACTCCCAACTTGACACTATATATTTGGACATTTCGATAGCCTTTGACAAAATTAATCATAAATTATCATCCAGATTTTACATCCATGGCAAATTTCTCTCTTTACTCCCGGACTACCTCCATGAGCGTGAACAACGTGTTATTCTTTCAGGTACCTCTTCTAACTATCTTTCCGTTTTGTCTGGAGTTCCTCAGGGGAGTGTCTTTGGGCCGCTCCTATTCCTTCTGTACATGGATGACCTCCCTGAAAAACTGCCCTCCCTCCCTATCAATGTACTTTTGTTTGCAGATGATTGTAAACTCTTCAAGAAGATGTCATCACATCATGACATGATGAATGATGATTCTTCAAAATGCTCTCACAGAACTTGTTAAGTGGTGTCGTCAGTGGAATTTAGAACTAAACCCTCAGAAATGCTCTTTCCTTACTTATTCCCTAAAAAAGAACAAAGTGGTGTCTACTTATTCTATTGATAACAATCCAATCCAAAATGTTTCCACCCAAAAGGACCTAGGAATTATCATGGATGAAAAACTCACTTTTAACCCTTTCATGCCTGAATTATCAAGTACAAAAGAAAAAAAAATTCAAATTCGTGTTGTGGGTTGCAGAAGGGATGCATTTAAGATGTCAACAATGAAAATGCTTGTATTGTTGATTACAGTTTCTATTTTTAGTATGTATCAAATTCGATACAACAGGCACTTGAGAAGATTAGCATTAAATATAAGGTGAACATTAACGTGGTCTTATTTTATCAATTTTTTACCTTAAAACAAATAATATTATAGTTGTACATTTCTTAATTTCTTTCCTACAGCACATTTTTCTACAAAGTCAATAATATCAAGTTATCTTATTTTATATATAGCGTAAACATTACTGTTGATATATCAACTTCTGGAGTGCAATTGCTATTTACATGTGAAATTCAACAAAGCAGTTCTTGTTTTTGTTGAGACAGAGATGGACATCACATTTCACACACTTGACCACCGTTTGTCCCTTGCATTCAGGTCTCTTACATCTCTGCCTTGTTTCATGTACTCGTGGCCAGTGTCCAACTCCATCTGTTCTGGTTTCCTGTAATGGCATGGCTTTGGTGGGACCACGGCGTTTCTTTACTTCATACTGTGCTTGAATTGACATTGATGGCCTCCCTCGCTTTTTCTTTGTGATGTCCTTTCCTTCCTTGCATAGAGCTTCAGAAATATCCGTTCTGAAATGAAGTAAATCAAGCTGATTTCTCCTTTGGATACCCACACATTCACAGTCACGTCTGTAGAAGAGCCAGCTATTCACAACAACCAAGTCCACAAAATGGAAGAAAAGTTTCAGGTAGTATTTCTTAGATTTTATGTTTATCCTGTAGTATGCTACAAGTGCATCAAGTGTATATACACCTCCCATGAATTTATTGTAAATTGTAACTATACTCGGAGAAGGCACATCTACTTTTTTCTTTTCTTTCTTGTCCCACCTTTGAACTGCAACTGTTGGCTCAGCACTGGCAAAGGTGCTAGCCAATACTACACCCCTGTTGTCATACCACTTTACTGCTCTGATTTTAGTGTTGTTTACAGTTGCTTCCTTTTCCTCAAATGAACCCCGACCTCTCTTCTTGAGTATTGGGTCTGCACTAAATTCACATCCCTGGAGGCGGTTTGCTCTCACCGTTCCCAGTGAAAGTTTGCCTTGTTCTGAGAGTCTTAATAAATAACTGTAGGGATGAAAACCAGTTATCAAAATAGATAAGATGGTTTAGGTTTCCCCTCACAATCTGTGCCAATTTCAAAACTATATTTCCACTTCCACCAATATCAGGTTCTCCAGGAGCTGCATCAATCTTACCTGTATAAATCTCAAAAGAATAAACTATACCTCTTCTATCACACAATATGAAAATTTTGTATCCCCACTTGTACGGTTTCTTAGGTATGTACTGTTTCAATGAAGATCTGCCCTTGAATGGAACAATCTGCTCGTCTATGCTCAACATCTGGTCTTGGGGTAATTACTGAAATTTGGGGAGGAGTGAGTTGATAACAGGTCGAATTTTGAACAATTTATCTCTCAGTAAATCATCACCGTCAAGTATACTCATATTATCATTGAAGTGCAGACAGTGTTTTATCTCTTCCCATCTGTCTCTCGACATAATGTCTGCTACTTGAGCAAGGCGACTGGAAGATGCCCAATACATCCTTGAACGTGGAAGGCTGAAAATAGACGTATATAGAACGCAGCCTAAAAACTGTTCCAGTTCTTCAGTAGTAAGCTTCAAGGGCCTGTTGGGATTTTTCTGCACAGAATACAAATTACTTTCCTGTACAATGTGGTCTAGTAGACTGATGTCGAAAAAGTCTCTGAAATATTCAATAGGATGCCTTACGTTATCTGAAATGGGTAAACTACTTAGCCACTCTGGAATATCCTTTGTTGAACCCTGCCTTATTGTTCTCCAAACTACATTTTGTTTATTTGACCTCTGAGTACTGCCAGTTGTACTACTGGAAGGCACATCATCTTGTTCACCATCATCACTGTCTTCTTCCTGAACAGACACCTCATCTGGCTCAGGCACATAATCTTCATCACCACTGTCACCGCTATCATCACTGTTGTCATCGGGTGGAATCCGTGTGTGAAGAACATTAGCCCTTTTATTCCCATAGAAAATGTTGGGTTCCATTCTGTAAACAAAAGAGGAAAAACATTTTAGTTCCTTTACGGGACGGGATCAAATGAAATGTACTTCCCTTTTCCTACCAACTCAGAAGCGAGTTGGAAACTCTTCATTGCTCCGGTATAGATAAGAAAGTGGGGGAGGGCAGTAGCAGACGAGACCAGCACGCAAACTTGTTTCCAGCAAGCTTTCTGTTGGAGTCTTGGCAGTTTGTGGAAGGATTTTGTGTTCCTACCCCCCGCCTCTCTCTCTCTCTCTGGATTGAAAAACAGCGTGCGACGATTATGCGATGAAATACGGTAATATATAACGATAAAGCTTTATTTGAAGATGGTAATAATAATAATAACCCGTGGCGCAACAGTCCGCGAGGGCCAGGTCCTACCTACCGACTGCCGGCCTCACATCCACCTGCCAAGGTGGGAATTATGGGGTGACGTGTGGTCAGCAAGACAAGTCTTCAGTCGTTGTAGTTTTCCGTGACCGCGTCACGCTACTCATTTGTAGCTCCCCAATTTCCTCACTACGGTGGATGGCCACCGGTCCCATACACAAGACCAGGTGTCCCGTGTTTGAATCCCGGCCTGGGCATGGATGAGTGTCCATTCATCAATTTCATTATATCATCACTCTTCCCCATCTTCGCAAATTAGCCAAAACTGGCACAAAAAGCGAAGTGAAATAAAAGCAAATTAATCAATCAATTGTTAGTGCAGAACCATATATCACACAATACAGGTGAAATTTTTGTTGGTTGACGTGAATTTTTAATATGCCTAAACTCTTAGAATACTCTAATATCATGTTTTCTGTTGCAATTATTATTTCAATTTTGAGGGCCTTTATGACTGAGTGCTTTGCATACTGCTCTATGAAACCGGAGACCCTATGTTCTATTGATTGATTGATTTGATTTATTTTAATTCGCTTCTGGTGCCAGTTTTGGCTAAACGCGACGATGAGGATGGTCGATGAAATGATGAAATTAATGAAGCGACACTCACATTGAACACCGAATGAACACAATGCCAAGGCTGGTCATTAAGCAAGCTGTGCTAACCACTCTACCACGGAGGCCGTAATCCTTTTTAATGTATAGGAACTAAGAACATTAACCCCAATTTTTTATTACAGATTCGGATTTTACGGGAAAAAATACATAAGTTTTGTCTGAAACATTTTTTTCGTTTCGTGATAGATGGCGTTATAATCGACAAATTTTCATTTCTTGAATGTTTACACTTTAAAACCAATGTGTTTCATTTCGCAATTCATTAAAATTCAAAAAATAAAACATTTTTGTTCCAGGACTTGAAATTGTTGTAAAACAAAGAAATTTATTTTGAAAATACAAAATTACTCGACAATTCTTAGCTCTAGATATCTCGATGGCTAGTAAACTACATTCACTTCTCAATTACATTAAGTGTTCAAAATGGTGACCTTCAACTTCAATACATTTATTGATCCGCGCTTCGAATGAATGTACACAACTCAAAAGTACCTCTGGTTCAATTATGGCACAAGCGTTTTGGATTCGCTCTATCATATTTTCACGAGTAGTTGGCAAGTCTCGATACACTTTATTTTTTAGGTAACCCCACACAAATAAATCTGGTGAAGTAAGATCTGCTGATCTGGCAGGCCAATTTACAGGACCAGCTCTGCCGTGAAGTCACGGTCAAGTACTTCACGTGCTGCTCTCGTATAGTGCGCTGGACAGCCATCCTGCTGAAACCACATGTTCGGTCTCAGTTCCAGGTTAATGGTTAAGATCTTCAAGTAATATTGGCAGTTCATTTTGAAGAATGTCGCGGTACTGTTGACCATTCAATTTCCATCAATGAAGTAGGGACCGATGAGTTTGTCATCAATAATTCCACACCACACGTTTACAGTCCATGGACGCTGATGCTCAACTTGGCGCAGCCAGTGCGGATTTTTGACACTCCAGTAATGCATATTATGCCGATTGACCGTTCCGTGGTTTGTAAAAGATGACTCATTCAGAGAACAATACCAGACGAAAGAAATTTGGGTTTATTTGTATTTGTTCACGTTCCCACTGACAAAACGTCACTCGATTTTGAAAATCATCGCCATGAAGTTCTTGATGCAATGACACATGATATGGATGATATTTATGACGCTGTAAAATCTTCAAAACACTGCTCTGGGACAATCCAGAATTTCGAGCTACTTCTCGCGAGCTGACATGAGGATCATGGGCCACAGCAGCTAACACAGTAATTTAATTTTCTTCTCCAGTAATTGTTCTTCGACGGGTTCTTTGTTTAGGTTTAACACTTCCTTCAGTAGTAAATTGATTGACTGTACGACGAAGGAACGCACCCTGTCTAGAAAACGCTGAGCATAAACAACGACAGCTTGACCGAGATTCCTGCCAGATTCTCCATACACGAGAACCATTTCAATTTTCTCTTCTACAGTTAATACATCCATTGATATTAAAAAGTATCAACCTTAGTCAAATTAATCGCTCGGAGCATTCTTGTGATCTAAAAAACAATGAAAAACAAACAATGATTTAACAGGAAAAGTATAAAAAGAAAATGTTTCTTGACACTGTTTTTTTTATTCTATTTTTTTGTTGTAGCTTTGTTAAGCATCTTTGACACAACAATAAAAAAATATCGAATCTAACTTTTAAATGTTGTAAATAGGCGAATTACCAGCTTAATGAAATCTCAAAAGATTTGTCAAGAATTAGTACAAAGTTCATCCACGAGAACGTTTTATTTTTTGAATTTAAATGAATTGCGAAATGAAATACATTGGTTTTAAAGTGTAAACATTCAAGACACGAAAATTTGTCAATTATAGCGCCATCTATCACGAATCGAAAAAAATGTTTCAGACAAAACTTATGTATTTTTTTCCGTAAAATCCGAATCTGTAATAAAAAATAGGGGTTTCTATTTGAAATTTCAAAGTTGCCCCCCACCCCACCTACAAGAGGGGGAGGGGGTGTTCTTTTGTTGCACCACTAAACTTCCCCCTCCAAACTATCAACTTTTTATTTGGAACATTTTTTTGTAGGATGATTTTTTTTTCAAGATATTAAAATGATTCAGGTTAAAAAAATCACCCAATATATTAAGTATATAATTATTATTTACTATTATACATATATTAATCAGAGACATAATGAATTTAGCCAAGGACTTGTTAAAGACTGTTTAGGAATCCCCTAAAAGAATGCAAATATTTAGGAATATTATTGATGTGAATGAGAAGGCTGGCCATACTGGACTGCGACCTTTTTGCCCTCGTCGGTGGACGTTGAGAGCCTCCAGTATGCAACAGATCTTAAGGAACTTTGTAAACCTTCTCAATTTTCTTGAGAAATTTTATGAAGAAGATTCTACTGACGCAGCATCAAAATGTACTGGATACCTGGAGACAATGCTTCACTTCAAGACATTTTTTTTTCTCTCCCTCTACTGCCATGTGATGGGTCCAATAGAAGAGGTAAACTGTAAGATTCAGTCTCCACGCATTGGTGCTACAGAAGTGGAATCAAAACTAAAAATACTTGACTGACATCTTTCAAAAAAAGCGAATGTGTTTTGAGCAGTTCTGGCTGAAATGCACAAAGGGCAAGCCGAGCCTCGTTGATGAGCCAGAATTGCTCCGGCAGCGTCACGTCCCCAAGAGACTTGAAAATCCTGATGCTGCCAAACATCACAAGTTCTACACTCCAAAAGAGTATTATAAATCAACATACACTGACGTGTGTGACACAGTAAAATCATGTGTTAAACAAGGACATGAATCTACAGGACTACAAAAAATAACAGCCGTAGAGATAGAATGCATCTCAACTGTGAACAGTTGCACAACAAATTTTCAGCAAACACGAGAATTCATTCGCCAAGATTTGGATGCCGATAGGCTCTTTTTACACCTGTTCATGCTTGGTGATATCGCCAAACAGAAGAAAGTGGTTCTAACTACCAAGCGTGACATAAGGAAGTTTACTTTGGAAGACAGCACCCTCCAGTAGCTTCTGCCTGAAGTTACCAAATTCATGATGCTCCTCCACACTGTGCCAGTGACAACAGCCGAAAGGTCATTCAGTTCTCCTCGCCGATTAAATACATATTTGAGATCTACAATGAGGCAGAAGAGACTAAGCAGCTTAGCGGTACTCCACATACATCAAACTGTGCTTGAAAATTTGGACCTGAGACCTCTCGTTAATGAGTTCATAAAAAAATAACCCACCGCGTAGAGCAACTTTTGCTTTATTTTTAAATCATGTTCATATGTTTTTGTTGTGTATGTCACTTTATATCTTAGTGTACATGCTATTTTTTTTATTATTGCAAAATTAAATTTAAAAAGTAAAATATTGTAGCAAGAACAAAAAAGTAAAATTATTTTCCTGCGATTTGTGTTAACATTTATGTAAATAATTAAATAAAACTGTTAAATATTGTAAATATTCGTTATTTTATGAGTACGTCAACACTAAGGTTATTTGCAACCCATCACATGTCTGTTGCGGACATTAAAACACACCCATGCCCTCGCCAGAGACCTCCGGATCAAAGCGAGTTGAGTCGATCACCCAACACGCTCGGCTACCGAGGCCGGCATAAAACTGTTAGGTTGGTCTCTTTACATACTTCTCAATAAAAATGTTAATTGTTATCTAAAAAACAAATGAAGAGACACAAAAGACATAAAGAGACTTCGAAACATTTTCTAAACGTTTTTCATGTTGCATTTCATTTGCATGAGGAATATAATAGCTGCTTAAAAACTGCTATGCGAAGACGTAATTTTTATTTTTTAAAAAGGGAGGGGAGTGAGTCATTCATTCATTTATTTCAGTGATCAGAGCCCCCCCAATAATTTTGACAAGTCGGCGCCCCTGCCCTGAATGTAGATATTTTCCTTCCAGAACTTAATATTCTGACCAAGAACGTGTAAATCTATCTCACCTTGTTATTGTTTTTATCTTTTGTTATTTTTTTGTTTCAACTTTATGTTGTTACAGTGTAAAATCGCCAAATAAGACTGTACCTGAAACTCTGAGTAAATAAATAAATACATTACATAATGAATTCATCCACCGCATAGTTTGAAATACATATTTGGTGTTAGTTCTCTCGCTAGTAATTTACAATGAATAGCAGACAGTGGCAGCGATTAGGCGAGGGGCCATTTGCTCCCACTTTTGTTCCCGTACTTCGCTAATTCTTATGTACAAATGCCTTTCCTCCCATCCTCCAGTTTTGGAACCCAATCGCTGCCACTGATTACAGAAAACAATAATATTGGGAGTGAAACGAGACGAGCATGAAAATTTTTAGATCCAATTTTTTTTCAAACTGAAAACTGTATTGATTCAATAGGGCGCACACGGGCTTCTCTCATTTATATTGTTCGGCGCCCAGGGCAGACTCCCGCCGGTCCCTAGCTACGCCTTTGAATGTGATGAGACTGTAACAATAGCAGGTATTGCAGCTGAAGCGGGCAAGAAAATTTTGCGAAATTATTTTTTTTCATAGCATTTGAAATCAAAGGGCAATTACCCTCTGTGCTTCCCTCTAGGTTGCCTTGCCCGTGTGGACGAAGAAATGAAAACTAATTCCATCTGTAGTATTTTTTTGACCTGCTAGCCTTGCTTTTTCTTCTTCAACGTTTGCTCCCCATAAATGTGATTTCCGTCCAAGATTGGTATTTGCATTGCTCTCTCTCTCTCTCTCTCTCTCTCTCTCTCTCTCCCCCTGTAGTTACGCCACTTCTGGTTAATGAGAAAGGAGCTGACAACATCAGTGTCATGAGATTCGACCATGACTAGACAATACAATGGAATAGATTGTTGAATGTATTGATTCTATGAAATAATAAGTTATTTTGATTGTGTAGTGGAATGGTAAACGTTTATACCTTTATATGTAAGGTGACTGGTTTTTAGAAATATGAGACAAATGTTTATGTCTTGAAATATAACTTTTCTAATGATGTGCACTCCCGATAAGGACAATTCGTTAAACGTATGTAACGTAGCCAACCAAATAATCTATGTGGTTTTGTCCGTTTTTGCGTGAAGTTTTTCTTTCAATCTTCAAGACATCGTACGAAAAGAGAGTACATTACGTGGACAGGTGTTTGCAACGGAAAGAAGTTGCTGGTAAGTATTGATAATTACTTTTGTATATTTTCAGTTATGTTTAAGCTTAATTGTTTCAAGAGTAATACACGTGCTGTGCTCCTTTTTACGGTTATTGTTCTGTTTTTCAAACGCGTGTGTTGCAGATATGTTTTACGCGATGGTCTTAAGAAACATAGGTATGTTAAGGATTCCACAGTGAATTCTGATGAATATGTATAGAATATCAAATTATTTTTGGTAACAGTTTAGTATATCGGAAACATTTCTTCAATTTTACAGAAGAAACGACTTATTGAAATGAGTTTCTCCAAGGTTTACAATGTTCGTCGAGGTATTTTCTTTCATCGTGGAATATATTTGACCGGGAAATCGTGTATTTTTCAAGAGAAATATCTCACCGACGCACAGTTGCCATTGCTTTCATTTGCTTGCCCTACGAGAACCGGATGCTGCGTACGTTTGATGACGTAAGCCCCTGTCAGTGTTTTCAACCCCCCCCCTTTTTAACTAAGCTTACCTAACCTTATCGGAAATGGTTCGTGGGGCTATGTCAGCTACCGTGCATAATGGATCGTGGGGCTATCCATGAATGTTTCGTGAGGCTATCAGTCAGCTACCCGTGCATAATGTACAATTTGCACACGTGACAAACACGATAATAGGTATTTTTCGGTGAAGAAGGTTGGAAACACTGCATACCCACAACATGAGTCAAGATGTGCCCGCCATATTATGTGTTATGGAAGCGAATAAACTAATAAAAAAATCACTCTGTGAAAAATTGTTTGTTTTCCTGTAAAAAGCATAATGGCACCTCGAACTATGTTCCGGAATACAAAATTGGTAAGTACGATCCATTCGAAACACAAAATGTTCGATTTTAATGGGTTTCCGATATAGTAAACTCGCACGTTATTTTTTTTTGGGGGGGGGGGGTCGCGACTACTATCACCAGGTGGTGAAGGTACCAGTTTGAGCTGTTTTCACCAGATTTTTTTCTTCATATATTTGCAGTGTTTGGTAAGTTCAATTATCCATACTAACCATAAAGCATACCATGGAAAGGTAGATTTTGATTATTATTATGGCCGCAACTACTTTCAACAAGTGGTGAGAATAACATACTAGGCTATTTTCACCAGATGCTGAGAACAGCACTAAAATCTTATTACCTGAATCATACCATAACACTGTATTTGATCATATTTTATTATAATAATTGGCAGGCAGTGTTTGTGACGTTACTGCTGAGAAGTTAATTTAAGTTATTGTCACCAGGTAGTGAGAATAGCAGAAAGTGCTCAAGACCAGAAATTACATGATCAGATGTTGGGAAGTATTTACAAAAGTAATTTTAATGCTAACAGGCATAAACCTGACTGCCTAATGTTAACAAAGAAAGCATGTAGGAACATAATACTCCTTCATACTTCTTCATTCATGTGACATATTAGCAGCACCAGTTTATATCGGAACACACATGTTGCCTGCACAAAAATAAATGCATACATCTGTGTAACAGATGAGGCCAAGTTGTAGATCATGCACATGTGCAGTTTAAAATTTGGTGAAAATAGGTCAAAAAGCTTGTCTCACCATCTGGTGAAGATAGTCAATCAGTATTATTATTGGTGAGAGAGCAGTTAACCTAATTTCCTCACCAACACACTATGGAAATTTATGACCAATTGTGTCCGCCACATGGAACATAACTTCCTATTCTAACCAGTAGTGCACAAAGAAAGAAATATCATTTGCAAGAAAACATATAAAGGTATGAAAGAAATCACCACACAGTGATGAGAGAGGATCATGAAACCCAGTGAAATTAGCACAAAAGCTAGGTTCACCCTTATGGGTGGGATTAAAGTGTTGAACTTGTAATGAATATAGTACATTTTATTTTAAGAAATTCATGCCCATAATACACAACACACAAAATAAGCCAATCCAGGAGGTCTAGGAAATTTGGATTAAATGGTAAAACATAACTTGGTGCCTGTATTATAATCTCAATTTTTCGATCTAACGCTGTTTTTTTTTTTTTTTTGTTATTTTGTTCGAATACTAACTAACTGGACTTTATTTCCGTTATTAACAATAAAACTAACAAACGTTCTGCTATTTTGTAACTTGCAATAAACAATATCAATTTGGGGGGAGGGGTGTTCTATGGACCAGTTCGATCCCACTTTCCGACCCTCATATTGTTCCTATGCTTACCAAACAGGATTATATACAACCACTGTGCACTATACAAATATGTGTTTTATAGGACCGCATATAGGTTAAATGTATGTACAGCCGGCAGCTGACGAGAAGATCGCTGAATGAAGGGAGACGGGGCACAGAGGGAAAGGGAGGGTCAGGTTCATTTGCAGAATTTGGGGGTGGTCGGGGAGAAGGAAGTCTTGTTTTCTTCTTGGCGGGTCATTGTCAAGCTGACGACAAGAGTTCTGGCGGAAGAGCACCTCCCCCACGCGAAAGAGTGGAGTCGCCTGGCAGTACGTCACACCTCTTCTGCCAGCGCTCTTCTCGTCGGCTGCCAGCTGTACTATATCGACTGCTGAGTGAAGGATAGTGAACGTAACTCGCTTCGAAGCTGCATATCCTAAGTTTGAACTCTTATCAAGGTCGATTTAAACCCATAACGAACAGGGAATTAAAAAGTTGGAATGGGAATTTTGGTAAAAAAAAATAAACATTCAAATGCTGACCAATGCAAATTTATTGTATAAAAAAGTATACACTAAAAACGTAACTTTTCCATCCTCTAACAGGGTCTTCTTCAGACAAAGATTCACAATAAATTGAAAGAGATCTTTGTTTAGTTTATATATTTTATACAATAAATTTGCCTCGGTCAGCATTTAAATGTTTTATTATCATGGAAACAAGTCTTAACAGTGTTATCATTTGGAATTTTGGGACAATCGCAAGGAAATTTTCATTCTGATCCAGGAACAGCAATGGAAAGAGGACAGCAGAAGTGAAAATGAAGGGGTTGCAGGCAAGCTGCAAGAATTATATCCATTTCCCTCAAATTTCAGAATTCAAAATGTTTGAAATTTCTAGCTCTATCGTTTCGGCATTGTCTCCCTGTTGAATTCTTGTGAAACTGCGAATAAATTTTTGAAAATGTGTTAACAAATTTTGGTTTCTGAACTTAAGTTTATCCAACATGTCAGAAGTTTCAGGGGGGGGGGTTGAACCCTAAAAAAAACCCTCTAAATACGGCCATATATATATATGTGAAGTGAGACTCCATTACACACACTTTTTTCATTTGTTGCATTTTTTATTGTATTTGGCTTGTTCAGTTTTATTTTATGTGTGAGTGTGAAGTTGTGAGAACACTTTGTGGTTTGGTTTGAACCCAAATTTAGTTGTTTGGCATGCAGAGCCATTGTGCATGATTTTTATAATTCAGCATCTGTATACGTTTGACTTTATGCTGGTGGAGATGTGGCCACCAAAGTCACCAAACATTTTAGGAAAGGAGAGTTAGCGTTAAGATATTCCACAGTTGTGAAGAACCCTTGACCCAAGTGAAGAACCTTTTGTTTAATTGCAATTTCATCATGCTACAAACATTTTTTTACACGGTTCGATTTCAATTTATTTGTCTGTTAACACATACTGTGGAGTTTTAGCCATTACGTATGGCACGTTTCCTTGAGAATGTTTTTTCACTTCCATATACAGTCCCATGCGAATTAATCGGAACACAGCAATTACATCCAAAAATTTACATTTATTGTCCCAGAACATAGAATACTTCAACGTTTTCAAACACATTTGTACATATATTCATTTTTCACAAGGTACAAACAGATAATCATTTCTAATAGTTAATATGTCCTTCTTTTTGTTTTATAACGTCCATTACTCGTTGTGGCATAGATTCTACAAGCTTTGAACATATTGCATTAAGTTCATTGTCATGGAACCAAACATTGACAACAGACTCAATCACTGCTTGCTTTGTGGAACAGTTCAGTTTTGATATTCGTCATTTTCAAATAGCCCACAAATTCTCGATTGGATTTAGATCCGGGGAGTTCCCTGGCTACTTTAACACTCGAATATTGTTCTCACTCATAAAATGCTGTACTTTTTTGGCAGTGTGACAAGAAGCCAAATCTTGCTGGAAAATCCTGTCACCACTTGGAAACTTCTCCTGAAGTACTGGAATAATTTTCCTTCTCAGAACATGTATGTATTTGTCAGCATTCATCATACCATCAATTGGCACTAATGATCCTGGTCCTTCATGGGTGAAGAATCCCCAAAACATCTTCTTGTCAGGGTGTTTTACGGTCTGTTGCAGATGTGCTGACATTACAGATTCATTACTCGACCGACGCACGTTTGGAACCCTCTGTCCCTGGACCTCAAAATGTGATTCATCTGAGAACACAACTTTCTTCCAGTCGTCTTCTGTCCAATTTCGTTGAGCACGGGCCCACGAGAGACGTTTCTTGCGCATTGCAGCCGAAATAAATTGTTTTTTCACTGGTTTCCTGGCTTTCCGTCCAGTTGCAAGAAGTCTACGTCGTACTTTGGAAACATCCAAATGCACTCCTTTGTCCCTCAATTCCAGTGTCAATTCCGCTGCAGTTAGAGCCGGGTTTTGTACTTTATTTAATCCTTTACTTCCCACCAGCTATTAGTTTCTTGTAGTCTTAGTTTGGTCAAGCACTGTATTTCATCTGACGCAAGCGTTGCATGCTTTTGTGGTTAGGTTATGCTTATTAGGTTTAAATCTCTTAGCATAAATACACTAAATTTAGCCTAACAACGAAAGCATTTAACCTGTCATCAGAAGGCCAAATATGGCACTTGACTGAGAAGGTGTTTGACTCCGTGTGTTGTTTGGATGTTTTCGAACAGGAACCTGTCAGTTACTTTCAGGAAGCTTTCATTTTACTTCCACAATCATTCCTACTGATACTCGATAAATGCTTTCAGGAAAGTTTTTCACAGTTGAGCTTTTATTTTTATCGAGGAAAATAAGAAAGCAGTGTGGGGAAATTAAAAAAAAAATAATTTTATCAATCTGTTGACGTTGTTAGTGTCCTTGCAGAACAATCTATCTGACAGAAGATTTATGCAATTAACAATTTTCACTTAACATTTGGTGCTTGTGTTTTTAGGTGTATTTCGAATGGGAGGATGTGAAATGGCAAATGTAAGCTCTGCACCTTAAATTATATATTTTAATTGAATTAATTTAGAATTTTTCGACACTGAATCACACAGACCCTTTATATTGTTAATCTATTTGTGTGTGTGGGTGGTGAGAGGTTGAAATAGCAAAACTATCTGCGTGTACCCTTGATTTTTTGTCAAGTTCACGTTGAAGACTGTGAATTGTACTGGAATTTTATCATGGTCCTAGAGTGGCCACCCTGCTATTTACTTGTATTTCATCCCAGTAAAATTAAATAGGCTGTATATTAGTGGTTAGTTAATACCACTTTGAACCGATATCAATACTCTCATAGTTTCCCACGTATACTTCTTTGTATAATTGCAGTCTAAAATAAGAAGTTCTACTTATTGAGTCATACAAACTCATTACATAAGGTAATGGTAATGCTCACAGGCTGACTTTCTTTTTATCAGTAAAATGCAAGAAACCATTTTATTATTGAATCACTGCTTCCTTTGGTGATTATATATGTGCAGTTATTTATTAATTATAACAACTCAAATGAGACATTCAAAGATGGCACCTGATATGCCTACCAAGTGCATTTTGCCTCCTAATTACATTACATTTATGTTTTTATGAAGAAAAGTAATACAGAAATATTGAAAACATCCTAGGAAACAATGTAATTTATTTTCAGCCAGTTGAAAAATCTAAAAATAGAGGTGGTGGGCCTGCAAGCCCCTCCCCCTCATTAAGCTAGGGTTAAAATTATATCTGAACCACTGTGCAATATGTGTCCACTGCGATTGGCAAATATCTGTCTGTTGGCTGTTACATCATGTACATTTTTTTAGCTAGTTGTAGAATATGTCACTACAAATCTGTAAACTCATAACAGTAACTTCAAGTGAAATAGGTTAGCTGTAATTGGTAAAAAGCCAAAATTTCAGTTTTAAAAAAAAAGAGCCAGCTTTTTATTGGAAAGTTGCAAATACATAGCTTTGAATTAATTTTTTTTTTTTTACTTTTAGCCACATTTTCACGGTTAATAGAACATAAAAAATAAATATTTTTCAAATTTTTAGCACCTAAAGAATCTTTCCCTAATTATAACACTTTAATATGTCTTTCGTAATTTTTTTTTGTTAACTTCTTTCTAGTCCTAGATGATGCAAAGAGAAGTTTTTTGGAATGTTATAAGACTTTTCAAAGCGTTGCAGTTACACAAAAAAATTCGGTGGATTGTGTATCTTTTTTAATTTCATGTAAACTATTCATTCTTGTCCTTTGGGTTGATAGGAGAGGGAGAAGAGAGAGAGTTATAAATATAAGATAATTATCTTGCCGGCTCTCCTTACACTCTGGTCTCATCCATGTGAGGTACCCTGCAGTCATCTGGCCCGAAAACAGCCCAGCATGATAGTAATGCTGATTTTTAAAATGTCCACCTTTCTTACCTCTCAAGTGTACAAACAGGAATTGGAAATGAATGATTTATTTTATTTCCACACAGCCTTCAGCTGATAGTTAAATGCCTTCCAAGAAGTTAGGGTGCAGTTTTCCCTATACCCATGCCTTTAATCTTGACAATCAATCATCTGCTTCCCACCTGTCCCAAGGAAGAGTGAACGACCTTTGAAAAGGAACAAATGTTGCTCTTGAACGCACTTCTAGAAACTCAAAAACATGGTATTGGTAGAATATTTTCAACCAATACTTACTGATACCAATGTATCATGTATGCATTTTTATTTTGTTTCCCTTGTAAAAAATCACTTCTGGTTGTCATTTAGTTCCCGTACTGTTGTCAGTAATTTAGATTGTCGGTTTTTAGCAGAGGCGTGGCGTGCATGTAGCCGCTGTTACCGCAGGTAACACTAAAATATAAAGAATTGAAGAACCTGTCTTAAAATATTATTACGTACGTAAACTGGTAATATTGTCGTAAAGTAAACATTGCAGACTGACATTTTTTCTGACACCGGCAAAAGCGAAGAGGAGGACTGATCCGGTACGTTCCACAGGCAACATGAGGGAAGGGCCCTGAGCCCACCAAAGGAAGACTTGGCGACTTGGCGTAGCGGTAAAGACTGTTATGGCGGGAGGAGGAGGCGGGCTGTTTAGCCGGCGCAGTTGCCGGTGATCCTTACAGGAAACATACCAGTGTTGCCATATTCAATTGACAGAAAAGAGCTAAGTCGCCTAATCGTATCTATCTTACTCTGAAGGTGTCCAGTCACACTGGAGAACGATGGCGCAGTGTTAGTAGCGTCGCCGCCTTATAATCAAGGGATTCCGGGTTCGATACCCGGTGGAGGCACAAGTGGTTCGGATCCAACTTTAAACTGTCCCGATTAGCATTACTGTTCATGAAAAATTTAAAAAAATCAAATCACACTGGGGCAAAAGCAAACCAACAAGTGATATTTTGTATTTACACTAAATATCAGCGATTATGAAAGTCCTCTTTGTCCTTCTTCGACATCATGGGCGAGAAGGATGGGTATGGTCAAGGGGTCCGCTGTCCTAAAAATGTCAACCTAAAATTCAATATTTCACACATATAATATTATTTCGGTTACAGGAATTTGTGATAATTGTTGATAATACAGATTGACATTGACATACGTTGTCGCAGGAATGTAATAATTTCGGATTGAAGCAATGTTTTTGAGGTGGTAGAACTGTTTTTGGGTGAAAACAATACTTACAAGCATAATTTCCAGATTGTTATCTTAGCACGCTCTGAAGTGTCAGGTGTCGCAGGTTCGAATCCTCAGCAAGAAATGGTTATTTCAATGTTCGTTGTTATTATTTTACTTAAATAATTATAAAAATTAATAATTACATACACAAAGAAATAATTTTATTTCAATAATTCACCACGCATCGTCATCACGATTATCCTATAAAGCGAAAGCCTTAAAGGTAGCAAAGGACGTAAAATATACGAAATAGTAGTGGTGTCAGAAATGAGATTTCAGTGGATTTAGCGAAACATGGGAGTGGGAGTAGTTAGGAAACAGATGAAGACTACATCTACTCTACATACGTCTTATTTGAAACGAAAATGTTTCGCGATTTGGGCAAATCTGGTTTCAAAAGAACTAAGATGGCAACATTAGTAGAACTGGACTTCTTGCAGGTTCCGAAGGAAATATTGGGGAAGGGCCGATGCTGAGAGGGGAGGGGGCAAGGAGGGTGCTTCACGTGTTACAAAAGTAAACAACGGTTTGTGGGAGGGACTGTGCAGTGGGAGTTTTGTGACTGGTGTCTTTCGTCTTTATGTTGTTTTCGGGCATTGTCAATTAATTTATGAAGCTTGCTCCGAGTTCCGAGGTGGCGGGTTCATCCTATCTGGACAGTGTGTGTAATCGTGCGATAGAAGATATTTTGAAGCAATCTTTCGGTTCGTTATTTTGCAGAAAACATCGAAATTGTGGCGAAAGGGAGGCCAAAGCCTATTTTGAACGATTTAAAAACCAAGTCGTCTGCTGGATATGACCGACATTTCAATGTTTCGTGGTATAACGACTATCCGTGGTTATGTGGATGTGTGCAGTTTTCTAAACTCTTTTGTTGGCCATGTACTCTACTTTCGGGTAAAAAAAAAGTGTCGAATTCAGATGTGGATAACATGGACCATGAGCATGACGCGCATCCAAAAATTCAAATTCAAATTCAAATGAAAAACTTCTCTTTATGACAGCATCATAGAAGTTTTTTTATTTGATTTGATTGATTTTGCTTCGCTTGCGCCACTTTTGGCTAATTTGCGAAGATGGGGATGAGTGATGATATTAAATTGATGAATAGACATCACAAGCCCAAGCTAGGTTTCGAACCCGGGATCCCAGCATCATATAACTATTTTCAAAGTCGGATTGATCTGCTCTATAAGTAGCCTTCGATGTTTCTGTAAGTATCAAATTACGTATTATTGTATCAACAACCAATGTTTTCGATTTCACTTTAGTCCTTATGTCAACATTTTTTTTTCTGATTAATAACTTTACCAAAATCTAGTATTGAATTGCATACGTACCAGATTAATATTATATGAACTACTTGGAAGACATGGGGGGGAGGGCATGAGGTGGGGAGGCGCCCAAGTCTCCTTAAATGTCCTACTGATAACCGGTAACACTTTTTAAAAATCCACGCCACGCCACTGGTTTTTAGCATTATAATTATGTTTGTAAGCACAGCTACATTAGATCATTTGCATTCATGAGGATGGTTTTACAACACTGATACATGTTTTGAGTAGTTCAGGATGTCCACTGACCGGAATTCCTTGAATTCAACAATTATGTATTGGCATATTCATCATATGTGATGAATATATATTTATATACGCATATTCATCACATTCAGGTTATATTTATATATTCTACCATTAAATCTACTTAATAGATGGTTATACAATTTCCAAAATTCCAAAAATGATATTTTTTGGTGAAATACTTCGTGAGTGAAATTCCCCCCTAACTTTCTTTGGGAAGCCTGGTGGACGTGTTAATAAAATATCAGAGGTGTGGTGGACGTGCAACCACTGTTAACCTCCGGTAACAGCAGGGTGGTATTTGTAGGGAGGATGAGGGGCAATTGCCCCCCTTCTGGATACTTGTGTGCCCCCTCTCTGCTTAATAAATTTTATTCCTGGTGGGGGAAACAACAACAAGTTATTGTCAATTTAGTTACTTTTTCCACATTTTGTCAATCAATTGCACCACTTTTCTTTCAGATAACTGGAAGCTTCATTTGGCGAACACGTATGTGGTCTCAAGCTCTGCTATATTCCTTGAACTGTCTGACAAGTTGCCCCTCTTCCCTTTTCTTTGTCCAGGGAATTTGCCCGGAAAATGCAATCTCATATAAAAGTTAAAATTAGTTGTCACGTGACTCGCTTGTCACCACAGAACATCTGTATTTACATGAGTGGAATTATAGTACGCGAAGATAGCCTACATGGAATTTTTGACGCAAGCACGATGCCTTTACGAAATCATATTTTTAAGAACAACAAGCTACTTTTCTTTTCAAGCTAGAATGTTAGTGAAAAAGAGTTAACATTACGAGTTCCAGACACTGCGACATTGGGAATCTGCCTTCAAAACGAACGAAATCTGATAATTCTGGTGGCGGAAGATTGAGTTGACCAAAGGATCGATTTTGAAAATATGCAAGAAGAAGGCATACATAATCTTTCAACATCACTAAATTAAAACACATGGGGCTTGTTGGAACATGGTATTTTTTGTTGGAAATATTTTTCGGTTTCAGCATGCGTTGTCAAGTCAGTAGTATTGTAATTTTGCAGCAAACTAAACACATTTGTAAAATATCATGACAAAATACTGAAGAATCAATATTGAGTTCATTCTCTTGATAAGATCCATAAAAATTGATTATGAGATTACATACACAATGTGGGATCTTAGATATATTGTAGTGGCACTCGCTACTGTCTTGTATTCAAAGGGTCCTAAACTACACTTCCCCCCGCCCCCCAAATCAGATATAAAAGAATTAACAAGCTCTTGGGACTTGAGGAGCAAGGTAATGAGAATTTGTATGATTTCGAAAATGTAACAGTGATTTAGCACAGTAAGTAGTCTTGAATGCTATTTTTATGGGGTAGAAAACTTTTTGATTGTGCCCACCCAAAGTTATGCCAAAGTTCAATTGTGATCTCCAAAAGTTAGTTCCCAAGTTACACACATGCTGTACTACATTTCTGGTGGGGGTGTCAAACCCCAAAACTGTAGGTCCAGTCCCGATTTGCTGTGATGATCGTAAAGTAGACTCTATCTTTTTTTTCAGCAATTATTAAAAATATGTTTTGGGTAAAAAATGAAGTGTGGGCTGACCTCATTTCCCGTTTAAAATTGTTGAGGTACCCCAATGCAACCTCTCTAGCAGGCGCAAGGGTGCACACATGTATGCACGTGTGGGGGGGGGGGGGTGAGAGGGGGGATAAATTGATATGTTAGGTGGAGTAAAATCATTATCTTATGCTGTTTCTTGACAGTCAGTAGAATCCCCCCCACTGGAAATTTCTTAAATACCACACTGGGTAACAGTAGAAAGGAAGAAAAGTACAACACTGTGTTGTTTTTTATTAGCAAGGGAACGAACGTGTCTCTTCGAAACTTCCTGGTCTCCCACAGTCTGCCTGCGATAAACAGTACAGCGCAGATCCTGGTTTTCTGCTGAACGAAGCACGTCAAGACCAAAAGAGGAAGGGAAGGAAGAATACAATTCGACAGACTTTGGGCCAGTGTTGCCACAATTTACCTTTATAAGTATCAATATTTCCATTTTTTGTCCAATTTTCCCCTTCATCTAAAGATTGATTGATTTAGTTTATTTTACTTCGAGTTTTGTGCCTCTTGGCTAATTTGCGAAGATGGGGATGAGTGATGAAATTGATTGACATTTACAAACAACCAAAGGGGTCCCGGGTTCGATACCCGGTGGAGGCACATAGTGATTCGGATCCCACTTTAAACTGTAGGTCCAGTCCCGATTAGCCTTACTGTGCACAAAGTGGACTTGAAACACCAACTCAAACCAAACAACCAACCAAGCCTGAGCAGGAATCGAACCCAGAACCCTTAGCGTCGCAACGCGATGTGCTAACCACTCGGCCACAGGGTGCGGCCCCCTTCATCTAAAGAAATCTTGTAACAACAGTGATAATAATAATAGCAATACTGCTTTCGTTGGTCCATGTTCGTATCATTGGTACATGCTTATTGTCAGCTTTTTTTCTACCCGGCCAGATGTCCAGGATCTAACCCTGCTCAAACATGATTGTACAAACAGTTGTGTTTGTTCCATCACCCATTTCATAAGTTCATAATTCACCCTCGTCGACGCTGTTAAGCGAAGATGTAGAATAGGGACGTAAAATGAACAATATATAAAGATACATTAAGCTTATGCTGAAAGGAGTGCAAGTAAGAAGTAACAGATGAGATTTATATAGATATGAAACTAGCATCTAATATAACCTGAACAATCTGAGTCTGATGTCTTCAAATTTCCTTGGAATTTTGGTTATTATTGGTCGAATTTCCCGTTTCGCCTAAAATTCTTTCCGAATTTCCCTTCATGTGGCAAGACTATCGACAGAGGACATTGACCGCAACACGAGAGGGTAGAAAAATACATGGGGCAGGTATCGGCAGTGACGTGCGGTGACGTCGACACTTGGGGTAGCAGTTAGTGGCATGCTAAAGGGGGGGGCACACCCCTCCCCCTTTAGGGCCCAGTATTTCTAAAAAAAGAATGTCAATAACAGGAAAAGATTGCAAGATGATGAATGAGTACTAAGAAAAAGTACACGTAAACCTCACCCACATTCGAAAATAAAAAAAAAACTATTTGATTTGACTACTAAGTCAGAGATCCTGGGTTAGAATCTCGGCTTGGCCATAGGTATTCTTTGTGTGTGTCCCTTCATCAATTTTATCGTATCATCTTCGCGATTAGCCAAAAGTGGCGGAAAAACGAAGTAAAATAAACCAAATCAAGCAATCAATCAAGGATTTGATTTCATTTTTGTTACTTAGCGTCGCTTTTTTGTAACATTTGGTTAATTGCGAAGATGATACGATAAAATTCATGAAGGTACAAACGCAAAGAACACCCATGCCCAGGAAGGGGTTCGAACCCGGAACTCCTGGTGTCTTAGCGCGCTGTGATAACCACTCTCGCACAGTTGGTTGATTTGGTGTTTTAAGTCCACTTTATGCACAGAAACAAAACAGGAAACAAAACACAATTTTTTGTAGTTTCTTCAATAATATTCATTTGGCTTTTTGAGTTCTGAGATACATTTTTCATTCCAAAGTATTTCATTATTCATTGCAGAGTACAACACATAGGACAAGAATGCGCACTCATCACGGGTTCGAATCCTGGCCTGGATTGTTCATATGAGGTCCCTTCATCAATTTCATCATATCACTCATCCTCATTTTCGCAATGACCAAATGTGGCAGAAAAGCGAAGTAAAATAAACCAATCCAACAACAATATGAACGCGCGTTCTCTTGCCCAAATAAATACATCCGTATTTATAACTGTTAGAGACCAAGAGTAGTAGGTATATTTAAATAAAACCCTACTAAAACGAGAGTGAGAGAGAGCCCGATCACATATTTGTAATTTAATCATTATATCTACATCCCATATTATACATACATATTGGATAACGTGTAAAATGTTGTGTAAATACATAGAACTGCAGAAAATTTTACCCTGAGTTCTTTAGAGGATTTACAAAAAAATCTATGAGAAACCAATCCCCTATCTGTCCTATAGGAGATAGACTGGGGGACCTGAAAGCACGGGCTTTCAACCATTGCAGCGGGGAGAGGGGGCAAGGGAGGTAGAGATAGAAATCTTCCTTTTCTTTTGAACGGCCTTTTCTACCTGGAAACTGGTCAGGCGGAAGAAGAGCGAGCTAGGGCATCCAGCCAGCTTTGCCCGCGGAGAACACCGATGGACGAGAAGAGCGTGGAAAAAAGGTGTTGCATATGAACTGTGGTGGCTTTAACCAGACAATAAATATTGTGATTTGAATATAATTCGAGATGTGAGATTGATTGATCTATCTCTGCTAGACTAGCTACTCCTCAGTGCACGTCACTGGGTATCGGGGACGAGGAATGGAACTGTCATTGGGAACAGCTCGTGGAAATCCAACCCCCCAGATGATGGGAGTCCGCACACCATCACGGGTCGCCTCTTCTATATGACGTCACTGAACATGGATGCAAAATTCGCAGTCTCATAACTTTCCTTACATAGACAACGTTGAAGCGACCTGTTTCTAATCTGTGCTTCTTGCTCTCTTTTATAGATCTACAGTTTATTAGATGTTTATGCTATGTGCACCGTAAGTGTAACAATAATTCTTGGAATTAATTTCGCCGTGGAGAAATGAGAAAATGAAACTGACTGGAAAAGATTTGAAATTTATCCAATGAAATGGGTAGATTTTTTTGTATGATAAATTTAAAGTAATTTCTTTCATCTGAAAATTGATTGAATAATGTAGCCAGGTGTCGGGCACATCTCGTAGGGTACTGCCATCTGACAAGACCAATGTTGTCGGTACGCCTCGTAATTTTTTTAAAAAGATTTTTTTCTGAATTTAATATTAAACACCATAAATCGTCCGTAATGCATAAAATGCGTAAAAAATTATCGTTCCTTTATCAATTCGATAAATACCCAGAAACAATCAATACACTTCGACAATTTAAAAAAAAATATCTCCATACACAAAGTTAATACCTTTGGAAGTTTCATGTCTATCGCGTTTTGTACAAAAGCTGCGTATGTTCAAAATCTCGGATGCTTGACGACTTTTTGGACACCCTGTAATATTCACCACACAGTTGGGCAGTCATTCAAACAAGCCTTGTTTTGTGTTGCGGACAAGCAATAGTCATGATGCCCATTGGACGTTTGTCGCCTTCTTCACAAGTATTTCGTGTGTAGGTGTTGGCCGAAGGGATTCATGTTCGCGGTAGCGAACTCTCGGTCCTTCCGCTAAAGGATTAAAACATGATTACGACTTCCTGCGAGAGACAAACAACCACAAATCGTCTCGCCATAATCACATTCTGTGGTTACTTACACAGGATGGCTAGTCACTGGGAATTATGCGTGAATTCTACTTTCCGTAGACGTGAAAAATTACAACTTGTATTAATCCGAATCCTAAGCCGCGCGTCAGGCTATACGCTCTGGTATTGCCAACCGCACAACACATCAAAACCCGCATGCATGTCAAGCGGAATATATTTGTTTCTTTTTGTCTCCTGAAACATAACATTTTAGAAGTACTTTCGGCGCATAAATTATTTAAAAAAATGTGTCATTACTAAATATAAATGCGAAATATCTTCGAAACATGAGAGTATTTTTCCCAGGGGGGCAAACAAGTCACATTTCCCCCAAAAGAGTGTAGTTCCCTAATAACATTGCTTAAATTTGAATTTATTGTGTTAATGCAATAATTAACACACATTATTGTGGCTAAAATGAAATTATATGTGTGAAATACATAATTTTTGGTTGACTTTCATTTTCCAGGAAGGGAACGGCCCCCTTGCCCCCCTTCCGGACGCCCATGAGCATGTGTGTATATTTCGAGCACGCAAAAATAAAAATAAACAAAGATATAAGTAAACAACGACAGGCCCTCTTGAATTTAATGACAAATTATTGTTTTTGGTTTATAGAAAAATACGTTTATGAAAACCTTTGTTACTGTAAGACACACGCACTTCAAGTTATACCAGCAAAAAAAAAAAAGTATGATTTGTTATTGTGGATATATACAATCAGGTGCATTGTCTGCTGCTATTATTCTGGTTACAATTTATGAATCACTTCACTAAACCAGGATTCAAATCTTGGTCTGTCCATTTCTTGCTAATCATCCATCCCTTTCCTTGCACGGAACAGTAAATATATGCGCCTTCAACAAAGACGTCATTGCCGTCAGTGGGTGAAACAATAAGCCCCCCCCCTCTCCCTTCCTCGTCCGTTTCTTCAGCCAGCCCTGGCGGTGGTTTTGCATGGTGATATATATATATATATATATATATATATATTAAAATAATCAATATAACTCCCACGCCCCTCCCAGAGTTAAAGCACGTCTGGCCCAAATAATAAACATGTTTCTTCTCACGGGGATATCTTTTAATACCGGGGACATTCTTTTGTAGTCAAACAACAACAATCGTTTCCTCTTCCTAAACTCAAACCGCAATTCATTCAACACCCGGGATACAGTCGGCAAATTACCTCACGCCCTGTTTTACTTTGATCTTGTTTCCGTAAGGAGGATTATGCATTTTAAACAACTTGCTTGATTTGAAGAGCTTTTCCCTTCGGATGTTATTAATCACAATAAACATAGGGTTAAAATAGTGGGATGTGCAACACTGGTATCACGGATTCCACGCGCTCTGCAACGTATTCAGTCTTGCTCGACTCGCACTTGGGCTTCACGGATTCCTCAGCTCAATACAAACTCCAGTTGGCGAATCTGCGGATCCAAGTTCGTCTGCACAGTGATTGCAACCGATCAAGTCCACACCTGCTAATGGATGTATTATTTTGTCTGTATTTTACAAATTAAATAACTGTTTTCTTGCAAGTATGCAGTTGTGTCGGAATAGAACCCGTCTCAGTGGAACTATATTCTTGCACGCACGTTTGGATCTACATATGCGAAAACCTGCTGCAAGGTTAACCTGACGCTTGGCTTAGTCTTATCAAGTTTATAACCATAGCTAGGGGGCGGTGGGAGTCGGCCCTGGGCGCCGAACTAATTGAAAAAAAAAAGTTGTGAAATTGATTGATTAATTGATTTGTGGTTTTAAGTGCACTTTATGCATAGAAAGGCTAATCCGGACTGGATCTACAGTTTAAAGTGGGATCCAAACTACTGTGCCATGTGCCTCCATCGGATATCGAACCCGGCCCCCTTGATGACAAGGCGACGATGTTGCCACTACACCATCGGGGAGGCACAAAATTTGTAAAAGAGAGAATGCATTGGCGTCCCGTGAAATTATTTGGCCCTATTAAATCAATATTGATTTCAACCTGCAAAAAATGATCCAAAAATTTTCTTGGTCGCTTCGTTCGCATTCTTTCGTTCTTTTCCATAATGCATTGGATTGTAAATTATCAGACAGAGAAATAAGACTTGTGTCTTAATTGATTTTGTTTTAAATGCACAAACAATTGTTATGAGGAAAGGGAGCGTGCACATTTCAGAGACAATTTATGTCATTTTTACTGTTGGTTTATTGTGAGATGGATGAATTGGTTGTGTAATGTATTTAAATAATGTATGTTGTATATAATATGTATTAAAGAAACTTTGAATACGTACACAATTTAGTGTCCACGTCGCTCCATGTTGCATATATGTGAAACATATATCTGGTATGAAAGTTATAGCTACATGTTAATGTAAAAAAAAATATATTTGGAATGCATTTATCAAGCATTTTCTGTCTCAAAAATAGTTTGCGTGCTTGTTTTCCATTATGAAATTGAACGTGTTGAAAAAATAATTGAAATCGTTTGTTCAAACACAAATGCTTTAGCACCAACTTCTACCCCCTTTTTGCATAATTTACGATGATAATAACGTATTTTATACTACTACTACTACTAATAATAATAACAACAACAATGTTGGTTCCGGCGGGTTCCAATGCCAGGTTCGGCATTGATGTTTGTGACTGTCCATTCATCAATTTCATCATATCACTCATCCCCATCTTCGAAAATTAGCCAAACGTGGCACAAGAAACGAAGTAAAATAAAACACATCAATAATAATTATAATATTATTAACACTATTATTAGTAGTAGTATTAGTACGTTTATCGTGGCACTTTCTCCCCCGCTCGCCCAGACAAAAATTCGTGGTTGCGCCTCTGATTGTAAATAGAAACTCAGCACCTCAAATTAAATATTTTAATTATATTACGTATACAGTCTAATTTGAATGACAGTTTTTGGATGTTGGAATCACGTAGACCCTTTATATTATTAAGATATTTTTGTGTGGATGTTAAGAGTCGGCAATATTTGAGCTTGAAATAGAGAAAACATTGCTTGAATTTTATCATGGTCCTAGAGTAGCCACCCTGTTACAACTGTATTGTGTGTACAAGCCATCATAGCCGCCGGCTCTGGTTTGAACTGCGCAGTTCCCACACCTATTGGCGTGTAGGCGTGTCACCAAATCGAGAAACCAGTCTATTGCCAAACAACTGTCTCAATGCTGCTAATGACTGTAGAGTTGTGTATGAGCTTGCCCCGTCCTGTTGAAACCAGGTGTTGTCACGAATGTGTGAAAAGCAATTTAGTTCTTGAGCAAGGAAGTTGTTCACCATAGCAACATAACGTTCGGAATTGACGGTTACTGGGTTACCTTCACCATCTTCAAAAAAATATGGGCCTATGATGCCAGATGATGACACTGAACACCATACAGTAACTTTCTGGCTGTGTAACGGTACTTCATGCACTAAGTGCGGGTTTTTGAGGAGCCCAATACCTGAAATTTTGCTTATTGACGAAGCCGCTGAGGCGAAAATGGGCCTCGTCTGACATCCACACCTTGTCAATGTCCAATTTTGCCAGCACTGCTGCACAGAAATCCCTGCGTTGCTTATGGTCGTTTGGTTTCAATTGCTGGACGATCTGAAGTTTGTATGGATGTAACTTAAGGTCAAACTTCATTATGCAGTTCACACTTGACGTACGCAGCTGCAGACATGACGCTTGGCGTCGAACAGAGCGTCTTGGACTTCTCTCGACGGCAGCCTGGACATCCTGTAAGTTATCCTGTGCTGTTTGTTTCAGCTTCAAGGTCGAACCTTTTTCTTTGAATTTTTTAACCCAAGTTCGCACTGCATGCGAAGATGGAACTTGTGCATGTCGCGGAAGTTGATAATGTTCGCCGAAAATCGCCTCCACACAGTCGTTATTCTTGTAATACGATTTCACAGTGTGTGCACTTTGCGCGCCGTCCCACTTCTCCATGATAACTAAATCTGAATGTCATGGCACCTACTTCACGTTGTGTACGTTATGCGGCGCCCCATGTATTGCAGTGTTGCAAACTAACCATTTAAAAAGGCCTTATTTTTTTAGACACCCTTTATAATTCTTCTGCACAGAGAGATATGTAAACTGAAATATTGGGTTGGCAACTAAGTTCCCGCCGTTTTTTAAGGAAGGTGTTGAAAGGTTAGTTTTCAATAAACAGATACAAGTAGTTAATCAATAATGTATTCTCCTGTGTTGTTTACAACGTTTTGCCAACGTTCAACAAGGTTTTCAATACCTTGTCGGTAGAAATCACGTGGTTTAGACTCGAAAAAGTCATCCAACCAAGCTCTCAATTCTGCATCAGTAATGAACGAAACTCTCCGCATAGCATTTGAAAGAGATCGTAAGCCATTCCTTACGCCGCTTCATATTCATGTAAAGGCACCATTTTTCATCGCCAGTAACGATTCGGTGAAGAAATCGTTCCTTGTGTCCATGGGTTGCACGGTGCCGAGCAAGCAAACCAGCGGAGATTGTGGCTCGTTGATTTTTGTTGGTGACACTTAAAGTGTGAGGCACCCATGCTCCACACTTCTGAACCTTTCCCATCGAGTGAAGATGCTTCTCTACAGTAGTGTGGGAGCAACCCATTGTCTCTGCCAGTTCCCTTGTTGTTTGACGCGGATTTTTTGAACAGGTGGTTCAATCGCTCTTCATCGAACTCAACTGGACGGCCAGAACGAGATGCGTCTTTGAGGTCAAAATTTCCTTTTTTGAACTTCGCATACCAATCACGGGCGGTTCTTTCAGCTATAGCACCCACTCCATACACAGCACAAATGTTGCGAGCAGCTTCTACGGCCTTAGAACCTTGATTAAAGGCAAAAAGGAGGAGGTGTCGAAAATGCTCATTCTTCTCAACTTGACATTCCATTTTAATAATCTGTAAATAACAAGAAAATGTGTCTTAGTAACAAAGACACATAAATTTAGGTAGAACAATATATTCTCTTTCGCATGATGTACACCTTCGTGCCAAACGTATTTAATGTCATAGAGATTTTTCCAATTAAAAAAACGGCGGGAACTTAGTTGCCAACCCAATAGTAAACACTGGGAATCTGAGAGAGACTTCAGGGCATGGGGAACAGTTTCCACGGGACTCTTTCCAAACTCATTACGCCGTGGCAGTGTTGCCAACTAAGCGCTCTTGGAGCCAAATCTGGCTCTTTCGTACACTCCTCTGGCTGTGAACTTAGGCGCCTGGCCCACATAGACCAACTTTTGCCATGATTATACATTTTGCACGTCGCGTGATATTGTTATATTGGTTGCGTCGCCCCACTCCCTCTTATATCCCGAGCTACTTCTTTTGTAGCGCCGTGTTGACGTGAAATTGACATACTATTGTTATCAGGGAATCCTTTATTTTCGATTTCATGCGACCATCAGTGGATTATTAAGTTGGGTGATACCGCCGGATCTAGATGGTGAAAACTAAGAATAAATTGTCATCAATTTAGAGTTAACGGTAATAGCAGCGCCCCACCCCTTTGACAACTAACATTACCCTAGGAAGAACTTTATCCAGACTTCGTAAATCTAGCTCCTTGAAAGTAAGCTCCATTTGTTGAAGATTTATCTATAAAAGTAACCATGTTTATTCTTTCTTTATATATTTTATATTGCATATAGCTTCAATTGTTTATTTGTGTATTTCAAATGCCTTAAGTAACCTGCACTCCCATTGGCTAATTCAATCTGAGCGCGGTGTCTAGTTGCCGCCATCTTAGCGCGGTAGTTACTTCCAGTCAGTGTGCGTAGAGAGGCCACTCGGGACACAGCCAGAAACCGTCGCGGACAATTATGGATACCGTAAGCCCAACGTGGCTACGTTTCATTAGTGGCGCGTTGTTGTAACACCAGCTGCAACTTCGTGTAAACAGTTTTCCCTAGACAGGAGTGCATGGGAAGTGTAATCAAGTGTTATGTGCATATACCTTATAATACATAGTTATAGTTATCAGTGTGTGTGCATGTGTTTTCTTTACAACTACCAAGAGGATCGCGGTGAACTTTGCCCTGTAGCGACACAATCCATACCAGAGAGATGTAAGTGGTACCTACAATTTCACTTACATTTAGATCCTACCGGTTTGGATCATCATTCATTTCTGGTCCTTCACAGCCGGACAGGTTCTACATTCAGTTTTGGTCCTGTACGGTCCGGAACGCAAACACCATTTATGGTGAAATTTAGTTCTTTTATGCGCATCAGGTTTGGCAACACTGGCAGGATGGCCGTAGGAGTCAAGGAGAAATGCACTGGGCTTATGGGAGTATTATTTGATTTGTTCTCTTGGGAATACCAAACTTCCGATGGCATAGAAAAATATTTCAACGGGAGGAGGGCAGTTTGAAGATGCATTTCAGCAGCGGAAAATTCGAAACTTCCATTTGATTAGCCGTAACTTGATGTTGAAGTTGATTCCCCATAAGGAATACATAGGATTCCGAAAATTCTTATTCATCATATTTTTCAAACATCGTGTCCAGCCTAATAATTAGCATAAAAGATCGCTTCCACTTGCAACATGGAGAGAAATTCATACTCTTGCATACACCCAGGGTTGTTTTTTTTAGAAGCAGTGCCCCGTTCGGACTATATTGAAAGAAATGCACAATTGGTGCGTAACTGTAACTCCTCCCATTCAACTTCAATAGCCACCACCTTGGCTGCGCCTATGGGCAAGAAACTGCACAAGATATCTACAATATTTATTTAAGTTAAAACCCGGATTAACAAGCCATACCACAATTATTGGTTCAAATGTAGAGGGATCGGGGCGAGTGATTCCGGGTTCTCGTGATAGCCTCAAATTTCACTGTTGACGCAAGAACATGAGTAGAACCACGAATAATAGTGAAGCATTGTGGAATGAAATGTGCTGCAAAATATTGTAAATTATGTAGTAGTAAAACGTCGCAAATATATGCAAATTCCAAAATTAATATTTACTGTGCATTCCCACAAACATAGCAACCACCGATCGAATACCTGGAAGCAATAGGGTTCGCAGGATTTTTTTCGGACGAGACTAGGATTGTAAGAGCGGATATTACATAGCTACGTTCTGGGAGTTGAGGGCGGGATGCAAAACAAGATGTTTCGTAATTGCCATTTTTAACCTTAAAAAGTTGTTCAGACAAAAATCGAGGGGAGTTTGCATTTCCACATTGGTTTACCCAGAGTTATTTACTACTTTCGTGTGGAAATTTAATTTTATCTAAAAGTCTGTAGGGGCGGTAGCACCATCACCCCTTCCCTTTCGCGTACGCCAGGGGCAGCAAGTAGCAATGGGTGCTGTTCATTGCCAAACTTTTCCGCTAGAGGCGCCACCCCTGTTGTGTCCCTAAAGAATTTCGTTCATCTGCTTGCCCTAAGCTTTACATTGGAGAGCGATAAGATGGCTATCAAAACGTTATTTTCAACGAAGGTAAGAATTTCTTGTGTAAATCGATAGCAAAAATGTGTTTAGCAAACCTTTACGATTATATAGCAATTCATAAGTTACCGAAAATTACATTCTCCTGAATCTAAGAATTAATATATTAAAGCGCAACAACAGGGTAGCTCCGACGGGCTAAATATAGTGTTCATTGTTTATGAACAAAGAGTACTAAACTTAACGTAATTTGGGTCGTCCCTAGCTGCCGTGGATCGATAACACAAAAATTTTAATTTTTACAGTACGGTTTGTTACTTTCTTGTGGATTATTCTTTACCCAGATTCACAATAAAAAACACTTAAATTGTGAAAATTGCAAGTGACTTAAACAGGTGCTGTGCAAATTTTAAGGCTTTTTTTAAGTTTTCATATCTTTTCTGTTGTTGACGATCGTCTTATTAAAATTCTTATTTCACAGCACTGATTTTTCATCTATCATGTTCCGACATAATTTCTGAGGCTAAGATGAAATTAAACTTGCAATTTAATGTAATAGCCTCACGTTCAGCATCAAATTCCCCATGTACGAGGCTTGTCCGGAAAGTAAAGGTACAAACCAAAAATAAGATATAAAATGTATTGCTCGCAACTAAAGTTACACTTGATACACTGATACAGAGGCTATTTCTCCACATTGTCCAAACATTTGTTCAGACGCAGAACAAGTTTTTGTATCCCTGAATCGTAGAAATCCGCCGCCTGCATCTGGAACCAAGTTGTGACTTCTTCCCTGACTTCATCGTCGTCGGCAAAGTGTTTTCCACCAGGATTTTTCTTGAGGTACAGGAACAGGTGGTAGTCGCTGGGTGCAAGGTCGGGGCTGTATGGCGGATGGGGAAGGACCTCCCATTGAAACTGCAAGCAGATCCTTGGTGACATTCGCTGCATGGGGGCAGGTCCTGTCATGAATAAAGCGGATGCCACTTGACAACATGCCTCTCCGTTTGTTGTGACGGCCTCCCACTTGTCTCTTCATAATGAACATCACGTCGACCATCTGTGAAGGCACGGCACCATTTCGCCACATTTTGACGATTCATTACGTTCCCGTACACAGTCACAATTTCTCGGTGGATCTCCGATGGACGCTTTCCTTGTGCCTGCAAAAACCTGATCACGGCGCGCACTTCGCACTTGGCGGGATTCGGTATCGCCGCTGATATTTCCAACGCGTGTTCCTCGCACAAGACTCAGCGCAGCACTGTCGACTCACTCCCAATCCTCGTCGTATGGATCACGGTTACTGCCAATGTTGCCAACTTTGGTACACATTTTTCCCCTAACGTGCAAATATGTTTGTATCTTTACTTTCCGGACAAGCCTCGTATTTAAATGGGAGAACAATTGCCCTTCAAAAGCGTGGGGACACAACAGGGGTGCTGCCACCTACAATAGCATCGCCCATTGGAATATTTCATACAAATATCCACACACGAAGTGGTTATTTGGGCAGTTGTGATGGAGCAGTTGCCTAACTGTTCGAATAATGGTAGGGCATACAGGTTTTATTCTGCTTGTTCTACTTTGCATTTCTATTCTAAAGTCCTGGTACAACTTGCGGCGGAAATTCACATATATAAAAATCCCAAAATACATTTCATTTTATGTCTAAATCACTAAAGATGTGTCGAATCGATTGAAATGTGAAAAATAATTTAATATGAGAGCTCTAATAGTGTAAATCTACCGGCATCTTAGGTTTTTTTATGCAACTTAATATACTGGAATAAAGTATGTAATCGCATAAAAGTTCGGGTTCTAATCATGAGGACGAGTGAGATTCTAAATCAGTCCCTGCGATGGGGTCCTCTAGGATTTTCTTTTTTGGTCTAATCAAGGAACAGAGAAAACACGTGAGTAGACATCACCATTTGCTGGATCAATTTTAGCAGACTCCATTTTTAAAACGTCGGCTTTTGAATTTTGTTGCCCATACAATGGATATGACACATAGAAATACAAATAGAAGGAAGTGTATTTCCGTCACGATTAGCCTCGACAAATAGAAGGAAGTGTATTTCCGTCGCGATTAGCCTCGACAAATAGAAGGAAGTGTATTTCCGTCACGATTAGCCTCAAATGTATTTTTTATTCCCCACGCCAGTACCATATTTTGTTAAATATTCAGGGTGGCGACAGACCTGGAAAACCGGGAAAAGTCAGGGAATTTGAGGTATCAAAAAAAGTCAGGGAAATGTCAGGGAATTTAGTCTTCATTGACTTTTTTTTATTATTTATTTATTTAAAGATATCGTTATGGAACTGCACGGGAACAGGAAATCTCGTTCGTAAGTTTAGGCTTCAACTTTTAGGCCCCTTTTATGCGCAACACAACCACGGCGCCAGAAACCAGTGATGGCAAGAGGAGAGAGAGAGCGAAATTTCTCTCGCTCGGGAATTTTAAATTTGAACACTTTTTGGAGGAAAATTGTTATAACTCGGGCACTATGGGAGCAATCTACTTCGGATAAGTTTTGTTTTGCAGCTAAAACATCAGAGCATGCAACCGTGTACAATTCAGAACACCGGACCAAAGATGGGAGCCCTTGGCAAGGGTGGGGTGGTGCACGTCCCCCGAATTTCAATGGAAAAAACAAAAATCTGGAGTTTGCCCTCTTCTCCCGCTATTTTGGGGAGAAGGCGCGAACTTTAGTATTCTTCTTAAAGAATGGACATTTCTAAAGAAAATGAAACATGTTTCATGTTCTTGGGTGCCATACAAGTTAAATAATAAGCCAAAATGTGAATTTTTTTTACGAAAAGTAGGTAATTTTCATTTTTGGAGGAAAATTGTTATAACTCGAGCACTGTGGGAGCAATCTACTTCGGATAAGTTTTGTTTTTCAGCTAAAACATCAGAGCATGCAACCGTGTACAATTCAGGACGCCAAACAGAGGAAAGTGGGGTTGGGGGCGCGACCCCCGAATCTCAATGAAAAAAACATAAAAATCTGGAGTTTGACCCCTCTTCTCCCGCTATTTGGGAAGATGGAACGAACTTTAGTATTCTTTTCAAAGAATGGACATTTCTCAAGAGAATGAAACATGTTCCATGTTCTTGGGTGACATATAAGTTGAATAATATGCCAAAATGTGATTTTTTAAATTTTTTTTTACGAAAAATAGGTAATTTGCATTTTTGCAGGAAAATTGTTATAACTAGGGCACTATGGGAGACAGCTACTTCGGATAAGTTTTGTTTTGCAGCTAAAACATCATAGCATGCAACCGTATACAATTCAGAACGCAGAACCGAGGAAGGGTGGTTTGGGGAAAAGGCGCAAATCTTAGTATTCTCTTTAAAGAATGGACGTTTCCAAAGAGATTGAAACATGTTTCATCTTCTTGGGTGCCATACAAGTTGAATAATGAGCCAAAATGTGAAACTCGGTTCGAAAATGTGGCATGAATATGTTGCGGACCGGGGGGGGGGGGGGGGAGGGAAGGTTGGTCATCAATATGAATTTCCCAGGCTTGCTCCAGACCTGTGTCAGTTTCCACCCAAACATAAGAGTATCAAGGTCCAAAAAGCACATTCATTTCGTAATCAGCACCATGGTACCATATGGTATCATCGGGCCAGTACGACCTTACTCTGATGATACCATATGGTATCGGGGGAGTTAAGCCTCTAAATATAACATGAAAAATGCATTGAATTATAATTTTTTCTTGTGATTATGGGAGTAGTAAGGGAACTTGTCAACAGATAGAGCCGATAAGAGCGGGTGGCGCCGTCCGATAGTTGTCAGACGACGTAGTAAGGCATTTTGTTTGGCAAACTGAAGGAACATGGAAACAAATATGTTCCATTGATACATACGATTTTTGTCGAATATCGCCACCTGACAAAGTATCTCATGGACTGCAACATCCAACAAAAATTACATGCATAAACAAGAAGAGCTTTAGACTGCGAATGTGCTGTTAGAATTTTATTACTCTTCTGGCTCACTTCGCCTTATTTAATGTAGCAGTGCTTACGAAGGTTTTCTTTCATCATCCTGACGTATTACTGGTTTCGCACGAGTTAACATACGTTTACAATGACATTGCACTATTCTTAGATATCAAGAAGAATCCAACAAAACTGGATATATATTGAATACTATCACGAAAAAGTGAAACATAAATCTGCATTGGCGAACGTTATAAAAATTTGGCAAGTGCATGCTCCCAACCTCCAATTTACTGCAACACTAGTATTGCAATGACATTAACGCCACTCTCTGCCCTGTCTGTTTAAACTCATAAGAGATGGTCATTAATAGGGAACGGAACTTTATGTGCTAAAAAACTCAGAAATATTTATTTTTTTATGTCATAAATGTTGAAAATATGTGATAAAAACAGGAAAATATGTAACAAAAATAAAAACATTTGGTAACAGGAACAAAATATTACATGCATTATAAACACCTGAAATCAGTTTCTAAATGCTTACCTCTTAGCGAGCTATTTTTTGGAAGAGTTGCAGTGGATCACAATAGTTTTTTTCCAAATTCTCTATTGTAAATCTGTGACGATTATCTCTAAAAAGCATCTTATATTGTGAGAAAGATCGCTCCACGTCACAAAAAACAATCCTTGCATATTTGAAGCACGAAATGTCACTAATGCTGAAGTTTTCCAAAGCTTCCTCTTCCTCTACTTCACCTCCTTCCAAAACACGTGCAATTTGGCACAAAGTTTGAAAACCTTGTTTTTTACCAAAAATGTCTGTACATTTAGACATTAGCACTTGTGCGTTAGATCCAGTAGGGGTAATATTTTCACCCAATAGGATCGTAGGCGAGGTGCCAGAAGTCTGCCAGCGAGCGTGTTCAAGACAAAACAAACCTAACACTCTCGATATGAAAGAGGTGCAGAGAATAAACATTTTTCCTTCGTGGATTTCGAGGTTGCTGAAGTCAATGAGCGATTTTATGTATTTAAAATGAAAATTTGCAAAATATTTATTTACATACGGAAAACTAGAAAATGTGTGTTTATGTAAAATAAAATTTGATGTGTTGGTATATAAGGCTATGATGAGAATTTTGGCAAAAACGAGGGTCTCTATCTTATCGCAGAAAAAACAACAACATTTATTTACCTAAAGTTCCGTTCCCTATTCATTAATATCTCACTGAGTCAGGTTAATGTCCAATATTATGAAATAAAATACTAATAATAAATACGTAAATATTTTAATATATTTACTCGAATCATTCAATCATAAAAGCAAATCCCTCTCTTCAAGAATTAACTTTTCTCTGCCAGCCCGCTAAATTTTCACTTTCCATCTACTGATGTATACGAGGGCTGGCCAGAAAGTGATTTCCGATTAGTAGGGACATTGATTTTTCGCAAATGCCAAAACCGTGGAAAATGGTAATTGCTGCGATGTTATGTTTAGGAATGTGCAGTGATGTCTGGACACATTTTTCGCCAGTTCGAAATATCGAAATAATGCGAATTGTTGGCGTTTTTAGCGATTTTTTTAAAAGAAATGTCCTAAAACAACGAAAAATTCCATGAAATCCAACATTCTTGTCTTTTCTAGGCCATGTTTGTGTACATAGAATATGCAAATTTTCCAACATTTTACTCAAGAGTAAACTATAGAGTTATCAGGGTGGCGACAGACCTGGAAAACCTGGAAAACCGGGAAAAGTCAGGGAATTTTAGGTGTCAAAAATAGTCAGGGAAATGTCAGGGAATTTCGTCTTCATTGGCTTTTTTTTTATTTAATTTAAAGATATCGTTATGGAACTCCGCACGGGAACAGAAAATTGTTATAACTCGGGCACTATGGGAGCAATCTACTTCAAAAAAGTTTTGTTTTGCAGCTAAAACATCAGCGCATGCAACCGTGTACAATTCAGAACGCCTGACCGAGGAAGGGGGTTTGGGGGAGCCCGACCCCCGAATTTCAATGAAAAAACATAAAAATCTGAAGTTTGCCCCTCTTCTCCCACTATTTTGGGGACAAGGCGCGAAATTTAGCATTATTTTCAAAGAATGGACATTTATCAAGAGAATGAAACATGTTTCATGTTCTTGGGTGCCATACGAGTAGAATAATAAGTCAAAATGTGATTTTTTATTTTTACGAAAAATATGTAACTTGCATTTTTGGAGGAAAATTGTTATAACTCGGGCACTATAGGAGCAATCTACTTCGGAAAAGTTTTGTTTTGCAGCTAAAACATCAGCGCATGCAACCGTGTACAATTCAGAACGCCTGACCGAGGAAGGGGGTTTGGGGGAGCCAGACCCCCGAATTTCAATGAAAAAACTTAAACATCTGAAGTTTGCCCCCTCTTCTCCCACTATTTTGCGGACAAGGCGCAAAATTTAGTATTATTTTCAAAGAATGGACATTTATCAAGAGAATGAAACATGTTTCATGTTCTTGGGTGCCATACGAGTAGAATAATAAGTCAAAATGTGATTTTTTATTTTTACGAAAAATATGTAACTTGCATTTTTGGAGGAAAATTGTTATAACTCGGGCACTATAGGAGAAATCTACTTCAGAAAAGTTTTGTTTTGCAGCTAAAACATCAGCACATGCAACCGTGTACAATTCAGAACGCCTGACCGAGGAAGGGGGTTTGGGGGAGCCCGACCCCCGAATTTCAATGAAAAAACATAAAAATCTGAAGTTTGCCCCCTCTTCTCCCACTATTTTGGGGACAAGGGGCAAAATTTAGTATTATTTTCAAAGAATGGACATTTATCAAGAGAATGAAACATGTTTCATGTTCTTGGGTGCCATACGAGTAGAATAATAAGTCAAAATGTGATTTTTTATTTTTACGAAAAATATGTAACTTGCATTTTTGGAGGAAAATTGTTATAACTCGGGCACTATAGGAGCAATCTATTTTGGATAAGTTTTGTTTTGCAGCTAAATCATTATAGCATGCAACCGTGTATAACTCAGAATGCCGAACCGAGGAAGGGGGGTTTGGGGGCGCGACCACCGAATTTCCATGAAAAAGAACAAGAATCTCGAGTTTGCCCACTCTTCTGCCGCTATTTTGGGGAGAAGGCGCAAACCTTAGTATTCTTTTCAAAGAATTGACGTTTCCAAAGAGATTGAAACTTATTTCATGTTCCTGGGTGCCATACAAGTTGAATAATGAGCCAAAATGTGAAACTCTGTTCGGAAACGTGGCATGGTTATGTGGCGGAGAGGGGAGAGGTTGGTCATCAATATGAATTTCCCAGGCTTGCTCCAGACCTGTGTCAGAGTTTTCACCCAAACATAAGTGTATGAAGGTCCAAAAAGCACATTCATTTCGTAATCAGCACCATGATACCATATGGTATCATCGGGCGATTACGACCTTACACTGATGATACCATATGGTATCATCGGGGGAGTAAATGTTAAGCCTCTAAATATTACGTGGAAAATGCATTGAATTATCATTTTTTTTCTTGTCCGTATGGGAGTAGTAAGGGGACTTGTCAACAGATGGAGGGGATAAGAGCAGGTGGCGCCGTCCGATAGTTGTCGGACGTTGTAGTAAGGCATTTTGTTGGGCAAACTGAAGGAACATGCAAACAAATAGGTTCCATTGATACATACGATTTTTGTCGAATATCGCCACCCGACAGAGTATCTCACTACAACATGCGACATAAATTGCATGGACTGCAACATCCAACAAAAATCGCATGCATAAACAAGAAGAGCTTTAGACTGCAAATATGCTGCTGGAATTTTATTACTCTTCTGGCTCATTTCACCTTATTTAATGTAGCAGTGCTTACGAAGGTTTTCTTTCATCATCCTGACGTATTACTGGTTTTGCACAAGTTAACATACGTTTACAATGACATTGCACTATTCTTAGATATCAAGAAGAATCCAACCAAATGGAATATATATTGAATACTATCACGAAAAAGTGAAACATAAATCTGCATTAGTGAACGTTATAAAATTGGCAAGTGTATGCTCCCAACCTCAAATTTACTGCAACACTAATATTGCAATGAAATTAACACCACTCTCTCTCCTGTCTGTTTAAACTCGTGAGAGATGGTCATTAATCTCTCACTGAGTAAGGTTAATGTCCAATATTATGAAATAGAATACTAATAATAGATACGTAAATATTTGAATATCATATTTACTCGAATCAATCAAGCAAATCACTTTCTTCAAGAATTGACTTTTCTCTGCCAGCCCTGCTAAAGTTTCACTTTCCATCTACTGATTTATACGAGGCGTGGCCAGAAAGTAATTTCAATTAGTAGGGACATTGATTTTTCGCAAACGCGAAAACTGTGAAAAATGGTAATTGCTACGAAGTTATGTTTAGGAATGTGCAGTGATGATGTCTGGACACATTTTTCGCCCGTTCGAAATAATGTGAATTTGGCATAAAGTGCGAATTGTTGGCGTTTTTAGCGATTTTTTTTAAAGAAATGTCCTAAAACAACGAAAAATTCCATGAAATCCAACATTCTTGTCTTTTGTAGGCCATGTTTGTGTACATAGAACATGCAAGGTTTCCAACATTTACTCAAGAGTAAACTATAGAGTTATACGTACATGGAATAATTCCGACAGCCACATTAAATCATGTATTTCCCACGATTTTTTCAACTTAACTAGTGAAAAGAAGATAATGCCAATTTTTGGTGCCATAATATATCGGTATCTGTCACGTGAGATTGATTGATTTTAATTTTTTGGGTGCCTCGCCACTTATGGTCATTATGCACCCTTCAGTATATACGTGGAAAATTCCATTATCTAGAATCCTTACCTTAAAATTAAAAAAGGGGTATGGAAAATAACTTTCAAGATATCAAACACTCACGAAGAGGCGTAAGCCGTTTGAGTTAGTTTGAAACAGTAGTTTAAAAACATCATGAAGGTATAATTTAAGATATTTGCCAGAAAATGCGCTAAAATGAAAATTTGAATTTTGGGGAAAATAACACCGTGTAGTAAAAAATAAAAAATAAGAAAATACACCAATTTTTAAAAAAATAACAAAATATCAAGGTCCCTACCGATTAGGCATAAATAAAACAAGAATATCAGTTGTACTTTATTACATTACTAACAGTGAGTCCTAACCTAATTTTCGGCATAATCACCACCGTTGTTCTGGCATTTGTCATAGCATGGCACTAAATTTTGTATGCTTATGTTATATGTGTCTGACAGCAAAGACTGGAACTATATCTACCGCAGTGTAGCTGTCAAATCCTTGCCCTGCCAGAAACCTCTTCAGTTAAACAAAGAGATGAAAGTCGGTACATTCAAGGCCAGGGCTGTACAGGGAGTTGTCCAAGATCTCTCGCCCGAAGTGATGCAAAGTACCCGTGTGTACTCAGCTGTATGGGGTTTATGCACATTCGATTGGCCTTCCGTGAATTTTCTGCACCATCGTCTGACCTTACCATCACTCACGACGTCCGGTCTGCACACCCTACACGACGCAGTCGGTGGGAGACTGTATGAGAGCTGCAATCTTTAACCAAGAACTGTCCTAAAACGGCTACATTGCAACTGTACCAGATTACAGCTACATGCCACTTCTTTCTGCCTGCATGTGTGTGTGTAGCTCTCCGACCACTAGTGCTGCGTATAGGCACCTTTGGAGGAGCTTTTTTCAGGATGCCCCTCGTATATAGGCACCTTTCAGAAGCTTTTATTATTAGAGTGTTCCTGTTTTAATGTGTGGTTAGCTAAATCAGGTACCTATACAATGCAATTCTATAAATTCCGTGCGTTCAATATCTAATACCTACATACCCTTTTCGTCAGTATTAATGGTATAACTGCATATTGTCAGTTTCACAGTACTTCACTTGGATATATTGTACTGAAGCAGAAATCCCATTGATAATGTAAGGAAATATTACACTTTATTTTGTTCGATTCCATTGTTTCACTTATATGCAAGAGTTAAGTTATTTGCTTTACAGAGAAGAGAGAAGTAGCTTTATGCATTGAAAAATGAGTCCGCACTCATGGTTCTTGCAATCAGAGGGTTCCAAACCTCAGTGGAAATATCAACATATAATACGGAAAATGTATAGCTAAGGAGACTGATGAATTAAAAATTGTATTTCTTAATCATTCACTCTTCACTCTTATCTCATTTAGTCGTAACTTTAAAAATAATCAAATATTTTATTTTAAACGTATTGCGTATGACAAAATTCCGTAATCCTTCCCTAGCTTGTGAATTGTAATAATTTTCCAAATTCACTATTTTGCAGTTTGAATTCAAATCATAGAGAATAGAGAAATTAAGTCAATTTCATAGAAGATAATATTGGTACTTAACAAAACCACACGTGGATCTGTGTGAGTTTATTATTTCTATTTGCAAAAAGATCGATTTAGTTAACTTTGTAATTGTCAGGGAAAAATGTAAATTTTGTCCTGGAAAACCTGGAAAAGTCAGGGAATTTCATTTCTGCTTGTTTGTAGCCACCCTGGTTATACGTACATGGAATAATTCCGACAACCACATTAAATCATGTATTTCCAACGATTTTTTCAACTTCTATCAAAACCATTTACATCACAGAGCAAAGTGACAGGTTGATGTCAGGGTAGCATCCGAGCACTTCGAGTTTTGTCGGTCGCGGGCTTGTCGAGTCAGTTGTGAACAGAGTGCCAATCAGAGCTCCTTCCTGCCAAGGTCATTCCTGCCTGTAAGTGTTGCAACCTATGAATCGGAACTTTGTTCACGTCATCAGTCTCTTCAGCCTGAGTGGCAACAGACATGTTGCACCGGAAAATTACCATTTTAAATACGATGAAACCTGTAAAACATCCAGATATTTCATCGGTTGTGGTCCCTTTGATAAAACATACAATATTCTCAAAATTCTTCGAACAAATTGTGTAAAGCATTGTTATACTGTAAAAATTCAACAAGAAAATTGCCTCATTAAGCAATTAATGTGCCTTTGTTAAGTGGTTAAGTTCAGCATGGCACAATATTTTCAATAATGCTTATAGAATAAATCAATAAAGTTCGTTAAATGACAACGACTCCTTACCACAAGAATATAATTATTCTTTAGATGCTTAAATATATGTGTAACCACACGCATGTCTTTCTAGTGACTCATTGTAATTGCGCTTGGTTCAATAAAATAAACTTATTGAGCGAGGCAGATTCATAATAATAATAATAATAAAAATAATAACCCGTTGCTCGACAGCCCTTGAGGCCGTAAGGCCCTTGGCCTATCTCCCGACTATCAGTCTCCCTCCTACAATCCTACCCAGAGGTGTGGAGATATTCAACCGGTAATGGGGTGACGTGGGGTCAGTACGTCGAATTTGTTTTTATGTAAATTATTCTGATCTTAACTACAGGTAAGCTATGTAATGAATATGCGCTGTTATATCTCTATTCTTATATAGTCTTTTTACCTATTCATGTAATAATTTAATATTAATTTATGTATTTTAAATAGTATGAATTTGATATAATATAAATATTTTAATTTAATTATTATTACTATTATTATTATTCCTGAGACACTTGGTTCGGACCCGCCCGAAACATATTTCTAGATACGTGCCTGAGGCCGAGAACCCAGAGTCAACCCAGGTGGACTCGAACTCATGCCGTCCCGCAGTCGGAGCCCAAAGCACAGCACCTTAGACCGGACGGCCACGGAGGAGGACGAGGCAGATTCATATGAACCAAAAATAGCCAAAAATGATAATTTTCCTCAAAATGACAAAAATGTATTTACCTGTTTAAATTCTTGATTCTTCGAAAGGTTTGTTAAGGAGTTCAGACAAGATTTAAGTCCACTTTATGCACAGTAATGCTAATCGGGACTAGATCTACGGTTTAAAGTGGGATCCGAATCACTATGTGCCTTCACCGGTATCGAACCCACCATCGCGGAGTTATCGTTTGCTAAGGAGGATTCTCAAAATCGCACTTCAAGAAATCGAGAGAAATAATGTGCTACTCAAGAAATCGCACAGTTTGTGAAGATTTTTAACACGTTCCGTGTTTTAGGCTCTTTCAATAGTAGAATAGTTACCTATTTGGTGCGAATACTACTACTACTACTATGATAACATACATAGGCATCCTGCCATCATTATACTTATTTTAGCGTGTGTTGTCCTCTGATTCGAGACCACTTGTAACTGTTTGCATATATGCGGTTTACCGCCATACAAGCGGTCATTCTTCATTCTGGTCACAAACTACTCGAGCTGGAAACATTGTTTGGTCGCAACGGCGATACCCAACCCTGCTCGTTGATGGCCTGCGATTCTCTTTGGGTGGAAAGCTCGCTCCCTCAAAATTCCGATCAACATCGAAGTGCTCGGATCCTACACTGACACCCAGTTTAACTGGAGATCGAGTGCGTATCTACCGTCACACGTAAGCTACATATTCGTATTTGTCGCACGAGATATGTTTTGAATTACCAAGCTAAGTGCGCACCATCGGCATTTGTCGAGCGAGTAATAATGGAGCTCAGTCGTTAGGGCGTCTGACTACTATGCAAGAGACCCGGGGTCGTACCCTGCGAGGGAGAACAGGGATGTTTTCCACCTATTCAACATGCTCCGGCACCCACCCAGCATCATATGAAGCTGGTACCTTGAGGAAACTTTGAGGGATAAAGGTAGCCAGGAGCGTGGTGCTGATCACATCACCCCCACCTTCAGCCGTGATCAAGAAAGTGTGGGCCCCAACTCCGTACCCCAATACACCTTCACGGAAAAGTGCAAGGGAGCACTTTACTTTTAGTTCCTCAAAAATCTGTTCCAACATATCAAACTGTCACGAAAATATGTAGACCATGTGACCTACAATTTAAAATAATAGTGTAAAAGCACAGAAACGCGAATTTTGGGAAACTTAACACTTACAAGTCAAAGAAAGATGATACCAATTTTTGGTGCCATAATATATCGGTATCTGCCACGAGAGATTGATTGATTTTAATTTTTTGGGTGCGTCGCCACTAATGGTCATTATGCATCCTTCAGCATATACGGAGAAAATTCCATTATCTAAAATCCTTACCTTAAAATTAAAAAAGGGGTATGGAAAATAACTTTCCCAAAATAACTTTCAAGATATCACTCTCGCTAAGAGGCGTAGGCCATGTGACTTACAATTTGAAACAGTAGTTTAAAAACACCACGAAGGTATAATTTCAGATATTTGCCAGAAAATGCGCTAAATGAAAATGTGAATTTTGGAAAAAATAACACCGTATAGTAAGAAATAAAAAAAAATAAGAAAATACACCAATTTGAAAAAAAATATCAAGGTCCCTACCGATTAGGCATAAATAAAACAAGAATATCAGTTGTAATTTATTACATTAGTAACAGTGAGAGTCCTAACCTAATTTTCGACTAACCACCACCGTTGTTCTGGCATTTGTAGTAGCATGGCACTAAATTTTGTATGCCCATGGTATATGTGTCTGACAGCAAAGACTGGAACTATCTCTACCGCAGTGTAGCTGTCAAATCCTTGCCCTGCCAGAAAACTCTTCAGTTAAACAAAGAGATGAAAGTCGGTACATGCAAGGCCAGGGCTGTACAGGGAGTGGTCTAAGATCTCTCACCTGAAGTGATGCAAAGGGCCAATGTGTACTCAGCTGTATGGGGTTGTGCACATTCGATTGGCCTTCCGTGAATTGTCTGCACCATCGTCTGACCATACTATCACTCACAACGTCCGGTCTGCACACCTCACACGATTGCTGGTGGCTCTGTGCCAAATTCTGAGCGTGCAATGTAGGCTACATCGCAGTCGGTGGAAGACTGTACGAGAACTACAATTTTTAACGTAGAACTGTCCTAAAACGGCTGCATTTAAACTGTACCAGATTACAGCTACATGCTACTTCTTCCTGCCTGCATGTGTGTGTGTCTATCTCTGACCACTAGTGCTGCGTATAGGCACCATTGGAGCTTTTTTCAGGATGCCCCTCGTATATGAACTTTAAGAAGCTTTTATTATTAGTGTGTTCCTGTTTTAATGTGTGATTAGCTAAATCAGGTACCTATACAATGCAATTCTATAAATTCCTTGCGTTAAATTTCTAATACCTACATACCCTTTTCGTCAACAATAATGGTATAACTGCATGTTGTCAGTTTCACAGTACTTCACTTGGATATACTCGTACTGTACTGAAGCAGAAATCCCATTGATAATGTAAGGAAATATCACACTTTATTTTGTTCGATTCAATTGTTTCACTTATATGCAAGAGTTAAGTTGTTTGCTTTACAGAGAAGAGAGAAGTAGCTTCATGCATTGAAAAATGAGTCTGCACTCATGGTTCTTTGCAAGCAGAGGGTTCCAAACCTCAGTGGAAATATCAACATATAATACCGAGAATGTATAAGGAAACTGAAAAATTACAAATTGTATTTTTTAATCAATCACTCTTCACTCTTATCTCATTTAGTCGTAACTTTAAAAAATAATCTAGTATTTTATTTTAAACTTACTGCATATGACAAAATTCCGTAATCCTTCCCTAGCTGGTGAATTGTTATAATTTTCCAAATTCACTATTTTGCAGTTTGAATTCAAATCATAGAGAATAGAGAAAAATTAAGTCAATTTCATAGAAGATAATATTGGTCCTACTTAACAAATCCATGCCTGGATCTGTATGAGTTTATTATTTCCATTTTCAAAAACATCGATTTAGTTTAGTTTGTAATTGTCAGGGAAAAATATAAATTTTGTCCTGGAAAACCTGGATAAGTCAGGGAATTTCATTTCTGCTTGTTTGTAGCCACCCTGATAATATACACACTATCCAAAAGTAAATTGTCCTAATATCGAAAGCACATAACGTACAAGTACTGTGCAAGTTATGTGAATATTTTTTTCATAGCAAGAAAGTTAAAGAAGCATTCGTTATATCGCAAATTACTTTTTGAAAGTCAATGCTCTATTTTATAAAATTACACAATAACTATGCACTCTATATAAACAAATGTTAGTGCCCGCACAGTGCATCACCAGCAGTCACTTTTCCGCTGGCATCTTAACTTTTAAGTGAACTTTATGCACAGATAGGTTAATGGAGACGGGGCCTAGAGTTTAAAACCACCGGATGTCGTACCCGGGACCCCTGACTACAAGGTGACGACGTACCGTACCACCACGCCATCGGGAAGGCCCGTCGGTACTGATGTTGGTTGCATGGTGGTTATACATCCCACTGGCAATTAAATCTTTTGTAATCTAGTCTCTAGACTTTTGATGTTTCAGGGTGCCCAAAGGAAAACTGCCATTATTGAGAAGCACACGACCTGGTGTACAAAGAATAAAAGAAGAACAGAAAAGCGTCTTCCCTTCGAGGAAGAAGTGAATATATTCAGCAGCGTATGCTGTTTTGAATGGAATGTGCTGTATATGTAAACTTACAGGTAGATCATTCCATGTCAAATCAACAAGGTCCTCAACCTACATTTTTTGATTAGTTTGAAATTTGTCATACTGGAAGTACCACCTGAGGTAGGAAAATATGACTTTATAGATCCATATATTTTGTATTTCCGAAATTACAGTGTTGCAAACTGCGATTTTGACAATTTTTTCCAACATCATCATAATTTTAAATTGCAATATTTCGGAAACCAGGGCACCTATAGAAGTGATTCGGATAGCGTTGGAGAGGTCTTAAAGGGCTCTTTCACATGACATGGAGCATGCCTACACCAGGGTAAAAAAAACGAAAACAATTGAACGCGGTGTAAAGAAAACTTTGGTAGTCATTTTCTCAAAAATGGGTCTTTTAATATTTTTTTTTCAAGGAATTATATGTCATACATACACTATTACTCAATAAGTGTACGAAGTTTATAATTGGGACGCCAATGGGATCCGGACTTATGTTAGACAAATTCCTAATATTCAAAAGTAAAAGTCTAACAGAGATCAAATACAATATTGTTTGAATTAACGTACATGAATATGTTTAAATTCCAGTTTATTAGAAATACAGGGTGACTCAAAAGTCCGGTTCCATAGGCAACTCCGTTATTAAAGCACATATAGAGAAAAATTAAAACAGGGTAAAGTTGGTGGTAGTAGGTGAGTTTCAATCTAAAGTGTTTGGGCGTTCCATACTATGGTTATTTCAATATATTTTAAATGTATTTGTTTGTTCTCCTGGATTTTCTTAATAGTATAGTACAGAGCATTCCTGACATTCGCTACGAGAGTCGGCGACAAGCTGCCCGGCATGGGTGCTTGTCTTTCCCGGTGAACGGGTGAGCGACAGTCGCTAGAGTCGGCTATTAAAATTAATTTTCATATTGTGTACTAACCTTGACTACAGAAGGTGTTGAAAATGATGTCCCTCTGCTGCAACACATTCCTGGCATCTCCGAAGGAAATTGGCATTTACACGTGCAAGTTCGTCTACTGTAATTCTCCCGATTTTTCGTACAATACTCTATTTTAACTCACGAATGGTGTGCGGATTGTATTTGTATACTTTATTTCCCCATTTTTCTTTCCACTTTTATTCAGAACAGACCCTGTTACTCTTAAGCTCTTTTACGAGGTTTAATATAAGCGACTGTCGCGGACCCGTTCACCGGGAAAGACAGGCGCTGATGGCGGGTCGCTTGCCGCCGTGTCTCGTAGCGAATGTCAGGGAATGCTCTGCAGTAGTAATTAAACTATAATAAAATAACGGTAATGTGAATTTGGATATATAGCTTTTGAAAAAACCCTCTCCCTTGATTAAATCCGCGTACGCTACTAGTGGTCTGGAGAGGGGAGCGGAAATGCTTTGTCTTAAGGTCAAAGTTTTTACTTGTTTTGTTTGCCTTTAATAATAGTCATCAATTCTTAAGTTACCATTTACTGTATGATATTTCAATCCCGAACAAAAATCTGGGTCAAGCATGTGGCATTTTTGGTTAACAATTAGGGTCGTGCCAGTGTACGGCCTTTAGATTGAAACTCGTCTACTTCCACCAACGGTCCCCTCTTTTAATTTCTCGCTATGTGCTCTAATAACGGAGTAACCTTTAGAACCGAATTTTTGAGTTACCCTGCATTTCTACTAAACGGCAATGTAAACATCATATTCATGTACGTTAATTCAAACAATATTGTATTTGTATTCTCTTTGAATAATAGGAATTTGTCTATCAAAATCTGTTATCATCCATTACCTAATCTACAATAGCCTGCCCTAACCTAACCTAAATCTAACATTACTCCGGATCCCATTGGCGTCCCATTTTTAAACTTTGTACACTTATGAGTAATAGTGTACGTATGACATTTTTTTTTAAAAAAATTAACTCATTTTTGAGAATATGGTTATCCAAGTTTTCTTTACACCACGTTCAATTGTTGTTTTTGTTTTTGTACTCTGACATAGGCATGCTATATCTCATTTGAAAGAGGCCTTAAGACCTTTCCAACGCTATCCGAATCACTTCTATAGTCGAAATCGCACAGTTTGCAAAACTGTAATTTCGGATATACAAATGATATGGATCTGTAAAATCCTATATTTTCCTATCTCAAGTGGCCCTTTCAGTGTGCCAAATTTCTAATGAATCAAAATGTGAGGTTGAAAAGTGCCTCTTCACTTGCTGATTTCACAGGTAGCTAGCCTAGCAGATGGCTTGTTCACCGTTCTAATTGAGGAAAATGTACAGGATGTGAGGGATACTTCAGAAATTACAACACCATAGTAACGTAACACGAAGCCGAATACCATATTTATTGTAAAATGTAGCTTTATATAAATATATCTGAATATTATGTTCTTTCACTTGTCATCGCTTTCGCGCTCGCTTGGGACACGCTGTCGGTCGAGGGTGCTCACACTTACTTTTCAAGCGTTTTATTTATAGAAAAGTATTTCTTGCACTTCAAATGATCTGTTTATTATACCCCTTCTTCTTTGTCACATTTTTATTTCTAAACGTTATTTATTTTAAAACCGCATAATATATCGTCGAAGCAAATAACCAAAAAGAACATGTTCCTCAAAGCTGTCCTGAACTTCACAAAAATGTGATATCATATAAAATCACTTACACTTTTCATATTTTGTATTAACACGACAAAAATATATGGGTACAAAACAGCACAGACTTATTGACTAAATAATGCACATGTCCAACGTAACGTAATCGGTCGCGGGCGAGTTCTGTGCTCCTTCAACAACAATGGTTTCTCTCAAACTGCCGTTTACGTCATCTCATTAGTGATCAGGTCACTCGTGGCACTCTAACATTAAATGTCAGCGAGAGAGCACCACATGCCAATTATTTAAATACCGTTAATATGGCACTTCATTATATATATATATATATATATATATATATATATATATATATATAATGATATAGATAGATAAAGGTTCTGGGCAGGCAGGGATCACATGAAGAGGGTTTCTAATATTTTTACAGACTAGTAGTTCATGATTGCTTTTGTATATTTTCCGGATGCAGTTCTTTTGTTCCCCATTTATACTGTTCTTATCGTGACAAATTTGATCAATTATGGTAACCGAAGAACCCACTTCAGGCTCGGCTGGACCTTTGGCAGCCGAATGGGCGATTTTTTTTTTTCAAATTTTCCTCTCCATCCGAACAACCTCTTGGATATTCCAAAATATGAACAATTAGATATTATCAAAAGTTTAATTGACTTACCTAATCGCGATACTTTTGATAATATCTAGATCTAGACAACAGTGAAAGCGTACTACATGGAAATTCACATCAATTGTCTAGAAGGAATTCTAAGCGTATGTAATATTTTAAATTTTTGGAATTAACAGCGGTTTTTCCTATGGAGAGGAAGTTTTTTTTTAAAAAAAATCACCCATTCCGGTGCCAAAGGTCCAGTCGAGTCTTAACTTCGATTCCTTATCCAAGATTCTTATATTTTGCATTGGAATCCTCTACCCTCTAGTGAGGCCGCGGCCCGGTAAATACGTTTTTAAAAGTCGATGCCCCGATCCCAGCAAACAAGCTCGTACCAAGGGGAGGTGCCATGCCCCCCCCCCCTCGAATATGAAATAATATATGTACCTATAAAATCCTATGAAATTAGCATTGACAATTTTTTTAGATTTTGCAATAATTTTCCTTTTGGTCCTAGCATAAATGAATGGGTTTGTTGTGTAATTATTTTAGTTGTATAACCATTGATGCAAGGCTACCAGATTTGGTGGATGCAGTCCATTAATTTTAATCCCTGTCGCGATGTTTTTCGAACTGCAATCGTGTTGCAAAAATGCCCCCTTCTTTTTTTTGGTTAACCAACTACTCCAGGTGCAAGTCGCATTACCCTTCCGTCCGTACTGTGATTCAAATTTGGAGGTGGCCTCCCCGATGGCACAGTTGTAGCGTCGTCGCCTTGTAATCAAGGGACCCCGGGTTCGATTTCCATTGGAGGCATATAGTTGCCTGATCTTTTTCCGATTAGCCTTACTATGCAGAAGGTTGACTTAAAGCACCAACCTCAATCAATCAAATTTTGAGGCTGCACGGGCGACAGTCCCCTCTCAGGTGTTAAGACCAGCTTTCCATGTGGTTACCAGATCGGACTGCAAGTCGAAAACTTCAGGAGAACCTATCTCGGCCCGGCGGTTGGGGAACACTGCTCTAGAACACGAAGCTAGCTCGTTTAAACATATGAAACAGTAGGGCTCGGCGAACAACATGATCACTCAGCTACTTGACGGCCAAATAGGCGTTGTTCCGCGAGCGCTGCTCACTTGATCGCTGAGTGAACTTGAACCTTGCTCACCACAGGTTTGAGCCACAGAATATAGTTTTTGTGTTTCGATCTCGTGAGGGAAAGGGAAGAAGAGGAAAACTGTATGAGGATGGCGGGGTGGCGACCAATGATGAAATATTTATGATGTAATGAACTGTTTGCGATATAGCGTAATTAGAAAGGAAGTTCAAGTAACAGAAGGTGATGTAATATTCCAGTTTTTGTAATTGTATTAAAATGAAAGTGTTGTTTATTCCAAAAAATAAATGTTAAATATACACCGTAGTTTTCGAAAGTTAAACGAGGGTGTGAAATGGAAAATTTAGACAGTTTTGTTCACCTCAACTATTATATTTCCATAATTAACAGCTTTTGAAACACCGAAATCTTGTCCACTCGACGCAGCCACATTCGTCACAGATTATTATTTTCATCAATGAGCAAACTGCGTCAAGTAAATGATGTATCTGCTCAACGAGCGAAAATGTTGCTCACCGAGCATCGCTCACATACTTGACGGGCCCTAGGCTACGCTGTATACTCGGCTGGGTGAGGTGCCGGATTCAAATGCATCCATACCTAAGTGTCGCTTCTGCATCCGCCACTGAACCTGGGAAAGAATACAGGGGGATATTCCCCCTCTTTCAATTCAAGCAGCGTTTGTTCCATCGCATCTTGTAGCCGTATAATACTGGCAGATGGTACGTACCTCACACAACGAATATCCTGTGTGGCGAAAGTGCGCCCGGGCCGGAAAATGTCCCGCATCAGGAACCGCACACATTCAGAAGGGATGCAGGGTATTGTACTTAGTACACAAGCAGCAATCTCGCAACAATTCATGTTCTTGGGGGGGGGGGGGGTCCTAGCCTACCCCTCCACATCTCCTAAACGTTCCTTCATGGCAAGGGAACTTTACCTGTACCTTACCTATTGTACGTACTGTATTTTCTGTACTTTACAAATTTGTTCATTCCTAGCATTTCCAACAACTTTATATTCTCTGCAATTTTTTTACGATATTTCGCGATTTTTCGAACAGATTGTGTTCGCTATGCGAGACACCACCATGCTATCCATAAGTTTCCAAAGGGGTCCCTGGGTCGATACCCGGTGGAGGAACATGGTGGATCGGATTCTACTTTAAACTGTAGGTCCAGTCCCAAATAGCCTTACTGTGCATAAAGTGGACTTAAAACACCAATCAATCAAGCCATCATAAGTTTCGAAGTGGTTTGTTAGTTTTCCTTCAGTATTGAGCTTTCTTCTCTCCCTCCCCCCCCCCCCATTGTGATTTCCTATAAATTGATCAGTGCCAGTGCCCAGAATAAGAAGATGGTTCATATCAAATAGCTATTTTAAGGAACCAGGACAATAAATGCATACGCTGGAATGTATGCGGGGGTTCCCCCTTTTTCCCAAGTACCAGCATTCCGATACCCGGAGGCGCTGCATTTCCATTATTGTTGCGTGTAATAGCCTGATCGCGTGATGACCAGCACGGAAATCGTTCCCTCGGATATGTTAACGTTCCCCACAGTGAACTCTACTCTGCTTGTACAGTATGATGAACATGTATTGATAGGCAAATTTGTCCACTATTTTCATTAAATTTTCTCTTCCCCCCCCTTTTTTAATTTTTTTTTATAACTAGTTTGTCACGGTGTTAGACAATATGCTTCAATGATACTTACGGATCCCATTCTACATGTGCAAGCAAGGTCGCCAGATATAATCGTGCAGATGCGTTTAGAAGCATCAAGAGATAACAAGCATCTAACCTGAAGGAAAGGCATGCCACACAAAACACGAGAGAGAGAGAGAGAGAGAGAGAGAGCAGGGGGAAGATCGTGATGTTAGCCCCTGGCTTTATCTTATTGCTAAGTGCAAATCCACAATACAAGATATCAATTTCTGTCATGCTATTATTGTGTTCAGTAATTAATGTCTGAAACTTCTGACAGCTTGGAGAATTTAAGTGATTTCCTGGTGTTCCCTAAGAGCAGACAAATCAGTCCCTTGTTTTCTTCCCTGCTGATCCTCCTCGATTTGAATCTTGTAGCGTTTCTAAATCGTAATGCAGATGGATTTTTTTTCGCTTCCCTGTTCCCTGACCATGAGGAAAGGTGCTGGTACATAAGGCACGCTTCCTAAACATTTCTGCTACGATCGAATTGAAAAAGTGAAGAAATGTTGGAGCCTTTTGATGCCATGGCATATTCCATGACATTTTTCACTGCTAGGATCGGTCCTAATTTCCTTAGCATTTCGCGTAGCAGAACCAATCAGAAGCGGGTTCCAGGTCACGAGTGCAGTTGTAATGGCGGCCGAGTGAGATGTATACAGTGTATAAAGCCAATAACTATTCAACCGAGAGGAATAACGTTTCCTATAAAAAGAAGGTGTTAGGTACAAATCAATGGCGCTGATTAAATACATACTTTATAGCGTACATTATGCATGTATGGAATAATTAGGGTGACCACAATATTTGGACCCAAAAACGGTAAATCGGTTAGGCCTTCTAATTATAAAATTATTGTTATTATTTATTAAAGGATGGATCGCATAAAAGATACATCATAAACAATAAATGAAATATGATCTCTTGTTGTCAAAAGGTATTAATTATTATAATCTTGGTGTGACTTAATGGTGTGTCTGGTCCTTTTTGATTAACCTTTGATGCAAGTCCCACACTGAAGTTGAGGAATGCCAGAAGTATTTACCAGAAAAAAATCTTCTTGAACAGCCTTATTCTTCACCAACTGTTTATAAACTCTCCGAGAAGCTTATTCCACATATCAGACACACAACTCTAGATTTTTCTTTTGAGTTTGTGTCAAAACGCAGGAAATTTAAATTCTTGTTGCAATTCCGTAAAGAAACTGCATGCTTATTCATTTCTCTACAAATAACGGAACACACATTGTTTTGTACGCAAAACAATACAACTTCTTTTTTTGGCATGAAATGTCTCAAATTTAGACTTTGTTTTCAAGATAACTGCTAGACCTTTTTAAAACGGGACAAATACTGGAGAGTTAACAAGGGGTTTAGAATGCAGGTTGTAAAGGGACTTGCACAGGACATACACAACGCATTAAAAAGAAGAAATTTCCTCGGAGAAAGTGGAAATGGCTCTTCTCACAAAAGTTTTTTTTACTATTTCAGTTGATATATTTGTCATAATGTGTTTTAAGGTTAAGCATGTTTATACAGAATGGAAACAAAATGTACGTATGTTTTAAGCCTTTTCTAATTAACAAGAATTGTGAATATGTGGCAATTTTAGAAACCCTGTGATCGATAGGGGTATTTATAGAGTTGGAAGTGGTCGGAAAAACTGCTTTTTTGTTCCGCACCTTTTTTGGTTGGGCTTTTTTTCACAAAAGTGTGTCAAATTATATAGTTTTTTTTTTATTTTTTATTTTATTAGAGCAATTTATATTCAGCCGTCGAACAACCTCAATAACACCAAAGGAGACCAGCAGTGAATTTTTATATTTAAGTATATAAGTATTCATACACCACAAAATACAGTATTAATATTTATTTAAGGCCCAGGCACCTGACGTCTGTGGTTTACAAACGATTCCGGAATACACAGATTAGTCAGCTTCCAGTGTGAATTTGTTGAGATAGACCAAACTTAGTTCTTAGAGGTTATTTCACAGAGTACTTACGTCTTCGATGTAACTACTTCGGTATTTACTTCACTTGGCGATAAACACGCTGAAAAACACTAACGTTGAATACTTAGGGGGAGTTGGGGTCTTGCTGATACCGAGTTCGATGTCTTCAATCTTCTAATCCTCCTGTCGTTGGTTCATAATAAACATGTAGCCTCTCTTCTTTAGTAACCTTTTCTCAGGTTCTGGTAGAGATACTGCACAGACCGATAGTTCACTCACAGTTCGTTCCTTAGACACTATATCTCTTTCCGGCTGAGATTATGGCCGATAGTTTACTTACAGTTTGTTCTTTAGACACTATCTCTCTTTCCGGCAGAGATCATGGCCGTTAGTTCAATTAGTTTTTGGAATCAGTTGGAATCAGGACATGCATAAAGGGATATTGGAAAAGGTAGGAACCAACGACATGCCGCAGAACTGTTTGATATTTCTTATTCGTATCTCCAAAGAAGAATACAGTGTGGCCAGGACAAATCCCTGATAAAGAAGAGGGTAAGCTACTTTGACCATAAAGCAGAAGGATGAACTGGTATCGCAGTTACTAAAATGTTCGTGTGGTTTTTGCCCAGACCCCAGTGATGTGAGAAAGATCGCGTTCGAATTCGTCAAGTCTATACTCTCGTCGTCATGTTCAGAGTCGGAGAACGTCATTGATGAAGGAAACAATACTGTTTATACGCTATGTAATGTGAAGTACTAATACAACGAGTCTCTTTCTACGAAATTGGTTGATTGGGTACAGTGGCAAGAAAATCTAAAGATGGTGATCACAGGAAATGCGCAACTGCACAAGGGAGAATAAAGTTTATTTGTAGATGATGTGCGAGCAAAAGATAAGGTCCTGGGCCTACACTCGAATCAAAAGGTTTGTATTGGAAATTAAACACTGATAATGCTTATTTCAATGTTGGCCATTTCACCCTAAGATGTGACCCGATTCACCCGAACTCTTAAAGGGTGAATAGGGTCATGCAGAGTTGGTCTAAATGCTGCGGACAAAAATAATAATAATAATAAAAAAAATTGGAGAACTTAACAAATTATTAGTTAGTAGAAATCGTAGTTAAAGGATCGCTTTATATATTACCATATTCCCACTAATTTAAAATTTGAATCAAAGTATTGGAAATATTTACATTCTTTGAGTTTTTGACCCGATTCACCCTAAGTGGTAACTCACTAGGTATATAATGGATGAAACAAGCGTGGGTGGGCTCTCATCTCGAAATTGGGTACGAGACCGAGACAACCGTGTAAAAATCAGGGTTTCGGAGCGGAGCGGATCAACGCTCCGACTGTTGCCAACGCTCCGGAGCGAGGAGCGAGATTCTAAGAAATGGCTCGCTCCGCTCCGGAGCGGAGCGATGTCTTATCCCGCTCCGCTCCGGAGCGGAGCAGCGGGAATCGGAAAATTTCTCCCTCCGCTCCGGAGCGAGGAGCGAAATTTTAGAAAATGGTTCACTCCGCTCCGGAGCGGAGCGCTACCTTGACACGCTCCGCTCCGGATCGGAGCAGAGGAAGTTAGAAAATTTCTCGCTCCGCTCCGGAGCGAGGAGCGAAATTTTAGGAAACGGTTCACTCCGCTCCGGAGCGGAGCGATACCTTGTGACGCTCCGCTCCGGAGCGAGGAGCGATATTCTAAGAACTTGCCCACTCCGCTCCGGAGCGACTCCGGAGCGCTCCGAGGTTGGATAATACGAGTGTATACAGAAAACTAACGATCAAAGGTTCCGAGTACATTAGTAATTTTGTTTGTGAAATTTGTACGGCATTTGGCATTTGAAAATCGCCCGTTATTGTTATAAAACTGATTATTACTAAAGCTAACGCCACGGAAACAGTCCAGAAAAGATTACGTCACTCACCTACAGTGTTGCCAATAAGCAAGGAATAATCCTTACACAATACACCAAGGAAGGCACAATTAACCGCATACGTACTGTCCGTGACTGTACAACGCGCAATGTGTCAACTGTGAAGCGTAGAAGAAGTGTGGCAAACCTGGAGGGCCAGGGGTGTGGAGGAGGCAAGGGGAAGCTTCGATCTTCACTGGACTGTTTTCGTGAAGAGAGCGATATTATTATTATTATTATTACATTTTCATTATCACTTTTACTACTCTACTACTACTTCTGGGGACAATATATTTCAATAGCAGGTGTGCCACCTGTGGTTTTATAAGTTGAGAGAATGGAACCACTCTCATTTCCTGCCACCAGGGATCGCGACTGAAACTCATTTCGGTTCAACTTCTGGTTAGGGCTAATCACTTCGGCATATCGGCCCGACGTTACAGTCCACGCCGCGGGAGAAGTGAGTTATTCCGGAATATTGGTTCGAGTAACACTGGCGAAATTACTGCAGAGAATCCATTCGACCTTCTAAAAGGCCAGAGGAAAGGCGAAGCAACTTGTACGGAGGAAGATAAAGGCAGACAGGTGTTCATGCAAAACACTCGCTGGTGCATGATTGTCATATCTAACTTTCTTTTACGCTGCTTATGTATGATACTTTGAATGTAGCGAAAGGGAAAAGTTTAAAGTAATTGGAAATTCAGGTTGCTAATTTTAACTTTTCGATTTTTGAATGTATGAAGTTGAAAATCGGAATCATGCTTATTAATGTTACCGTCGGCCAATAAGGAAACGTTTTAATTTGAAATACAGAGTTTTCATATCTAACTTTTTAAAAATTCTGACACTAGAAAGTTGAAAACCGGCTTAACCAAAAATGTAAGTTGCCACATTTGGTTTACTTTTATGAAGGTATAAAATCGAAAATCGGAATGCTGTTTGTATACAGCCGAACAGGGGAATTTAAATAGTATGAAATACAGGGTTGTCATATCGATTATTTTTCCCAATTTTAAAGGCAGGAAGTTGAAATAGGTATTTAATGGTTACATACGTATACTACTGCAAAAATTACAAAATATCTGGTTGCCATATCTAACATTTCAAGTTTGTAAGCAGTAACCTGGAAACAGGCATGGTGGTTATAAGAAAATTGAAAGACGACGAATGGAATGTTGCTATATTTAACTTTCCGAGTCTAGAAAGCCAGAAAACGTATACGTATAAAATTAATATTTTTTGTATTGAGTACGTTGTACACAGCAAACTGAAAGCAAGTTTTCAGTAATGAACAATGTGTAGTCAGCAGATAAGTCGAAACAAGATTTATAAACCTTAATAACCGTGATAAACACAAAATGTAATATTATCTACTTGGATAGGGTCATGTCCTGAATTTTATGATTTCATTTTGAAAAACAGGGCTGCGAGCAATACGTGCCTTCCTCACTGATGGCATTTGATTTGATTTTTGTAACTTAGCTTTGAATTTTAGCTAATCGCAACGATGATAATGAGAGAATTGATAAATGTGTACTGAAAAAAAAAGTAGCGCCCTGTACCCCGATAACATAGTGGTAACAACGTCTCCTTGTAAGGAAGGGGCACTGGGATCGATACCCGGTGGAGGGACATAGTGGCTCGAATCCCACTTTAGGTAGGATTTAAACTGGAGGTCTATTCTCGATAGCGTATTGTTGAGTCTTAAATCCACCAAAAGTCCATAACAAAACGCATTGTTTCAACGTATGTTGAATGTATAATTGCAATGTATATTGTGATAAATTAATCCTTAAGCAAATATACATTTGTAATTCTGTTTAACAATAAGAGATGTCACTTTCCTTTAAATCTATTCACAAAATCATAAAAATACAACTCGGAAATTCATTTCCAAATGAACAACCTCTTATGCATATCTTTTACGTATGTGTGTGTGTGTGTGTTTTTTTCTGAAATCTGGCAAAGTTCTAATAATGTATTCACTTCATAAATGTCTATTACATAACAGAAAGCATCATTGGGTATTCAATATCATACGAATAATGAATTCCATGGGAATATTTCAGCGAGTTCGTGGATTTGAGTTCAGCTCTCAACGACAAATGGTGTTGGTTTGACCCGCGTTAATGTCATTGGTGTTTCCTTTGTGTTCGTTTCTCTATCACAGTATAATTCTTTTCCATAGTTTCGGGGTCCTATTTTTTTTACCGACATATCTAGGATTTGTTTAAAATTACGGATCATGAGAAATATACGATTAAAGGCAAGGTAAAGTCCGGAAAAAACAAATTGAAACTTATACTTAGTTGAAAGGACAATTGGTTATTGTTGATTACAATTATAGAAATAACTTTATCGAAATACTTGGTTTTCCTTTACATACATATTTGTAATTCCTTTTGTGCACCATTCCATTCCTACTTGAATATGTAGACTATAAATAAAAACTCGGCATGGTTTCCTTCAATTCATTATTACAGTATAGATCTTCCATGATTCTCTTGGCTTATGATGCATAGAATTAACAATTACGGATTTTTTTCGTTCTTTTTTGTTCTTTTATATTGATTTAACAAATCTAGTCACCTTATTATTCTATTAAACGATACTGGTTGGAATGATTTCTCCATTCGCATGGACGTCCAGAAATGGAGGGGGCCACGCCACCCGGAAATTAAAGGTAATCAAGAAGTACATATTTCACGAATATAATTTCATTTCAGTCACAGTAATATATGTTAATTATTGCAAGGGCGTTGCAGGAACATGATAACTTCAAACTGTAGAATATTTTTAATGGGAGTAATACTATTTTGGGGAAATTCTGCCTCATTCTGCCCCCCTCCCTTGGACAAATATCTTGCTTGTCCCTTCCTGGAAAAAATCCTGAAGACGTCCATGTATCAGCGGCGTTAAAAATTTCAATAAATGTCCATACATCACCGTTGACAAGCACACATAATATGCATGTAATGATACAAGAGAACACAGCTTTTAAAGGCTTCTTTTTATGACAGTGAAGAGAAGAATAACACGCGCAAGTAATACTTTTAAAAGAGAACAATCTAGCCAGAATTGGTGTAGAATAATTCTAATACATCTGGCAACACTGGATCTGTCTGGCAAAGGCGATGTCTCTACCATGTACGGATAAGTCGAACTCAACGTACAGCGCAGCGAACGAAGTTCTGAACCCCGAAAGCACACACAAACAAGCTATGTACCAGTTTCACCCTCCTCCCCTCTTGAAACGGGCACAAGACCAATGAGCTAGCCGATTGCACTGAGTCACCTGCAAGGAACACGGAATACGGCACAAAACGAAGCTGTCTGTTGTATGGGGGAGGTGGGTCGGAAAAATCCGTAAAGCAGAAAAAATTGACTGCTCGAAATTATTCGTAACCCATTCAACACATAACATTCAAACTCTTATATCTAAGAGTCACAATCCAAAATTTGAAATACCCCACGGATCCCTGACGTCATAGGGTGCTGTGCTGTAGAGCGACCACAAACAAAAAAGCTTCGGTCAAAAGTCCCCGCGCACCTCCTCCTTCACCCGTTCGACTAGGACCATAAGGAAGCATGATTCACTCTGTCCCTCCCCTCCAAGCGGGGGCGATCATACAGACAAACAACTAGAGTACGTGGAAACAGGACTGCAGGCTCTTTTCCATATGGTCCCATTATAACCACTCCGTCACGGAAGTCGGCTTTAACGCGCCCATTCCATTATTCATAGTTGCATTACAGCATTCGTGTAAAAAAACTCCTAAACGGATCGGAGCGTGCTGTCAAAAGCACCACGCTCCGGAGTGGAGTGCTGTTGCCTCACGCTCCGCTCCGGATCGGAGCGTGCGTCTAAAAAATCTGAACCACTCCGCTCCGGAGCGGAGTACTGCTGTATCACGCTCCGCTCCGGATCGGAGCGTACGTCTCAAAAAGCTGAACCACTCCGCTCCGGAGCGGAGTGCTGTTGTATCACGCTCCGCTCCGGATCGGAGCGTGCGATTCAAAAAGTCGAACCACTCCGCTCCGGAGCGGAGCGTGTCTCTCAAGAAGTCGAACCACTCCGCTCCGGATCGGAGTGCTGTCGTACCACGCTCCGCTCCGGAGCGAGGAGCGGAGTAGAAATGACGCTTCGAAGTCGCTCCGGAGCGCTCCTTTAGTACGCTCCGCACTCCGCTCCGAAACCCTGGTAAAAATCGAAGAGACCACTCCACCCGAAACTATCGGTCTCTTTATAGAGACTTTGGTATGTTATTGAAGAATTTAACCGGTATGTTATTGAAGAATTTAACCAACCAAACTTACTTCAGACGTATCAAACGGATGTGGTGTCTTGTTGATATTAATTGCATTAGTGGAAATTGTGAACCTGTGTTGCATGGTTCCATGTTTATGTAGGATAAAATTGAGCTTTTTTCGAAGGCTTGTAGCGTCGAAACTAAGCGTCCAACAGAAGAAACTTATTTTGAAAAGTTGTTTGCTCTAATGACGTAAACGTTGTAACACGCTCTATGTGGTGTTTACACTGTACATTTTGAGACGACAGCGAGACTGATGCTTATGAATCGAGACACTGTAATTTCTTGACTCTATACCAACCATATGAGCACCTAAACAAATAATTTTTCAGTTTTTGTCCTATTTACTTAAAAGGGGTAAGATTTTTTTATTTTTGCAAGGAGTTTATGGACGTCAGATAATGCCAGTTCTAACCACAACTTTACAAAGAGCCCGAAGCAGAGTGTGAAAGAGCCAGGCCAACGAACCGATAAAGAAATGTGCTGTTTAAACTGTCAGTTTTGGACCCTTCATGTGCCCGCTTTTGACTATTTGCTATAGTTATGCAATGTACGGAAATTCTCCCACGATTTAGCCACGATTGTTCAACATTGGACTTGAAAGATTTTGCAAAATAATCGCCGACCACAATTTTCTGTATGTTCCTCGCGAGCTAAATTTAGAAGTGATGAACGAGAAAATGATAGAATGATTTGTTGTTGAGACAGCTTGTCCCTAACAGTGTTGCCACAATATGACACAATTTCCCTTTCCAAGTGCAAGATTTCCCTTTTTGCACTCATTTTTTCCTTTCACTAAAAAATCGCATAATAATTAGTAGTACATAATCTGTACTAATATTGCGTTTGGCGTCTTAAAATTTTCATGGGTTTTCTTTTCATCCCTTTACGCTTGAAATTAGGTCCGCATTTCTCTTCATAAAGGGAAATTTTCCTTCATGTGACAACACTTGTCCCCGAGTCGGCATACTCGCTTTTCTTTGAAGGGTGAAGTAGAAATAAAATCTGGAAATAATTTTGTTTTTGCGTCCTCATTTTGACAGATTTACAATGATGCCAAACAGTGTGCTGGTTGGCAAAGTATCGGTAGTTCACATTTTGCTATGCGTTGCTTTGTTTGAATCCAGCGTTGCCAATTACAGCATAAGGATATGCTATAGTTGACATCGCTGGCATGAAACAAAGCAATATTTTCAAGGGGCTCGGAATGTAGAGCCGTACAGGAAAGTGGTCGATGACCTGTCCCTTTCGCCCAAGGCGATTCGTGGAACTGTGCCTATAATAAATAGCCTTCTGTTATTGGGGCAGGATGGGGGGGGCTTGCTTCCTGAACAAGGTCCTTGAAGACTTTCTCCCACCTCCCTGCAGGGAGGAAGACTGATTCTACGGACCTGGCTTCGTGAATCTGTAGAAGCTGCTATAGCTCTTTTCAGTTGTTACGGCGTGCGCTCTAGAAGCTGGCAGGGGTAGTGGAGAGCGGGGAAACGACCTATCCAGCGCAACGAGACAGGCCGGTTAGAGAGAGAGACTGCAGCGTTGCCAGAGTAGCGGGAAAGGCGAGTTGAAATCGAAAGAACCATGAAATACAGACGTCCCATTGTTCGTGTATGGCCTGAGAATGCGTATTATCCCCATCTTGTGGTCAGTAGAATACCGATAAGTGTATGATATCAAGGGTATACGTTGTAGGAATTCTTTCCAACTGTACCGAATGGTAGCTAGCATTGTCCATTACAATCACTGCGTCTTTGATATTCCTTTCGTCAAGCGTATCTAAAAACTGCAAAAACCACTGAAAACTAATTTACATGCCTGTAGAAAACCAGTGTGACTGGAACCTACGTGACAAACAATAATGCGCCCACCTTTACCCACGGGCACTTTTAAACCCCCTGTACCCTCTTTATTTTGCCAGATTTTCGTTGGAGCGTAATTCTGATCTATGTACGTTTCATCTAATGAAATACCTATATAGGGCAAAGGTTCGTTATTTTTTAGAAGATGTATTTTTCTCAAAAACGTTACTCTGGCTGTAACTCGTATATCGGCTCTCTCCATCAGAAATCGTCTACCGTCATTGCTCTTTTTGTACTTGAACCCCATATACTTCAGTATCCTTCACAACGACGAAACTCCCCACTGAAAGCTTATTAATGTATGCAAATCAACGAAAACTTGTTCAGTGTTGGATGTTCACCCTTTACATAATACCCGAGGATAATTCTTCTTGTTATATCTTTATCGCAACCGTCGATTGCCTTTGTGATACTGTTCCTTTTGATTCGTTTGCGCGGTGATTCAAGACTGTCTTTGCCTTCCCTAACAATATGCTGCACAGTTCGCGTCACAATGGAACAGCGAGAGTACAAATAAACGTCACATCACATGTCACATACACGTTTATCAAAGAAACAATTCAGTTAGGCAATACACGACGCGGCAACAATTACTCCCACGTATGTTATTCCTACATTCCGCTCATAACAAACAGGAATCAACACTGGGGCAAAAGACCATCAGCAGCGGTGAATTGGCAACACAGCAACGTGCAGAACGAAGTTAGCGCCTGCAGCTTCCTCCCGCAACTGCCTAACTCTCGGCTCCACCGCTAGGTGGTCTGTTCTCTGGTTGGTCAGCGGCATGTTCCCCGGTCCCCACTTCCCCTGCCAGCTTCTAGATCGCACGACGTAAGAACTGAAAAGAGCTATAGTATTGCCATACGAGAACGGTTCTTAGATAGGGTAAAAGGAAGTTGAACAGCGGCGTATACTCTGGGTCACCTAGGTAATCGGAGATGATCCGACTATAATTTTATAAAAATGTCTTTTATTTCTTCGCAATATTCTTCCGAACCAGTCTTTGATTCACATATTTCTTTGCTTCCAGCGCGCGAATGTTTTTTAGCTGGTGGAATCTGGTGACGTCAGGGTGAGATCAGTGTTGCCACAATCTGAGGACACAATTTCCCTTTTCAAGGGGAAAATTTCCCTTTTTGGATCATTTTTTCCCTTCACCTAAACAATTATAATAATAATAATAATTATTATTATTATTATTATTATTATTGTTAACAGTGGTAGTAGTAAAATTTTCGTTGGTCCATGTTCGTATGAACAAAAAATGTTACACAAATTTTTCACATACATGTCAGCTTCATTGCTTTCTGGCCAGATGTTCCAGGTTTGAATCATGGTCAGGAATCCATTAAATTGTTAATTCTCGTTGTTGCAATTATCCGAAGGTACAGAAAAGCGACGTACAATAAACTTAAAATAAATATAAATAGATACAAGCTTATATTCAAGAGAGCAGATATAAGAAGGAACAGAAAAAATAAAAATGTGAATATGAGACTGGAACTTAACTGTAATAATGTAGAGTAAGAAGTCTTAAAATTTCCCTGAAATTGTGATATTTTTCATCGAAATTCCCTTTTCCCTTTTTGCTAAAATTTCTGTCCGAATTTCCCTGCAAAAGGGAAATTTCCCTTCATGTGGCAACACTGGGTGAGATTCCACCGGCTCTCTTTAAATTCATTGACGGGAGGGAGGGGAGGAAACACTGCTTCTCAGGCGCGGTTAGCAAGGATAACCTTCTGCCATTCTTCCCCGATGGCCTTTGTATCGTAGGAGCTGTGTTGTTTACGACAGGGAAATTTCTCAGGAAACAGAATTCTGGGTTCACAAATTACGTACTGAAAAGGAAAGTAACTACATCTGAAAATGCGCGAGAAACAGGAAAATGTGAACAACATTTGCGAACCAATTCTGTTAATTCTCATTTTACGTTTGCTTCTGTCTTCCTGATTTCTGCTATTTCAACAGATATTGTCAAAGGAAAAAAACATTAATATTGAAGATGAAGGTAATTAAATAAATTAAAATTTGAACTAGAAGTTCAAGAAATTACACCGACCTCCGTTGCGGAGTGTTAGCACAGCTCCCTACGACACCAGAGCTCCAGGGTTCGAATACCAGTCTGGGCATGGGTGTTCTTTGTAAATGTCCCTTCATCAATTTCATATCATCACTCGTAGTGATTAGCCAAAAGTGTCAGAAAAGCAACGTCAAATAACAATTTAATCAATCGATTAATGAAGTAATTAAACTATTTATATGCTTACTTTTTTTCATTTTTGTATTTTAAAATGCGTGATTACTTTCTTTGTAGCCTTCAAAACCAGTGAGAGTACTTCTTTCACAGAAATGAATAATTTTTAAAAGGGAAGCTATCAGAAGTAAATTATATATATACACACACGTGCACATATATTAGGTAATTTAAGTTGCTTTTCCCCACCCTTTAGATTAATAATGATCATAATGATAAAAGATGTTTGAATGTAAAATATATATAAATAAGAAACACAATGATTCCAACTTATAGAACCTCGCGCATCGCAGGGAATATAAAGCTGGGAAAGGGAGTTTTTTCAGCATCCATAGGGAATTTAATTCTGTGTCAAGCAGGAAGGAACCACAATAGAAGATTGGCGCAGGGAATTGAATGCGTGTTGTAGCGATTCTAGAATTTAATATTTGTTTAGCTGTTAGTTGTTTAGTATTCGTGCTAGTTCTGTGTTTACTGAAATTAAAGGCAACAGATATACTATAATATTTGCGTGTGAAAATATTTGGAACGGGATCTTTTCCGGAGAAATTGCAAATAGTTAATGTAGGTAGGCTAGTAGGATCTCTTGTACAGTGTCTCTCAAAAGTTTTAGGACAACGACATTTTAAACTAGGCAACCCAATTTACACAAGGCGTTGGTGGGTTGCGTGTAGAGTTAGGCTCAATCTCAGGGTTACCACATGCACAATAGATATTTATAAAATACGCGAAAGAAATAAAAACAAGTATTATTGTATAAAAGTATTAAAAATATCACTATTATGTCGCATGTGACAATTCTTTCTCAAAGAAAAAAATAGGTTTTCTAGTATTTCATCGCTGATGAGTCTACAGAAAGAAAAAGAGGTGAGAGAAAACGAGAGGTGACAAAGGAGAGGAGAAAGAGAAAGCAAAAGGAGAAGAGGAAAAGTAGAGGAGAGAAGAAAGAGAGGATAGACGAGGAGAGGAGAAGTAGTGGGAAGAAAGGAAAAATCGAAGAGGAATGAGGAAAATGGAGCAAAGAAGAGAAAAGAGAAGGAAAACGAGATGAGAGAAGAGGAGACGAGAAGAGGGGAGTGGAGAGTAGAGTAAAGGAGAGAAAAAGAGAAGAACGAAAAGAAGAGGAGAAAAGTGCAGTGGAGTCGGAAATCTAAGACAGGAGAGGAGATGCGAGGAGTGAAGATGAGTGGGATGGAGAAAAGATGCGAGAAAATTAGGGAAGGCGATATGAGATAAAAGCAGAGCAGAAGGAGGGGAGAGAAGAAGGAGAAGAGAAGAACAGAAGGGACTGAAGAGAAGAAGTAGTTGCAGAAAATATTGTCTCAGCGTCAAGAATTGATGCATTGGTCAAATTGTCGACATGAAACATTCAATAACATTTTGAAATGTATTGGAGAATGTATTAGATCGGTGCCATATGCCTTTTGGCTGAGTTCAGAGCAAGATGAAATCTTTCACGTAAGATCATTGATTTTACATGCTATTATACCACTAAAAACATGAATGTAATTTTAACATTTATCCAATGTTTCTCCAATTCTCGCTTCGTTGAAATGAAGATGTTGTAATTTAATATTTCCCCTCCCCCCATCGTTAATTCCAAACTGAATCATTCCGTTTCACACAGCGTGGACAATGAACACAATGGGATATGTCTAAAACTTACGAAAATTTTCTGCCACCGGAGGGGTTTGAACCTACGACCATCAGGTCGACAATCCTTAACGGTAACCATTACCCTACAAGCTGTCACTCCTGAAAGCAGGTAGAAGGAGCTGACGAACGTGAAATGTAGATGCAACTCTCCTCCTACATGTAATGTGCAAAGAATACTTGTTTGTAACAAAGAAAACGAAGGTAGAACGAATCGGAGAAAACATTTAATGGAGAATTGCACATGTTGAAAACTTTTCATTCGATATTTGCGGAGGTATCCTTGCATTGATCTCGAGTGGGAAAAGGGGTAAAATTAGTATATCCTGAATTGTCAAAAATATAAAGATGTGAAACGCCCTCCCTTGCCCAGGAAAACAAATGCTACCACTACCAAGATAGAGGCGGCAAAATCTCCCTCGGACAAGCGAAATAGCGTTACGGTCCAGGTTAAGTTCGTGTGTAGGAACCGGTGACCGACAGTGCATAGTGATAAGCCGTATCGAATAAAAACAAAGACATATGTACTTTCAAATAACCACCTCTTTACCTGTAGCCGGGAAGCGGCTAGCTGCATACCTGAAAATCACGGGTAGCGACATGCGTACGAAATGATATAGCCCAAAATTAACATGAAAATAAAGAGTATATTCTATTCATAATCAACAAAGATCAATTTACTACATCTCCCCCTCTTTCACTCTCACTTTCACTCACAGAATCAATCCTCACGGGGTCATCGACATAAAGAATGATACATGACATGTACAGGTGTTATGACGATAAGCCCTCATTATTGCATTCTCAATTAATTTTACCTTACTTTTTGTCTAATCAGGTCATTTGTGATTTTGCTCCAGTGCTACTCAAATCCTAGCCAGCCCTTACTTAAGTTCACCTTTTTTAAAAAGAAACTAGTCGGTGCGGTGACAATACATTATTTGATCAGCATAAACAAAGGCGTCTCAACGGCAATTACATTCACGTGGGCGGACGTTTTCCTTTTACAAGACCTCACGTAGTTCAAACATAACAAATAACCTCCGTTGAGTGACGCAAACATATACTCTCTAGCAGGCGGGACTTAAACACTTCGCCGCGACGAGCAATTCATATTACCAGGCAAATACTTTTAACAAATAATCACACATGCGGCCTGACCTAGCTAGCAGCGACACAGCACTGACACATAAAAAATGAACAAACCTCCAGTAGATTAAACAATTAAGTGGGCGGCGCTTTACTCTAATGGTACGCACTTTAAACAAATACGAAGGAGCACAAACAACCATGAATTTAAGATCATTATAAAATATCACAAGGAATAAGAAAAATTGACCTGAGACGAATAAATTACAAATGACAAGCGCGACGGGAGTTTTGATATGAAGTTTCGAGTTATGTGGGCGTTTTCAAAATGTTGACGAATTTCAAGGGCGTTCTCTAAATCAATCGGGCCGTCACGTGCTGACAATCACACAGATTGATACATTACCATCTCTCAGCTCCCGAGGTGCATCCTGGCGTCTTTATGGGCGATTGAAAACATATAGTATTCACACGAAAGGTTTCCTTGGTCGCGACGATGAAGATGCGAAAAGTGTTCATACGTCTGGTTCCTCGGTTTCTCTTCCCCTCGGGATCGGTTAACATCTCCGTGGTCTGGGCGTCGGGACGTCAACGTGGCGGCTGGTAGGCGTCGTCGGAGCATCAACAGGGCGGCGTTGGTCGTCTCTCTCCCTCTCCGTGGCGGCGGATAGGCGTCATCGGTGTGGCTCGTCGTCTCTCTCTCTCTCCGTGGCGGCGGATAGGCATCATCGGCGTGGCTCGTCGTTTCTCTCTCTCTCCGTGGCGGCTGGTAGGCATCATCGGCGTAGTCTCCTCTGACATCGGGCGAATCGACGGTAACGCCCTCACCTCTCTTCTTCCTCTAGCCCGCCATAGTTTCCGGTGTTCCTCGTTTCTCAAAAATTATAAACGGCGTAAGGTAATCACGGAAACACGGTCTCGCTTCAACTTCTCCCAGCGGTTGAGGTAGGCGCACTCGTGTAGACTTACTGTCTATCACACACTGGTGTTCGCAAAACACAACAAAGTCCACTGTACACGCAGAGGTAGCACGAAGGTGCTCTCGTTACAAGAATCGCGGCAAAACTGTACACGGAGAGGTAGCACGGAGCTGCTCTCGCTACAAGGTTCGCGGTAAGACTGTGTATCGAAAAACCATGTCCTTCGTTTTATTTAGATTTTGAAAAAAGACGCTAGGCGTTCATTGAAGTGACGCTTCCGAAGAGGTCATTCCACTTTGCTCTATTGTCTCCTAACTGGGACGAGCCGTGCTCGAAGTTGAGTTTCTGCGGATTAAGCCTCAGCCTCGCTGTCGCCCATAACTCAATTGCAACCGGTGTCCACAAACTGATCAATTACAACCGATTTGATCTGGCGCCCGTAATTGTTGCTTGATCGCAACGAAACTCCACACATCCGTCCTTGCACACATGCTGCTGCGCTGGTATAAGTTTCACATGAATCTGACCGCTGGAAACCGAGATATTTAAATGTTTGTCACTACGGTCGAATTTCCTAAGCTTTAGACGCATAACGTGACCTTTCAGGTGCTCACCCTTAAGACACGCCAACGTCTCGTTCCTCCCGTCGGCTTGGCAAAAATCAAATATGTATTCTTACAAATTAAAACTCTCAACGCTTTGAATCAACACATTTTTTACCGCTATGGATAATAATAATAATAATAATAATGACGTCGGTAAATCTGACTGTCACAAAGAGTTATTTCATTAATATGTGTCAATGTCTTTAAACGAGTACAGAATTATCGTTAGAGTATCATAATTCATGATCTTATACATGAAAATATCCCTTTGAACGTGTGTCAATTCATTTTTTTTTTTATATATATACATTTCAGATGCAGAACAATGTAGCCACTTTACACTGATATTACAAATAATGTTACCTTAATAGAAGGGGAAATATGTTTTCTAGTATGGAGGATCGAACCTGAGACCGCAATCAATCTTTCAAGAACCAATACACTACGCCCTTCGTTTCCCTTGGGGCAACAATTCTTAATCATTCTCTCGCCTCAATATTGTAAACGTTATCCTGCAAAAGAAAAGTTCAATACTCTGATATACATAGCTCTGTACTTCTAGAATTACTTTATACACATGCATTTTACTCTGAATTTCTTTCTGCGTATTAGTATATCTAAGCTTGTGAATAATTTATTTTAATTTCATAACGGTTACATGAACATTTACTAAATAGTTCCTTACAACTTGGAATCTAATAAATAGATACTTTCAAGTCTTCAAATTAGTTTTAGACTACTAGATTTTTGCAAGGGAATTGTATATGTGATCCGTTTCCAGTCATTCATTGCTGAAGCAAACGTTTTAAAACTCAGTGGAATTTTCATTCTGAGATAAGTTTCTTTACTTGCTACATGTATGCGAACTACACTCTGTCCCACTTATCTCTGGAGCAGGTGAACGAAAACAAGTATCTGAGCATCGATGAATACGTGAGAGGAACGGGATTGCGTGGAGGGAGGAAAGCCACTGCAGTTACCAGCCTTCCCAGCAGCGTGCACTGTTTCGCTCTGTCCAGACGATCCCCCCCTTCCCTCCTCCTTTTCTGCTATGCGCGGCTTTGCTGCAGAGATGCTGGGACAGGACACAATTAATTGTTTTCGCAAAAAAGTATCTCTGTGTGCCACACATTTCATTCTTACTCACATGAAAAAATGTCAGTTTGCATTCAGAGCTAGTTTCAAAGTTACAAACTCTTTTGTCCTCGATGAGAAGTTTAGTATAAATAGGCATTTTGTTTATAATTTTGAAATTGAGGTCTAAGGTTAAAATCCTCATATTTTGGGCTTGAACTCGTAATCTAAGAGATTTGAAGATCCGTCGTCTTCTTTGTGCGTGACCTTCTGTATTTCTTTCTCTATTCATTATTCATCCTCATCGTCGCATTTAGCCAAAAGTAAAATCAGAAAAGTCCCCCTCCTTGACTGTGCTGTCTAAGGCGCTGTGCTTTGGAATCCGACTGCGGGACGTCATGGGGTCATGGGTTCGAGTCCGCCTGTGTTCAGTCTTAGGGTTCTCAACCCACCATCGTGAGGAAATTGGGGAGCTACGAGTGAGTAGCGTAATCGGGTCTGAGAAATCTCCCATAACGGCTGGGGTTCGACGTGCTGATCCCACGTCACCCCATTACCAGTTGAAGAACTCCACACCTCTAGGTAGGACTGTGGGAGGGAGATTGGCAGTCGGGAGATATGTAGGTCAAGGCCCTTCGAGGATTGTTGAGCCATGGGTTATTATTATTAAAATAAGAAAATACAAGGGAATGAAAAAGAAATATTTTTTTAAAATATTTATCTATAATAAAGCAACCATTCAGTTTTATTTTGTTCTTCATGGATCTATTGCCACTACTACGCTGTAATTCCGATAAGTATCTTACATGTTACAGGATAAAGCACGTGTTACTATTCGAATACTTATATAGTAATAAGCTTTTTGTTTGTCAGGAATTATGACAAACTTATGCATGTTTAGCTAGTGCCCAACTAGCCGCCTCTGATGAAATCTAACATTCTTCAGATTCTTTGTAAAATTCGACTCTGGTCACTTGTAACTTGTTGGGTGCAGACGTTGTGTTTTGCGATAAGAAGCGGCCTTGAATATAGCGTGAGTCACTTTGAACGCGAGCAAGCTACGCTACCAAGCTTGCCTGCCTTTGAAAACAGTCATTTTTTTCACCGAATCCGAACGCGATTGCTATTGTAGAAGTATATATTGTCTCTCTCTCTCTCTCTCTCTCTCTCTCTCTCTCTCTCTCTCTCTCTCTCTCTCTCTCTCTATATATATATATATATATATATATATATATATATATATATATATATATATATAATTAATTTTGGGTCTGGCCCCTTCCTCAAAGAAATCCTGGATACGTGCCTGGTCTACGTCAATGACAGAAATGCAAGCAATATTTTTATTTCTTTTTAATCCAATTAAAGGAATATGTAGAAATTAGAAAGAGTGGAACTACTGTTGCTCTACCTTAAAAATTGTTGTTCTTCGATGAAGAAAAATAAGAAGCATTTATTCCAGCACCTTAACTCAGTCCCACGAGTATCTCTTGACAAACACTGTCAAACGTGATGTGATTTCATGAATAAATTTTTTCCCGTCTACTTATAACGTTTCTCACATTTGGCAGTTCGCAAACATTTTTGCAAACGGTGTAATTATTTCGTGTTACCTTGCGCAACGACTTGCGTCAGTAAACAAGCATTTCGTCTGTTACAGTATCACATTAAGAGAGCGTCGTTCTGCAATGTTCAAGCCTCTAGATATTTTCCATTCCCATTCATAATATCTCATCACAATAATAAGTTAGAAGAAATAACTCGTATTTTCACAACTACTGATATTCTAGTTTTTCATCATCACATCAAATTATTTCTCGAAGATAGCTGCTATTGATTGATTGATTTAGTGTTTTAAGTCCACTTTATGCACAGTAAGGCTAATCGGGATTGGACCTACAGTTTAAAGTGGGATCCGAACCACTGTGTGACTCCACCAGGAAACGAACCCGAGACCTCTTGATTACAAGGCAACGTGGAAAGAATTTACAATACCGGAACCTTCTGTAATTTCTATGCTACGTCTTATACTCACGAAATAATTAGCCGCGATGATTTATTTCAGGTCAACATGTTTGGGTGAGGTGAAGAAATTGTTCATTAACGTGTATAAGTTGTAAAATAAGCTTTTCAGTTCTCGCAATGACTCTCCGTATACAAGTATGGGAGCCATATTTGTTGATATGAACAATTGACGTTCGCAATTAGTTACGCTGTCTACAGCGTTGCCACACTGTTGATTTCATACTTGGAGAGCATGACGAAGAAGACGACAGTGACAGTGACAATCACGATGTAGAAGAACATGTGGAATGTGGACTGATTTGATTACAGGTAAGTTTGGCAACAGTACATCGATCGTAAAATTGCAGGATACGAAAATGGCGTCTTCGATTATGAACGTTTGCCGTTAAAGTGCTACGAAAATAAGATTTTTTATCGGTTCGTTTTCACAATTAGAGCAAAACCTTTCACGGATAGCCCCACTGACCATTCTCGGTAAGGTTAGGTTAGGCAAACATAGTTAAAATTTGGGGTCGTAAAACCATGCACGGGTAGACCCACACACCATTGACGGATAGCCCCACGAACCATTCACGGTGGTTAGATTAGGTTAGGTTAGGCAAGGCAAGCATAATTAAAATCAGGAATGTATATTTCTTTTTTTTTTTTAAGTATTGGAAACACAAAATTTACCGGAAAATAATGAGCAAAAGTGCCGATCGCGGACCACTCAATTTAGCTTATTTTGCAATTTCTACACATGAGCCCCAAATTTTAACTTCAAATTCGTGATTAGGAGGCCTCAATTAGTGAGTATGCGAAATATTACAAAAATCGGGGATTGGTCCGGTATTGTAAATTCTGCGCCATCGGGGAGGCTGATAGCTGCTATACTATAAGAAAGCAAGTCAAAATTAAAGTAAAAGTTTAACTACATGTTTACCCAACGACATTTACAATATTGGAAGGACAGAATTCTTAATAATTGATGCTTCAACGAAAGGTATAAGCGTGGTGTAGTGGCTAGTATTTTCGAATGGGCTGCTAGCGGTCCTAGGATCGATCCTCCTTACGAAGTGTTCTCTTTTTTTCGATTCTCTTTTTATTAAACAACGGCATGGTGGCATTATTTGTAATAGCAGTATTGTAGTAGTGTATTGGTTCTTGAAAGATTGATTGCGGTCTCAGGTTCGATCCTCCATACTAGAAAACATATTTCCCCTTCTATTAAGGTAACATTATTTGTAATATCAGTGTAAAGTGGCTACATTGTTCTGCATCTGAAATGTATATATAAAAAAAAAAATGAATTGACACACGTTCAAAGGGATATTTTCATGTATAAGATCATGAATTATGATACTCTAACGATAATTCTGTACTCGTTTAAAGACATTGACACATATTAATGAAATAACTCTTTATATTTGTGGCAATTCAGCATATACTAATTTTACCCCTTTTCCCACTCGAGATCAATGCAAGGATACCTCCGCAAATATCGAATGAAAAGTTTTCAACATGTGCAATTCTCCATTAAATGTTTTCTCCGATTCGTTCTACCTTCGTTTTCTTTGTTACAAACAAGTATTCTTTGCACATTACAAGTAGGAGGAGAGTTGCATCTACATTTCACGTTCGTCAGCTCCTTCTACCTGCTGTCAGGAGTGACAGCTTGTAGGGTAATGGTTACCGTTAAGGATTGTCGACCTGATGGTCGTAGGTTCAAACCCCTCCGGTGGCAGAAAATTTTCGTAAGTTTTAGACATATCCCATTGTGTTCATTGTCCACGCTGTGTGAAACGGAAAGATTCAGTTTGGAATTAACGATGGGGGGAGGGGAAATATTAAATTACAACATCTTCATTTCAACGAAGCGAGAATTGGAGAAACATTGGATAAATGTTAAAATTACATTCAGGTTTTTAGTGGTATAATAGCATGTAAAATCAATGATTTTACGTGAAAGATTTCATCTTGCTCTGAACTCAGCCAAAAGGCATATGGCACCGATCTAATACATTCTCCAATACATTTCAAAATGTTATTGAATGTTTCATGTCGACAATTTGACCAATGCATCAATTCTTGACGCTGAGACAATATTTTCTGCAACTACTTCTTCTCTTCAGTCCCTTCTGTTCTTCTCTTCTCCTTCTTCTCTCCCCTCCTTCTGCTCTGCTTTTTATCTCATATCGCCTTCCCTAATTTTCTCGCATCTTTTCTCCATCCCACTCATCTTCACTCCTCGTATCTCCTCTCCTGTCTTAGATTTCCGACTCCACTGCACTTTTCTCCTCTTCTTTTCATTCTTCTCTTTTTCTCTCCTTTACTCTACTCTCCACTCCCCTCTTCTCGTCTCCTCTTCTCTCATCTCGTTTTCCTTCTCTTTTCTCTTCTTTGCTCCATTTTCCTCATTCCTCTTCGATTTTTCCTTTCTTCCCACTACTTCTCCTCTCCTCGTCTATCCTCTTTTTCTTCTCTCCTCTACTTTTCCTCTTCTCCTTTCGCTTTCTCTTTCTCCTCTCCTTTGTCGTCTTTCGTTTCCTCTAACCTCTTATCCCTTCCTTAGGCTCATCAGCGATGAAATACAAGAAAACCTAGTTTCTTTCTTTTAGAAAGAAATTCGTCATTTGCGACATAATAGTGATATTTCTAATAATTTTATACAATAATACTTGTTTGTATTTCTTTCGCGTACTTTATAAATATCTATTGTGCATGTGGCAACCCTGAGATTGAGCCTAACTCTACACGCAACCCACCAACGCCTTGTGTAAATTGGGTTGCCTAGTTTAAAATGTCGTTGTCCTAAAACTTTTGAGAGACACTGTACCACAGGTCTTGAACTTAAACTTCCGTGTATAAAAACGAAAATCAGGAATGCACGAGTAGCTGGGTACTGGGGTAACTTGAATTTTACACTTCAATTAATATTGAGGGTTTTTATTTCATTACCGCATTTCTTTCATATTCTTTGTTACAGGTTTTTTCTTATAGATTTATTATATTTTCTTGTTTTATTATTTGAAATTCTAAACGTAGGTTAACTGCAAGTGCAACCACAACAATTTTTCGACAGTGGTCGCAACAATAAGGTAAAATTTTTAACACATATATTCATATATCCTGTATGGATGTTGAGGTAAATTTGCAGGGAGACTTCAGGAGTGGGTGAACGAATCAAGTGTCGGAGATTACACACTAGTTAAAACCAGCATACGCCACTGAAGTTGAAATAACGTGAAAACCTACCTACAATGCCTGTGTTTGGCAGCGTAATTTGGAAACAGCTCCCGTTAGCTAGCAAGCCTGCGAAGCAAGATAGTTGATAGGTGCGCTGCATTGAGATGACGTGAGCGGCTCACTTGTTGATTGGATGCTTCGGGAGGTGTCACTCGCTTCCTAGATGCAAATGTATAATAACGAGAGATGTTACGAATACTTTTTAAAATAAGTAACAATCAATCGCTTGGATGAGATTGAGGTGAGAATCGCGTTGATGTCATCAGATCGTCCTCGTTGCGATTGGCCAAGGATGACGGAAAAGCGACGCAAAATAAGGTACAGTTACCCTGCAGTTTGTACTACTCCATGAGGCATATACAGGGGAATGTGGGGGGTAGGGTCCCACACCTTCGTGATCTCGGCCACGTTGTGACAGCACCACGCTTCGGCCGCCTTTATCTCCCAGGGTTGACCATAGGTATCCCTTTTGTTGTGGCTGGGTGAACCTCAGAGCCACTTTATGCGGGGACATGGCCGGAAAATTCCGACCTTACATCACCCACCCCGGGAATCGAACCTGGGTCCTCCGCGTTTGTCAGACGCCCTACTGACTAGACCACCGCGGGTCCGACTGTTATTGATTAAAACACTGTGCGCGACCAGTGTTGCCACATGAAGGGAAATTTCCCTTTTCGAGGGAAATTTAGACCTAAGTTTAAGCCACAAGAAAAAAAGGGAAATTTGATTACAGGGTGGCGACAGACCTGGAAAACCGGGAAAAGTCAGGGAATTTGAGGTGTCGAAAAAGGTCAGGGAAATGTCAGGGAATTTCGTCTTCATTGACTTTTTTTTAAAAATTTATTTATTTAAAGATATTATGGAACCCTGCACGGGAACAGGAAATCTCGTTCGTAAGTTTCGGCCTCAACTTTTAGACCCCTTTTATGCGCAACACAACCACGGCGCCAGAAACCAGTCATGGCAGGAGGAGGAGGGGGGGGGGGAGAGAGAGAGAGAGATAGAGAGAAATTTCTTTCGCCCTGGCTTCTCGGCGGGAATTTTAAATTCGAACACTCTTTGGAGGAAAATTGTTATAACTCTGGCATTATGGAAGCAATCTACTTCGGATAACTTTTGTTTTTCAGCAAAAACATCACCGCATGCAACCGTGTACAAATCAGAACGCCGGACCGAGGAAGGGGCTTGGGGGGCGCGACCCCCGAATTTAAATGAAAAACATAAAAATCTGGAGTTTGCTCCCTCTTCTCCCGCTATTTTGGGGAGAAGTCGCAAACCTTAGTATTCTCTTCAAAGAATGGACGTTTCCAAACAGATTAAAACATGTTTCATATTCCTGGGTGCCATACAAGTTCAATAATGAGCCAAAATGCGAATCTCTGTTCCGAAATGTGGCAAGGATATGTTGCGGAGAGGGGGGAGGTTGGACATCAATATGAATTTCCCAGGCTTGCTCCAGACCTTTGTCAGAGTTTCCACCCAAACATATGAGTATGAAGGTCCAAAAGGCACATTCATTTCATAATCATCACCATGATACCATATGGTATCATCGGGGGAGTATAGGTTTAGCCTCTAAATATTACTTAGAAATTGCATTGAATTATCATTTTTTCTTGTCCGTATGGGAGTAGTAAGGGGACTTGTCAACAGATAGAGGGGATAGGAGCGGGTGGCGCCGTCCGATAGTTATCGGACATCGTAGTAAGGCATTTTGTTGGGCAAACTGAAGGAACATGGAAACAAATATGTAGGTTCGATTGATAATACGATTTTTGTCGAATATCGCCACCCGACAAAGTATCTCACTACAACATGCGAGAGAAATTGCATGGACTGCAACATCCAACAAAAATCGCATGCATAAACAAGAAGAGCTTTAGACTACAAATATGCTGCTGGCATTTTGTTACTCTTCTGGCTCACTTCACCTTATGTAATGTAGCAGTGCATACGAATATTTTCTTTCATTATCCTGACGTATTACTGGTTTCGCACAAGTTAACATACGTTTACAATGACATTGCCCTATTCTTAGATATCAAGAGGAATCCAACCAAACGGGATATATATTGAATACTATCACGAAAAAGTGAAATATAAACTGCATTGGTGAACGTTATAAAATTTGGCAAATTACTCGAAATTTTCACTCCCAACCCCAAATTTACTGCAACACTAGTATTGCATTGAAATTAATGTCACTCGTGTCCTGTCTGTTTAAACTCATGAGAGATGGTCATTAATCTCTCACTGAGTAAGGTTAATGTCTAATATTATGAAATAAAATACTACTATATATGTAAATACTTTAATATCATATTTACTCTAATCATTCAATCATAAAAGCAAATCACTTTCTTCAAGAATTGACTTTTCTCTGCCTGCCCTGCTAAATTTTCACTTTCCATCTATTGATTTATACGAGGGGTGGCCGGAAAGTAATTTCCAATTAGTAGGGAAATTGATTTTTCGCAAACGCCAAAACCCTGAAAAATGGTAATTGCTGCGAAATTATGTTTAGGAATGTGCAGTGATGTCTGGACACATTTTTCGCCCGTTTGAAATATCGAAATAATGCGAATTTGACATAAAATGCGAATTGTTGGCGTTTTTAGCAATTTTTTGAAAGAAATGTCCTAAAACAACTAAAGATTCCATGAAATTTAACGATCTTGTCTTTTCTAGGCTATGTTTGTGTACATAGAACATGCAAATTTTTAAACATTTTACTCAAGAGTAAACTATAGAGAATAATTCTGACAGCCACATTAAATCATGTATTTCCCACGATTTTTTCAACTTATATCAAAACCATTTGTATCATAGAGCAAAGTGGCAGGGTTCTAACAGGAGATCGAGTGCGTATCTACCATCACATGGGAGCCACATCTTCATATTTGTCGCACGAGATATGTTTTGAATTACCAAGCTAAGTGCGCACCATCGGCATTTGTCGAGCGAGTAATAATGGAGCTCAGTCGTTAGGGCGTCTGACTACTATGCGAGGGATCCATGGTCGATCCCTTGTGGGGGAGAACCGGGATGTTTTCCACCTATTCAAACTGCTCCGGTGCCCACCCAGCATCATATGAATCTGGTACCTTGAGGAAACTTTGAGGGATAAAGGTAGCCAGGAGCGTGGTGCTGATCACATCACCCCTACCTTCAGCCGTGATCAGGAAAGTGTGGGGGCCCATCTCCACATCCCTATACACCTTCACGATAAAGTGCAGGGGAGCACTTTACTTTTACTTCGTCAAAAATCTGTTCCAACATATCAAACTGTCACGAAACTACGTAGACCATGTGACCTACAATTTAAAATAATAGTTTAAAAGCACAATGGAAGTATTAAGTTTTGATATATTTTGCAGAAAAATGTTCTAAAACAAAAATTCGAATTTTGGAAATCGTAACACTAACAACTCAAAAAAAAAAAAAAAATAATGACAATTTTTGATGCCAGAATATATTGGTATCTGTCACGTGAGATTGATTGATTTAAAATTTTTGGTCGCGAAGCCACTTATGGTCATTATGCACCCTTCAGTATGTACGGGGAAAATTCCATTATCTAAAATCCTTAACTTAAAATTGAAAAGGGGGTATGGAAAATTAACTTTCCCAAAATAACTTTCAAGATATCAAACTCTCACGAAGGAGAGTAGACCATGTGACTTACAATTTGAAACAGTAGTTTAAAACACCATGAAGGTATAATTTCAGATATTTGCCAGAAAATGCGCTAAAATGAAAATGTGAATTTTGGGAAAAATAACACCGAATAGTAAGAAATAAAGAGAATACACCAATTTGAAAAAATAACAACAACTCAAGGTCCCTACCGATTAGGCATAAATAAAACAAGAATATCAGTAGTATTTATTGCATTACTAACAGTGAGTGCTAACCTAATTTTCGACATAATCACCAGCGTTGTTCTGCCATTTGTCGTAGCATGGCACTAAATTTTGTATGCCCATGGTATATGTGTCTGACAGCAAAGTATACTGGAACTATCTCTACTACAGTGTAGCTGTCAAATCCTTCTCCTGCCAGAAACCTCTTCAGTTGAGCAAATAGTTGAGAGTCGGTACATGCAAGGCCAGGGCTGAACAAGGAGTGGTCCAAGATTTCTCACCTGAAGTGATGCAAAGGGCCCACGTGCACTCAGCTGTATGGGGTTGTGCACATTCGATTGACATTCCGTGAATTGTCTGCCCATAATCTGGCCATACTATCCCTCACGACGTCTGGTCTGCACACCGTACACAATTGCTTTTGGCTCTGTGTCAAATTTTGAGTGTGCAAAAATCTGATTACTACATGTAGGCTACTACATATATCGCAGTTGGTGGGAGACTGTATGAGAGCTGCAATCTTTAATCTAGAACTGTCCTAAAACGGTTGCATTGCAACTGTACCAGATTACAGCTACATGCCACTTCTTCCTGCCCGCATGGATGGGTGCGTCGCTCTCCGGTCACTAGTTCTGCATACAGGTACCATTGGAGCTTTTTTCTGGATGCCCCTCGTATATGAACTTTCAGATGCTGTTATTAACAGAATGTTCCTGTTTTAATGTTTGGTTAGTTAAATCCAGTACCTATACAATGCAATTCTATAAATTCCTTTCGTTAAATTTCTAATACCTACATACCCTTTTCGTCAGCATTAATGGTATAACTGCATGTTGTCAGTTTCACAGTACTTCACTTGGATATATTGTACTGAAGCAGAAATCCCATTGATAATGTAAGGAAATATAACACTTTCTTTTGTTCGATTCAATTTTTTCACTTATATGCAAGAGTTAAGTTGTTTGATTTACAGAGAAGAGAGAAGTAGCTTTATGCATCGAAAAACTAGTCTGCACTCATGGTTCTTGCAAGCAGAGGGTTCCAAACCTCAGTGGAAATATCAACATATAATACCGAGAATGTATAAGTAGACTGATAAATTACAAATTGTATTTGTTAATCAATCACTCTTCACTCTAATCTCATTTAATCGTAACTTTAAAAGTAATCAAGTATTTTATTTTAAACTTACTGCGTATGATAAAATTCCGTAATCTTTCCCTAGCTTGTGAATTGTAATAACTTTTCAAATTCACTATTTTGCAGTTTGAATTCAAATCATAGATAATAGAGAAATTAAGTCAATTTCATTGAAAATAATATTGGAACTTAACAAATCCATACCTGGATCTGTATGAGTTTATTATTTCCATTTGCAAAAACATCGATTTAGTTTAGTTTGTAATTGTCAGGGAAAAATGTAAATTTTGTCCTGGAAAACCTGGAAATGTCAGGGAATTTCATTTCTGCTTGTTTGTAGCCACCCTGGATTAAAAATACCAAAATGTCGGGGAAATTTGAAGATTTCCGACTCAGTGTTAGTAGACGTTATATTAGTTTCCAATTTCGGATCCATTATTTTTTGCTATTCCTTCTTTATTTCTGTTTTGTTTATTTTACGTCACATCTTCCGTTGTAGCAACGATAAGGATGAATGATGAACAATGGGCAATGGACCTGACCAGGGTTAGAGCGTGAGGCATCTGGTTCATGTGATTATTTTTTTTAACCTTTTCACGCTTTAAACATATGCCAACGAAAATACTACTATTACTGCTTCTTCTTTTTATTATATTATTTAATTTCTCATGTGAAGGGAAAAATTGGGAGAAAAGGGGAAATTGTGTCCCTTGCAAAAGGAAATTATGTCCTCAGATTGTGGCAACACTGACTGCTACCAAGTTTGCGCTTATAAACGAAACCGATGCTCAGCTCTTGCTTTGACATCGTCATTATGAATAGCCTAGAATCGAGATAAATCATGTATTTTAAAAATGTTTTAAGTTTCATCATGTGTAAAAAATGTTTTAAGGCAGGTAAATTAAACAGTAAATAAGCTTTAATTAAAATTATTCTTAACAAGCAGTATAATCAATAAGATGTATTAGAAAAAATATTTGCAAAACAGTTCGGCCATTATTTCTGCATCAACCTGATACATGGATGCAGTGGCGTACGCAAGGGGGGGGGGGTTACCGGGTTTAAACCCCCCCCCCTTGAGCTTTTGAAATATTATGGAAAATGCTGTAGAAAAAAATTAAAAATGGCTAATTTATCACAGTTAAAGATCTGCGACAGTAATAATAATAATAATAATAATAATAATAATAATAATAATAATTTGAATTATTATTCCCATGCAGCATGAAGAAAAACTTAACATTCCAAACACAATCTAAGCGGCCGCAAAGTTCAATTTTGCAATTTTTTTTTGCAAAAAGTCGCGCAGTGACTCTCGCGAGAATTGTGAAAATTCCTTGCTTCGTCGCAGCGTGCCGACCTTATTGCAAACGTTCTTCCCGGTACTGATTTTACATCCCCTTGTGAACTCTCAAGTGATGCTGAGTCTTCATCCACATCATTAAATAATGTTGAAGAAGTGCTTTGTGAATCACCTAGAAGTGATAAATGTGTTGGAATGTTTATAAACTTACTTTTCAATGAAAACATACGTAGACTCAGTGGAATTTAGTAACATGTTTTCTCGCGCTTCATTATTATCCTGGGCGAGTTCCATAAGTAAAGGTAATGTAAATTCCCCTGTGCATATAGCACCGTGCCATCAAGGCACACGTGTGGTGGGCCCCAAATATTCTCGATCTCGAACTGTTTTGCAGGTGATGTGATCAGCACCATGCTCCGGCAGCCTTCATCCCCCAGGGTTGCTCTCAGGTACCCATTGATATAAGGCTGGGTGCGGAGACAAGGCTGGATAAATTCCAACCACTTCCGGGAATCAAACCCGGATCTCCCACGAAGTTGTCAGACTAGACCAGCGCGGCTCCTTGAATGAGTTTCATATTTCGATTATTTCAATAAATTTAATATATTTGCTTGTTTTTTTGGATTTTCTTCACACTTAAAATGTCTCACTTATCATATATAATTAACCGTTGACTAGACAATTATTTTGTAACAAAGAAACAAAAGAAATGTAATTTTGTTCTATTTCTTTCATAAATAGCAGCTGCATTAGTAGTAATTAAACTAATTAATTAATTAATTATAAGAATTATTAATTAATTTATTATTATTATTATTATTAATTAAAGTATAATAAAACAATGGAAATGTGAATTTGTAGAAAGTTTTCGAAAAAACACCCCCCTTGATGAAATCCTGCGTACGCTACTGCATGGATGGTTGCTTTAATACATTATAGGGATGGTGTAAAAGTAAGAAGCTTTGTTGGTTTTCTATAATTTGAAATGAAGAATGCCAATTTCTTGGGAGAGAAGCCTAGGGACCGGTTCGACCCGACCTCCCCTCCCGTCCCGACCCTCCCCCTCACTGCTTCCATTTCAGGTTACTGACAGTGTTGCCACATGAAGGGAAATTTTAGCCAAAAGGGAAAAGGGAATTTCGATAAAAAATATCACAATTTCAGGAAAATTTTAAGACTTCTGACTTTACATTATTACAGTTTTTGTAAGTTCTAGTTTCATATTAACATTTTTATTTTTTCTGATCCTTCTTATTTCTGCTCCCTTGAATATAAGCCTGCATCTATTTATATTTCTGTTAAGTTTATTGTACGTCGCTTTTCTGTATCTTCGGATAATTGTAGCGATGAGAATTAACGATTTAATGGATTCCTGACCATGATTTTAACCTGGGACATCTGACCAGAAAGCGATGAAGCTGAGAAGTATATGAAGAATTTGTGTAACATTTTTTATTCATTCGAACATGGACCAACGAAAATTTTATTGCTGCTGCTGCTACTACTACTACCACTGCTAATAATTATTATTATTTTTTATATTTGTTTAGATCCAGTCGAGGCACATGGTGGTTCGGATCCCACTTTAAACTGTAGGTCCAGTCCCGATTAGCCTTACTATGCATAATGTGGACTTAAAACACCAAATCAATCAATCAATCGTATGTGTTTATGTGAAGGAAAAATAGTCCAGAAAGGGAAATTGTGCCCTCGGATTGTGGAAGCACTGGTTACTGAAGCCACCAACATTGTCTGGAAAGAGAAAAGAAGCTCAAGTTAGATCTCGTTTAATTTGATAACGTTCTTCTTATCAGCTAGTCTTGCAAATGGGACTGACATGAAGAGTCAAATTTCGTTGCCCACAGCAAATTTCTGCTCGAGTAGGTGTCTCTTACATCTGTGAATCGCACTGAGAAGATTGGTGAATCTCTGTTTCTATGGCAACAAGTATATTTATGTACAGTCACGGACACTGCTGGGTTGTAACAATTCCATTGAAAGTCTAAGTATTCACTACAACCCAGAAGTGTCCGTGACTGTACAAGGCACTTTGGGAGGGCGGAATCTTTCTTCCTACTGTTGTGAGGTTGATACTGCTGATAAAATTGACACTCTGGTGACCTTCATAATGATATAGGACGCCATTGAAGGCTAGATCTAAGGGTAAATGCACTCAGTTTCATATTTACGATTTTATTTGTTTTTTTAAAAAAAAAAACAGGCCATGTATCACGAATGGGAGAGGAAAGAGGAGTTCATAGGATTCTTGTTGGGAAACCCGATGGTAAGAGACCTGTAGGAAGGTCAAGACGAAGATGGAGGGACAACGTTGAGATGGACCTAAAGGAAATCGGTAGGGATGGAAAAGAGTATATAGATCTTGCTCAAGATAGGGACAGATGGAAGGCCTGTGTTGCTGCAGCCATGAACCTTCGGGTTTAAGAAGGCTAGAGAGTTAGTTAGTTAGTTTTCTGTTTTCATTGCCATACATACACTACCACAGTCGATTCCGTGCCCAGAGGGGGGTGTTTTTTTGGTAGTCAACCTTGATTTTGCCATCTTTTCCTGTCTTTGACGTAATTCTTTAGGGATACTGAACCGAAGTGGGGTTAAGACCCCACCAAAACACACTTTGGCACGCCATCCAGAATATAAGTGTCAAACTGTTCTAGACTTTCAGAAATAATGATAAGCAGGCGATGGATTTATGCATAAATATTGCGATTTGAAACTAGGGCTGAGCCGATACCAGTTTCAACCGATAGTCTTACCGATTCCCACGGTTACCGATACTTGAAAAATGCAATAATTAAAAATTTGTTCAAGATATTGATCAATATTGATGTGTAAATATTCTTCTGCAATTATGTGCATCAAATTACCAAGAAATTTGCTTTCCTATTAAATAATTACATCAGAATATGAAAATTGATGTTATGTAATCACAAAATATAGGCTGTTGGTGCAAAATGAAGAAAAACTTCGAATTTTGCATAATATTAGGATAATTAGACTCCACGGAAGTGTGACTTGGCATTTTTGCGGACCCCGTGAAAGACCAAAATGCCAGAAAAGTATCGGCAGATGAATTCCAACCGATACTTTCTGATACCGATATGACGGCATCGGTTTCGGATCAGCCCTATTTGAAACCTATAAAAAGAATCGAGTGATCCATCACGTCAGGTGGTTTTTATTTTATTTTTTTTATTAAAGACTCGCTGCTCCTTAATGCACGACGCTGCGTTTAAGCACCAGGAATGAAAAATCGAAATTCAACACCGTCGAGGAACAGAACTGCGAACTTTTGAAAATTGGATGTGATCGTTTATATTGTGCGAATGCAAAAGGCATCCAACCAGTAATCTGATTTGTTTCTAGCGTACCAATTGGTGACTGGCTGAGTAAAGAAGTGAAAAATACTATTTCGATTCGTCCAGTCGGTAGCAGGGTTGTTAAAGGTTCAGGAACCCATAAATTCTATTGGGTTCCACTGCAATATCGGAACCTTTTTTCTCTCACAATTTAAATTCGGTCCAAGTTGCGTATTGATTCATTGAAAAAAGGTTCCTTTTAATCGTTCCTGAAAAAAGGTTCCTGGGCCATATTTAAATTGATGCGGGAAAAAAGGTTCCTGGACAGAATTTAAATTCATCCGAAAAAAAAAAAAAAGGTTCCTGGACCGAATTGAAATTCATCCGAAAAAAAAAAGGTTCTTGGGCCGAATTGAAATGGTTTAAATATGAACATGTTATACACTGTCTAGAAGTCATTTACGTTTGCTGATTTTCTCCCAGTCCGGGATTGAATTTACGCGTATTTACAATTACAAACCAGGCTTGACCGATTAAAAGTTGCCTTCTAAAAATGTCCGCGAGTACGTTCTACATTGGAATGTCACACTGCGGTTGTAGAAAACGTAGCGCAGGTGCGCAGGGAATAAATCAAAACGCTGTTGTTCTCTCGTGGGCCAGATTCAAAAACTCCCTTGTCGAAGAGTTACTGCACATAACGCAGTGGACTATATGGCGCCACATTGAGTTCAAACAAACCCTCCACGTGTTGCTCCGGCATCCGATCCAGGAACCGCAGCCAATAGGAGCCGTCGATGAGGTAACGTGAGGCTGCAGTGCTCTCATCAGATATTACAACAATGTGAACAGGGAACGGGAGTTCTGCTTACAACCAAGTGAAGAAACGCGCGCGAGAGAATGGGCCTGTATGGAGAGTGGTAACGTAACTGCAGCGTTTGCGTTTCGCCCATTCCTACCTTGTACCTTAGATTCTCGAGGCACCTGGATTAGTCTTTCATGCTCACAAGTGAATAATTGTTTATCGTCAGGTCCGTATTCGATCAAAGTTGCGTATTGTTTCATATCAATACGGAACTTGGACCCTATTTAAATTGTTCCTGGAATAAAGGTTCCTGGACCGAATTGAAATACTTTACAGATAAAAAGGTTCTTTACGGTCCAGAACCCATTTATGCTTGCTGATTTTCTATCCTGGACCGGAATTGAATTTATTTAAAATTCCTGGACCTGTAACAACCCTGGTGGGTAGGGCGTCTGACTGTCTCGCGAGGGTATAGGCCCCAATTCTCCTACACACCTTACTTACTATTCATGCCAGCAGCCATTTCCTCACTCCCAATTTTTCATCTCAATAGTAATAACAACAAAAGTATTATACCTATGAACTTATAGCAAGTTTTCTATAATAAACATTTCAATAGTGATGCCCATTTTCGGTGCCCGAAGTGGAAACCAGTCTATGTAATTAGCGTTCTTTAATTAAGAATATTTCAAAGCAGTTACGCGCAATTTTCTTTGTAGTTTATAGTCACTTATGTAAATCAGTCTCGAAAATACTCATGGTTTCTGATTCATTATTTACGATCATTTTACTTACACAGTATTAGCTTGTAGCATTAACATGAAGCTTTTGCTGTGTACTCATCTCTGTGTAGTTATAAAAGATGCAAATATAACTGCAACTTGGCTACAAACAAGAAACTGTAGCAATACGAATCACTGTGTAAGTTAAAGGTCAAGTTTCCCGTGCACTTTTCACCATGCCATGTCATATACAGGGTGATTCGCCCAAAATTACCACCGGAAATATTTCGTGAACAAGAATAAATATTGAAAATCTACATTCGCAGATGTAAAGTTATGAGAGGGGCTCGTGAAATTAGTGGCCACAGTACGTTCAACTACGTAGGGATGTACTATTTTAAAGACAAACTTACGTTTTTTTATGGAAACTCCATATTATTTTTAGTGAAATTGAAAGTAGGGGAAAAGACATTAAGAATGGCGTTTGTTACATTGTAATACGTCAAGTAGTTCTCAAGTAATTGTAACGTGAATGAAACATTAAAATACAAAGGCAGAATTTATAGTATAAGAAATATATACAATCAAAAGGTAACGTTTCCACCCTATAACAGGTTATTCACAATAGATATTTTTTATAATATAAATTCTGCCTTAATAGTGTTACCATTGTAATGTGAAGTTGACGCTTGAAACAAACATCTCGGAAGTTGATATGTGTGTCGTAATAAACATGTTTCCCCTGTAAATGGTACAGTCAAGAGGGAAACATGTTTGATACGACACATAAATGACGTCAAATTGAACCCGGGTCTCCTTCGTGGCAGTCAAATGCCCTTCCGGACCACCGCGCTCCCATTCACTGTGTAGAAGGCTAAATAATATCAAATAGTACTACTCTCTCTCTCTCGCTCTCACACTTACTTTTGGCACCTATCCGCGAAGAATCAGGATTTGTTACGGGGGTGAGTGATCTCAAGAGAAAATTTTGCCAGAATATGTTGGTCAACATTCTCGATCTTGGCCCAGTTGTTTGCCCAGGACCTATAAGTGGAGCTTGTGTGTTTCGTGACCGAAGTGGAGGTTGTGTGTGTGTGTGTGTGTGTTTTAATAGACAGCCCTCCATTTTTTATATTTTCCTGCATTTGACATTTATTTTAAGGACGATTGCGACTCTCACCATTCAATTGAATTTACCCCTTGAACACGCCATTGCGGTGCACTGCAGTTCAATTCAATTCAAATTTTCTTTATTAAAGGGCGAGGTTCAGCCTGAGGCTGTTCTCCCACCTAACCCCGTTTATACATTTACCTGGTGTACATAAACATAATCATAAAAAAGAGAGGAAAAATATATAAAAACAGTCAAGATTTTAAAAAATCAAGACGTCACTAAAAGAGAGAAAAAAACACACACACACACACACACACACACACACCCACACACCCACACACACACACACACACCCACCCCGGCGCGCGCGCTAAACATTTCTGAGAAGGAGATTCACTCAAGGATGTTGAAATTCATGTGCATGATTATGCTAGTTTTCTGAGGTACGATACAGCAATTAGTTGAAGATTTGTCAAGCAATGGCGAAGCTCGTATGCAGTTTAAGCTGTATTGTGTAGTGCTATTCGTGGGAGCTTGAACAGATATTGCTCATCTAACAAGATTCTTTAGTGTATTCTTCAATTCGTTAGGATTGGGGAGGGGGCGGAGTTCATTCCATATTTTTGCCGCTGAAAGTGTAAAAGACGATTTGAAAATTTCCAGTGAGTGTTTGAAGAGTTAAAGTTTCGCTGTTCCTCTTGTTTTGTAGTTGTATATTTCCCTTCTGGTTTTTAGTTTCTCGAATAAGTTTTTTTATGCAAAAGATTCTGTATAAAGCAACAGAAATGAAGTCTGCGACGTCTGTACATGTTAAGCATTTTGTTCTCGTTCAGGGTTGGAAGAATATGATGGAATTCTTTAATCGTAAACATGAATTTTAAACTTTTTGAATTTTGACTTTTTCGAACAGACAAGTTTGCAATGTTACTATATCACAGTAGTCAAGAAGAGCGAGAATCAGTGTTTGCAATTTAATATGTTTTTAGGTGTTCATTAAATTTATAGAGGAATCCTAGTGCTGCGTAGCTTTTCTTAGTTTACTCTTGGACATGAAGGTCCCAGTTTAAGTTTTCGTCTAACATAACTCATCAATTTTTTATACTTTTTGAATATGGAATTTTGAATATGTCTTATTTTGACGCGTGGATTATCATTGCAAGGCTATTCTTGTAACCGATGACGGTGAAAACAGACTTTTGTGGATTTATTTTCAGTCCATTTGTATTGCACCATCTAGCGTGGGTACAGTAGCGTTACTAACTTAATGTTTTCACGATACATTAACGAAAGGAAGTAATTTCATTGTACGGGTAGAATGTTGCAAAGTCTGGATTTAATACGTTTAATCCGCTCGTTAATACAAAGTTCGAAATCTACATTTAATCAAAAAGCTTGCGTGTTTTTTGTTTCCGTGAAATGTAAACATTGGCAACAGTGTGGAGGGCAGGAAAGCCAGAAAAGGAGGGGAGGAATACAGCAGGCAGCCGTGCCAACCCCAGCAAAATGACTCTAAATGTGGCACAACCTCCAAGCGGTGGAAATTGAACTCTAAGGAAAGACGTTGAAGAAGTACAATAGTCGTCTATATTACAACAATGGACATGGTTCAAACATAACACTACACAGACCCAGAGACCCCGCCAACAGCCTCTTGCTTTCATATATTCACTTTTTTTTTTTTGTTTCACAAGGAAATATATATCTTCCTGATACTACCACGACACCAAATTTTAACTATGTTTGCCTAACCTAACCATACGTCAATGGTTCGTGGGGCCAGCGCCAATGGTTCGCAATTATTTTGCAATTTCTAGACATTTCCGACAAATTTTAACTTCAGATTCGTCATTAGCAGGCCTCAATTAGTACGTATGTCAAATTTTCGCAATAATTTTGCCATTTCTAAACGTTTGCTACAAATTTTAACTTCAGATTCGTGATTAGGAGGCCTCAATTAGTGAGTATGCGAAATATGAAGAAAATCTGAGAGGGATCCGAATCATCATGTAGTGCGTATAGCCGACGGCTCGCACAAGGAAATTCAAATAAATTCTAAAAAAGAAAGAAAAATCTACGAATTAAAATCGAAGAATCTGGTGGGGGCCGCACCCCATCAAGTTTATCTTTTCTCGTCGCCGATACAGAGTCAACCGCGTATGGTGCTTGTAATTTGCGAGGAACATTTTATGAGTGGGAAAGTAAAGTTACGTACGGTAAACTAACAATTTGGGGTAGGGTGTGCGTGTTCATAATTTATTTTCATAGTGATTAGTCCAAGAGGTAAGAATTACGTAAAGTAAAATGGAAATTAATTTGGGGTATGATGTTAGAAGAATTGAGTCTAGTTTTGCCCGCAGTTGTAATATCATTTTTCGTACATGCGGGGTTGGCAACGCTGATTGCAGGTGTTTTTTTTTTTTTTTGTTGAGTGGTATTTGAAGCAAGCTACCCATTCCCAAAGAGTTGCTGACGTTTGAGTGCGAGAGGTTTCTTCAGTTTGAACAGGAGCGTGTTCATTAACCTAATCAATCAGCTAATGCTGTCATTGTAAGTCATATCCTACATGTCTTTTGTTATATTAAGTTGTGCTTATATTATTTCATAGTGTATTTTGCATAGTCACGTGACACGATGGGCGCGAAATTACGAAGCACATTGTGATGTTTGCATATCATGTTTTGATAAGATCGTGATAAAAGAACCATTCTGCCATGTGATGGAATATATCAGAGAATAGATAAACAAAAATATAGGGCAGTTGTTTTCATCTACCGTGGGAACGATATCGTGTATAACCGATGCATGTGACATGGTACCTCCTCTTTGTTAAGTTCCCGCTTAGCTTTGATTTTAAAATCAAAACGTGTGTGCTTGAAGTTACTGCATTATTGGTATGTAGTCTCAGAGCTTTGTCTAACTTTGTAGTTCGAAATTAGCTCTCGTAAATTTTGTGATAAAACTTGTGAAACCACATGCACATGTGCAACGGTTTATTGTTAAAAATAGGCTGTCGCGTAGGTTGTTTCACATGTGAATATGTTTTTACATTACTGTTAATATTGCGTCGTAATTCACGTTACTCTGTGCCACTGAATGTAACGCTAGAAGTCCGTTAGATCCAAGGCTGCGTGCAATGTCTGATGCGTCTTGTAAAAATCAAGAATCAACCACGTGCATCTAATGTATACAATTTGTCTTTTACCTGCTGGTTCAAGAGAGTATGGATTCAGAGTGCATTTGAAGTTTTGAAATAAAAGCAAGATAGTGTAAAGCAGCATAGTAGGCAACTGTTCATTCTATATTTTAATATTTTTTTTTCTTTTACGGAGCGACTATTTTCACCAGGTGGTGATAGCTTTTGAGCAGTGGCGTGCCCAAGGGGGGGTTGGTGGGGGTTATAACCCCCCCCTTTGGCCCAGTATTCCTAAAAAAAAGAACGTCAAATGTAGGAAAAGATGGAAAAATGAGGGATGACTACCAAAAATAGTGTACGTAACCCCTCCCTTTCGAAAATCCTGGGCACGCCACTGCTTTTGAGCTATTTTCACCAGATTTTAAATCGTGCATGTTCTACAACCTGGCCAACTACACGCATATTTGCTATATGCCCAGAAACTGAATGCTCGGTGCCTGTGGCCAAATGTGGAACTAAGGATGGTATGAGAAGGTATTTGCAACATGTAACTAACAGTGCCCCTTCATACTTACAATACGCGAGTATTGTACACAGTAATGTAGACGAGAGAGAATAAGTTGCCACAGAATTCTTGTTCAAACTTGCAGACTGTCTCTTCCAGCTTGTAAAAATAAACTAGTGTATGTTAACAATGTTTGCAAGATTGCTGACGATCCTTAAGACAAAATTTTGAAGTTCTTGTCGATGCCACTTAGGCAGTGGCGTGCCCAGGATTTTGGTACTACTTTACTATACCTGAGACACCAATCAATGATTTATTTAGCAATTTTTTACATTGATAAAGTACTATTCTGCGTTGCAGAACATTTCTTTAGATGAAATAATGGATTTCTAACGAAAATAATGTCTATTTCTTACATACGATAGCCCCACAAACCATCACGGGGACGAGGTATGCCTACTAGGTTAGGTTAGGTTCCATTAGCACTCCTTTCGTTCAATTTAGCATATGCGGACAACATCGGAATTAAAAATTCCACGGCATCTTCCACACCCGGCAACAACTTCACGACACATCCTCGACACATCATGTTGTAGCAGCAGCAATAGCACGTCGGAAATAGATTTTTGTAGAAAACCACATGCATTCACATTAAAATGGATCAAAACTACCTTCCTGATCATCAACAACGCTACAGAAAATGATTTGCGTAAGTACTTTCTCCTGTAAATTTGAAGAAATCAGTCTCCGGTATTGTAAAATGTTACCAGGATTTTCGAATGGGAGGGGTTATGTATACTTTTTCTTGGTAGTCGGCCCTCATTTTGTCATATCTTTCTACTATTGACGTACTTCTTTTAGGAATGCTGGGCCAAAGGCACGCCACTGCACGTAGGATGTCATTTTCGTGTAGTTTCTTTAGTTAAATTAAGCAGTATACCAACATTAAGCATTATATTTTAAGAAGTGATGTTATGAATATCGAGAATATTGCTTATGTCTTGTAATGCAGGTATAGTATGAAACTTCACATTCACCTCAGTAAAGTGCCAAACACGCATTCTCGCAACACATGATTGCGAGTGAAACGAGTATCTGAGAACATGATCAAGCAAACCAACTTATGTATCCAAGAAAATGGTGGACACTTCGAACATTTGCTTTAATTTGTAGGGATACCCACATTTCAGGGTTGCATGGTGTATGTAATTTATTGCACATGTTTTAGAATAACAAACTTTCTCCTTTGTCCTTAAAAGTGCCTTAGTGTGATAGCCTGAGGTAAAACAAGTCTGTTAGTGACACATGACAGCAACAGTGTTACCAGTGTCCCTCGTAATATTGTGAAAACATTGATTTTTGGAACAGGTCATTTATTCCCTTGTGCAATGTTTTTGATACTTTGTCAAAGTTGTTTTTCTGTCCGATTCAATAATGGCCATCCAAATTGTTTGTTGGTATTGTGAAATGTTGCAATAATTTACCTCAGTGAGTTTTGTGCATCAATACAAAAAAAAAAAAATCCACCATTGACAACACTGCTTATTTGTTATTAAAATATGCATGTTCTTACATATGTTTGTCTCTCTACATTTTCCCAATATTCAGGGCATTTTTTTGGCTTGGCACAAAGCATTTCTTCTCATTCAGTTTCGCTATTCCGTTATACGGTCGTAAACACAGGGTTGCATAACTTTTCGGACACATGTAGAATATATTATTACTATTCCATGCAGCTTGAATATGATTCATAAGTTAATATTCCCATGCCAGTACTTTAATTATGGATAACTTAATTCTTTTGTAGATAAGCAATGGAACAGCAACCGACAGGGAGGGCTCGTGGGAGAGCCCGAGCTAGGGCAAGGGCACCACAGCAACAGCAGCAAGGGCCTGCTGGAAGGCCAGGGCAACCCCCCACACAGCAGCAGAGAGCGCCGCCTGGCTTCGGAGCAGCAGCCCAGCAGAGGAGACCTGATCAGCCACCTCCAGGTCAACCACCAGCTGTGGTAAGATTTGCCATAATTTTACTTCAACCTTTACAAGACATAGTGGCCTAAATGTAGACCACCATGCAACTGCAATTAATGCTTTAATTCTTCAAAACTACAGGATGTGTCAGTTCTGTCTTTTTGTTAATTTTGTATACATATGGTACAGCATAGTCAAATCTCAAACAATGTATTTATTGTTATTTTTTTTTAACAAGTACACTTTCTAAATTGTCAAATTTTTGTTCCTCCAGAAATTGTGTAACTTATTGAATGGGTATTATTAGTCTTCAGTCACCCATTTTTGCTGATGTTTAACTTCTACATGTAATAATCAAAACAGGAAGTTGTTCACATTTTGTGGCAGTTAGTGTCCCAGCAGTAGATGCCCAATTTTCAAAATTACCTGAAAATTACTATTTTCTAAAAAAAATTTCTGCACAATCCGCACTGTGGTGCACGAGGACATTCAATATGAGTCGTGTGTAGCCGCCACCGTTATCAAAGTGATGTACAACATCTATAGGAACTATTTGATTTGTTTATGTCAACGCTTTCGGTACTGCATTGAAGCTGCCATTGCAGCTGAAGGGGGTTGGTTATATTGAATAAACCTGTACTCCAACTATTACTGCATCTGTGTACCAAGTTTTGTATCAATACATTGCTTTGTTAGTCACATGTAGCTGTGTTTTGTGCTTCCTCAAGTACCTTACGCAGCCTGTATAATGTAGTGTCTAGAGAAGGTGATTTCGACAGTGCACTAGAAGGGTGACAAGTTCGGTGAACAGATGCAAAATCTGCTTGGATGGCGACATTTATTCTGTAGTGCTAAGAAAAGAGTGATGTTAGTAAAACCATACTGCTATATCTAAGATATAATATCACTAATCATGTTACTTTTCAAGGTGGTACCGTCGACTGGGTAGTGTTCTGTATTCTACAGATATTAATTGGTATTCTCTTGGGGTCTACTGTTATCTGTTTATTGCTAGAATTACCAAACCTTTTTCCTTGTCTAGGGTGCTGCAGCGCCTATCAGTGGGAGGGCTTCAGTCCGTGTGGGAGTAAGGCCTGAGGCAGGTGGAGGCGATGATATTTCTGGAAGAATGCAACATATGCAGATTGGTGGTAATACTTTTTTTAATATCTTTTGTAAAACTGCTATTCCCTTCATTTACATGTGCATAAAATTGTTTTCCGCAAGAGGATCAAAGTCAAATTAACCTCATTGGAAAACTTCAAGTACCTATTTTTAAATAAGTGTTATCTGAAAAGTATTCTTCATTTCATTTTCTTATAACAAAAAAATCACTGAAAAGTATAGTTTTCCTTTCATTTTGAAAAAAACTAGGAATTTTAAACCATACAGTTCATAGTCAACTGTAGATATAAATATTGAGGTTTTGTGTACTTTGTCATATTATTTTGCACCTCTGTGGATGATTGATTTGTCGATACACTACAATTCTCCAAGGCTCTCACTGTATTCATAGTTTCATGAACAAGGCCAGTTAATAACAAGAATTTTTAAAAACTAGATAGAATCATAATACATGACACTGGATTTTCAGGTCAACCTTGGTTCTTCAGTATAGAAGGGTTAAAAGAGGATGAAAAAATATAACCTCCACCCCATTCCCAATCTTTTTTTTTTCATCTGTCCCTAAAGAAGGGTCAAGATGTCCAAAAATTCGGAGGGCAAAACAAATTGCCTGTTGCCATTTTCAGGGTGTCTACTCAGGGAAATTCCAGGACTTTCGCATGAATTATTGGGTCTGGGCAGTGCTTGAAAAATTTTCTTCAAAGCTAGGTACCAGGTCTGAATATCAGGTGCCAGGAAACCACCTGCTAGCAATGTGCATACTACAGTATGTTACAAAAGTCGTGCAATCCAAACTTTAAAAATTTATATCATGAAAATCATAACAAATATTCACACCGGGTTTCTGCACTAAGTTAATCCTGTAGGGTATCATAAATTTATGTTAGCATTTATCTAAATAAAAGCAATTACATTATTTAAAAAAAAAAACATTCTTAATTTGCTGAAAACATCTGAGAACTGATTTTCAACAATAAATTCCAACTCTTAAAAAATTTGTGGGATCATCTGTTGGTGTTTGACTGGTTGTAAAACAGTTGCTTTGTAAGGTATAGCAGAAGCAGGGCATTTCGATTGGAAAACCTCTTACACATGAGTGTAAGAATGAGTAGTAAAATACTCTTCAGCGATGCACACGCACTGCTCCAATGAATACACCATGCTGAATCAATTAAGAAACAGGCACAGTGAACGAAGAGAATTCAATGTAACCAGGGGCAGCCTAGGATTATCTCAAAAGAGTCCAATTGCGGCACAAAATCTTGATTTACAATTTTTCACGTAAATACTTACACATGTTGCATGCGACTGTTGGCAATATTTCGACCTGCTAGTGTTGCCATATATAGAGAGATGTCCCAAAAATGGCACTTTTCACTCAACTCATAAAATCGCCAACCAAATGTTGCACATGACCAATATTGGTCGAAAATCACAGACTGTCATGGCATGAGGCTCTAATGCGGAAAACCTGGTGTAAATATCTCTTACGGTTTTCATGATATACATTTCCAAAAAAGTTTGTGTTGTGCTACTTTTGAAACGCTGTATAAGATGCTGAGCATCATGGTATTCAAAACATCACTAAATCATTTGAGAAAGCAGGAAATGGGGTGTCGGGGGACAAAGGGTAAGAAATTGTTACAGTCTCTATGGAATGTTCACAACGTTGATAAAAAAAAATAATCGTTTACTAACTTATGCTGTACTGCAATTTGAACTCAGAATCATCAAAATTTCTTGTACATATTATAGCAAAATATCACAGTCGCCAGGCTGAAATTTTTAAGTCGCCATGGCGACCTGGATTTTTCGAGCCCTGGGTCTGGGAATTCTGCATGAATGTTTCTGTGTAGACGTGAAAAATTGCAACTTTTATTGATCCACATTCCATTTAATTTTTACATATGTATTGTAGAAGCAAGTATTTCAGAGGTTAGCTTTTATTTTTTTTCGAGGAAGGAGAAAGGAGCTGTGTGGAAAATGAAACGGTTCTTTCAATCCATTAACTTTGTTAGTGTCATTCGCAGAACAACCTGACAGGCTTTTGCAAGATATATCGAAGTTGAATTTAAGTGTGAAATACTTGTACAGTTAACATTTTTTCATAGATTAGTATATCCCGTAACATTTGTGCCTTTTGTTTGTAGATATGTTTCTAGTCTGAGTGTGCGAAATTGCAAATGTAAACTCCGCACCTTATACTAAATATTTTTAATATATATGCTGTTTAATTGAATTTATATTGTTAATATATTTGTGTATGTGGTGAGAAGTTGAAGTAAGGTTGAAATAAAGAGAAAAGTGCTTGAATTTTTGAAAAGTTCGCCTTCAAAACCAGGAATTATACTTGGATTTTATCATGACCCTGTTTTATCTAGTTTTTAATATACCGACAACATGTGGTATGAAATTACAGTGTGTTTAGTAAATGTTTATTTTTTTGTTTATGCTGGGTTTAAGAATATTCACCTGTTTTTGTCATTTTAGTTATGCTAATACCAACATTGATGTTAAATTAACTATACTAATGATCCACCTCCACTTTTGTAGCCTTTGATTGTCCTGGAATGTCCACGGGTGTTACTTTGTGTCCTTACATCAGTATCTTCTAATCACTATTTATCCTTATTGTACCTAAAGGGCACACAAAATAAGAAAATTTTCTTGTTTGGTCATGCTGTTGATGAATGTGTGCAAGTCTTGTGTAGTTTACAGTGCAGGCGCAAATGTTGGGTGTGAAATAAGGGGAGGTCAAAGGTCTTGACACTTTAATATTTATGCTTCCTTGTGTATAAACTGTTCTCTCTTAAAACTTGCAGCTGCAGTTGGGCCTGGTGGAGATGCCCAGATAGGTAGAGGCGCCATGAGAGGCAGACGCCAAATTTCGACAGATATACTCAGAACAAGACCTGTAGAAATGGGCAGTAAGCAAGGTAGGTGTTTTTATTTAAATACTGATTATATTTAAATGTACTGTGGCTTGTACCAAATCATTTCCTTATGGTAGTTACTTATCTATTTAGAAGTTGTAAAAGTCGGGCTTTTTGACTTTTATTTAAAAATAAAAATAGAATGCTTTTTCGGCTAACCCAGTACACTTGCCATTTCTGTCATGAGTTACATCTACATGATTATGATATGTTTTTAATACATATATGTTACATTTAATAATTTCCACAGCCACATATTTATTGTAAATGAAAGATGGGGATTTTCATATAACATCTGAGCTCTTTTGGGATCAAAGGCAGTATATAAAATGTTATTTCGGTGTGGATGTTGTTTATATAATCCGAAATTTGTTTTAGAAATTATCCTTTCTTGTAGCACATTTATGTATTTAGCAGAGTATTAAGATTATTCCTGTGTGTAAGATCTAATTTTTGCTTCTAAAATTTTCACATCAAAATTAGTTTTTTGTGCTTTTGCAGAACACTCAGGATAATTGAAACTTGAAAAATTGTTGCCAGTAAATAAACTAAATTTTGTGATGTGTAGTTTATGGTTTTCATATTTGCCAGCATTGTTATTGTGATTCCTTCTGATATAGAAAATGTAGACAGGTTTCAATTATTTAAGAAAATTACATGACAGGATATGTTACTTTTTGGTACAAGAGACTGATTGTAATTTAGTATTTTGCTGTTGATAAAAACATTTGACTGGTCAAATTGTTTAAAGAGTTACTTTATTCCAGGTAAAACAGGTGATATTGCTCGCTTGACTGCCAACTACTTCCAGCTGGTTACCAGCACTGACTGGTGTTTGTACCAGTACAGAGTTGACTTTGCTCCTGAGGAAGATCGCACAGTGGTGAAGAAAGGTTTGCTGCGGAACCATAAGGAGACGTTGGGAGGCTACATCTTTGATGGAACACTCTTGTTTACCTCACACAGACTCCATCCTGATGTAAGTAGCAGTGTGATCTGCTGTAGTGCTGAATTTTCACATAACTTGCATCATTTCTGTCTAGTATCGGTTAAACTATACCTTGCGGTTTTTGGGTAGAATTGTGAACAGAATAAATATCTGCATGGCTTTGTTCCAGTAAGAGAAGGGATGTGACATAGTAAGTTTCAACTAGACAAGCAGACACTTATCAATTAATACCAATAGAATTGCCCTTCATTAATTTCATCTAATTTTAGTTCTTTCTGATCAGGATTACCCAAAAGTAGCAGGAATGCAACTTAAAATAACAGACAATACAATTAAGAATACTTATAAATGGTGTGTGTGGTATTTGCAATTCTCTTTGTGTGTATATAAAAAAAAATAATAGGTATGAGCTAATTTAGCCAATCTTGAACTTGCTTATATGTATGTGTGTTCTTTTCAGCCAATGGAGTTGTTCTCAAAGAGAGCCTCAGATGATGTCATGGTGAAAATTGATGTCCGCCTCGTCGGAGATCTAGCAGTTGGTGATTACCACTACCTCCAGTTCTTCAACATCTTGATGAGGAAGTGCTTTGGCCATCTCGACCTGCAGCTCGTGGGCAGAAACTTCTTCGATGCTCACGCCAAAGTGGAGATCAGGAATTATAAGCTGGAGCTGTGGCCTGGATACGTCACCTCCATCCGGCAACATGAAAATTCCATTCTTATGTGTGCTGAGATATCCCACAAAGTGATGCGTCAGGATACAGTGTTGGAACTCCTCAGTGAAATCTATCATCGCAATGAGAGGGATTATCAGGTAAACTATTTTTGATTTTTTTTTTGTGCAGGCAAGAGAGTGGTTTCTTTTTAAAGATTTTTTTTATTATTATTAATGAACGATAACTGTCCGTTGGGACACATCGAATCAGCAATCAGTTGAATTTTCTTTGACTGAAATCTAGCATTTTCGTGTCGCAAGGTACCGAACATTGTTCGAGGAATGTAACAAATGAGCATTGGGTCCTCCACATGTTGCCAAACGTACTGTAATGTGCGAGGGAGTCTTCTCACGCAACCATATTGTTAGCACCAGGAATCAACAAGGTGTTAATGGTGCAACCACACATGGTCCTACACGAGGGAATTTCACACACAAATAAACAACTGGCAAGAACAGAAGTTCCACGTTGCTTCAGGAGTGTGATTTAACCCCTTCAGCTTTTACTGTGCAACTGAGTTTGTTGACACCCTGAAAGATGATTGGGTTGCAGAATGGGTCAGAAATAGCCATGAAGGTCAGCTGTCAGTTGTAGTTGCATTCAGTATAATGGTCATTAATACTTACTATAATTAACAAATAGAGAAATAGTAATGAAGTCTTTTCATTAAAGAAAATTATAGAAAATGTAGGGCTGAGCCAGTACCAATACCAGTGGTATCTGAAAGTATCTGTTGAAATTTTACTACAGATACCATTGTGTCCCTTTTCAAAGGTTCGTTCATTCTTCCTTGTGAGAGGTCGAATGGCCATCACTAAGTTCTGCATTTAGATTTTTCAAGAAATGATGGACAAACCACCATGCTCGTGGGTAGCAGATGATTGACAAGAACAAAGCCAGGGCATGATGAAAGCTTCCCCCAAACTTCTCCAAAACACATATTTAGCTGGTAAAATGTGGAAATAAAAGGAAATCATAAATTTCCAATTTCTGTTTGCAAACTTGTGGTGTAGGAAAGGGTGGATCTTTCCAAAACAAGCATTACTATCATGCTGGGTTGTTTCCGGGCCAGGTTATTGTGGAGTTTTTGCGAAAGACTGATTAAGGTTGCTGTGGACTTTGGTTTGGTTTTATTTAATCTACGTTTTAGCAGGAAGGGAGGGCTGTGGTTTAAACAATGTCTGCTTGCATGCTTCCCTTCTGTGTAGGGAGTTTTTGGCATGGGCATTTACTGCAGTGACATGCTTTTATTGCAATTGACAGAATAGGGGAGATCGGGGCATAAACAGAGCTGGCCAAATGAGGATTAATTTAATAACTCTACCTTTTCTCCCTTCCCTATAAACCCAAATGACAAGAATCAGTAGTGTTTACATGAAACTGAAGAAGGCAAACAATCCACAGGTTTTTCTTGGTGTAACTACCACTTTTAAAAGTTTTGCAACATTTCAAAAACTTCTTTCTTTGTAACTTCTGTGTCTAGAGAGAAGTTCACATTAAAACCAAATGTCACAAGCCATTTGGAAGTATTTATTATAATTAAAGAAATGAAATGTGACGAATAAGTATGACTGTAACTAGCCTTTATTATTTTAAACTGAAATCAATCCAGTATTGGTATCTGCTCAACTCAAATGTTTCTTGGTTATTATTTATAAACTCTTTCTGAAATGTACAAAATGTCTCTTTCCACAAATATGGAATGTAGTATATTTTCATATTTTGCTATATATGAATGTTTTTCTGTAGCAATTCCTTTGAAGAAAAATATTGTAAAAGCTACCAAAAACATACTTTCAATATGTAATATGGAAATAATGAAAAATAATCGACACTTCCCTCATGAAAAAATTGTACGTATATAATGTGCATATATAATTTTTCAGTGCAAATCTGAAGAGCATAAGTAAAAGTGTAATGTAATATGACACAAACAAACCAGACTTGACAGGAACAAAAAAATACATGTGCAGAAGAGGCAGTGGGAATATATCCCGTTGTTCATTCACAATATGACTGTATGGCGAAAGACAAGCTAGGCCAGTTACCTGTCTTATTGAATGGTAGTTGTAAGTTTATGAGGAATGTGTTAACAAAATGTTCACTTGTAAATTAATTTTTAGAAAAATTGACATGTTTCCCAAAATGATCATATTTATTTTAAGAATTCGAACGAAGGGTCTGTTCAAGAAAAGAACAGAAAGCCAATTTTTTGTTGTAAGAGAGGTAGTGGTGTCATTTCCTGCCATGTGGGTGTGTATTGGACATGTTTCTTTTGTTTCATACATTTGACACTTTCATTCATGAAAGCAAGGGGTGTTTTTTTTTTGTACTTTTTCATTTACATATTAAAAGTTCAATTTTCTTGAGTTTGCCTGTTTTTTTTCTGCCTGACCTTACTATTTGTTTTTACATTATTCAGTGGACCTATGTTTTTCTGGAAGAGATGGTGAAAAAACTTAAATTCTTATTTTTTCATGGATGTAAACAGCATAAATGACTATTACTATCTTTATTTCAGAGACTATTTATTCAGGAAATCCTTGGCAAAGTTGTGCTTACTGATTACAACAACAGAACCTACAGGATTGATGATGTCGATTTTCGAGTCACTCCAGCGTCAACATTCAGTATGAAAGGCCAAGATGTGTCCTATTCTGATTATTACAGGAATGTAAGTTGAACAGCATCGTTTCAAAGATTATATTGTGTACCGAAAGTAGAAAGAAATGACTAAAAATCTTTGTTTTTGTTGCTTTAGAATTATTTGGTAACCAGTTATTGCCTTTTATTTTTTTACTGTATATAGTGGAACCCCAATTTTATTTATCTGGGTCAAGCTAGAACCTGGTAACATTGTATTGTTTAGATTTTTACTTGTGTTTTTCTGGTTTTCCTGGTCTTTAGATCAAAACAGACTGAATTGTATTAGCAAATTCAGTGGAACCTCGATTTGATGTTTTCCAGGTTACCAACCTAAAGAAACTTACAATGTGGGAAAATATAAAATTAAGGAAAATTTTATAACATACATTGAGACCACGAAGATTGAATGTATAATGTGGGGAAATGTAAAATCTGAGTTCCACTGTATTTGTTTTTCTTCTATTGTGATTACTGGTAGTATATTTTGCATGGGTTGCAAATTTTAATTTCTATTAACCAATGGGCCAATATGAAATTTATTCATAAGTAATTGTGTACCATGCAAATGTTCCTTGAACATTGTCTTATTAACCTTCTTATGTATGTATTAGGTCATTACAGTGGGTTTACATTCTTAAAAATAAAATGCATAGGGGGCAGAACAGCATCTGGCTGAACCTCACCCTTCAATAATGGGTAATTGAATTGAATTGGAAATCAGAGGAATGAGTTGTTTATATGTATAAAACTAACAACAACATGGAGTTACATTGCATTGGTAAAATTATTGAAATTTGTACTAATTTGTTATACAAAAAAAAAATTACTGATTAATCTGTCTCTCAACACCTTTCCGTAATTTTCAAATGTAAATCTTTTTCTTTTTTCTTCTGAATGTTTCCAGAAATACCAACTCAGGATTACTCAGATGGATCAGCCTATGCTGGTTTCCAAGCCAAGGGCACGTGAGAGACGTGCCGGAGCTCCTGAACTTATTTATCTGGTTCCTGAACTCTGCAGATTGACAGGCCTCACTGATGAAATGAGGTATGTTTCGAGTTTTTCTTTTATACAGTGCTACTGTACTATAAATGATTCGTCGGATTTCAAGACACTTTTTTTTTCTTCAAAATATAACACATACGATAATGATTGCGAGATTCTGGTTCTTTCCATATATCAAAGTTTTTATGTGATGCACACCAGGTGGCAGCAGGAGTACAGTGCAGTTACAACATGGCGATCAAGCAGGAATAGAGTTTTTCATTCTTGGAATATGCAAGGTGTTTATCTGTTACTGCAGTTACCTAATGTGTGTGTTCTTCCTTTTGGGGTACGTTAAGGACAGTGTTCACATACCCCAACTGCCAAGAACACTGGTAGGGCTTAGGGAATGCATTAACCCTGCTGTGATGGCTAATGCTACGAAGGTATGGACCAAACTCTACTACCAGGTGGGCATGTGTCGTATGACCGAAGGGTCACCCGTGGAACATATGTAGCATGTAAGCTATTAATTGTTATATAAGTTTACATGGCACGTACAGTCAAACCTCAATTTTACGTTTTTCAGGGGCCCGTAATTATATAAAACTTAAAAAGCGGGAAGGGTGGGGTGAAACTATGACTGCACAATCAACTTTGTATATTGTATCAAAAACAACAGGAAAGAAGTATGATAATGAATTTGTAAGGACAAAAGCAAGACTTGCTGTGAAAGTCAATGACGGATTAACGGGACCCACTTTTTAGGGTAGGGACGGTGGATGACTGCTTCTAACTGCTGCCACCTATTAGTTTCAGTTTGGAACAGTACTTTTCTATCACTGTTCACATCTATACTTCATTTCTAATTAGTTTCTAATATCATTCAAGAATTCTATCATTTCTTATTTCTAGATCTTTTCAGCATTTCTCTGATTTCGCAGCAACTTCCTGCCAGTATTGCTGTAAGATTCCCCCTCGCAAACCCTAATTCGCCACACATGGCCCACAACTGTTTTGTCCCAAATCTAGCCTCGCATAACAGCAATCTTTACTTCTGAAATCCGTGTGTCTTTACACTAAAATTTCTTGTAACCGTAACTCTCTTCTATTCATCTTTCCACTAATGACCCAGAGGCAGGCACTGCTATTGTCAACTATGTATCTTTCTCCAGCCACTCTGGCGACATAAGTCATAAATCACACTTCTCCACATTAACCTCTTTTATAAGTCCCAATCATCTGGTCTGCATCCTTCAATACTGGTTGCAAACTCCAAAGATTTGACACTAGATATATAGTTATATCAGAATATGGTTGGCTTCTTTGCTTTGGTGTAATGGGAATATATTGCCTGAAGTCATAGGAGGTTTGACATCACTGCAAACTGTCCTGTGCTGCTTGTAAAGTTTCTCTCCAAATTTCTACAAATATAATTCAAAGTCAACTCAATTTCGACATAACCATAACCTTCTAAATTTTGTGGAAACTGTTTATTTCGAGTGCTGATGAGAGATGGACGTGTGAGATCGGTTGGTGATCAGTTCTAGTTCGAGATCAGTTCAGATTTCAGTCGCATTATTGTGCACAGTCCAGTATATATGTGCGTGTGATGTGCGTATGAGACCGAATGTTCCAAGTATTGTTATGCACAGTCCTGTGTATATATGCAGGTGATTTTCATATGAGACCGAATGTATTACGTATTCTTGTGTACAGTCCTGTGCCATATATGTGTGTTCGATACAAACATGACCACGAGTAATGTAGAACAGTGTTGCCCAGGAACCCATGGAGTGGGTAAGACAAATAGAAGTGAACAACAGTACACCAGCCCAAGTGATGTAATAATTATCCCCTTACAAATTTTCAATAGAAAAGAACTGAATCATTTATACTCGTAAACTTTGATCTTTACTTCTATACATATCTAAATTAAACTCAAGTTAAATTGTTTCCAATTTATTAGTAATTATTTCTTTATTTTGCAATGATAACCTTCAGTGGTATCCCACCCCTATCAACTAGCTAGCTGGAGGCAGACTTTGGTGAGAAGAATTAGTTCTTAATCCGGAAGGTAAATATCTGTACATTACTGACATTTACCACTGTTCACCAATGTAATGGAAGAGACCATTGCATCTAAGGATGATCGTGTGAGATCTCAGTTTATTCTGTAAACTGGTAATTAGTTGCTATTTTTTGAAGTCCAGGGTGATCATTTATAGCTGGATGCCTAGCATCTTTATACCAGGCTGTCCCAGAAGTCCTGCACAATCAGTACACTGAGCTCCACGAGGTGAAGTTTGCGAGGGTAGGTGGCGCCACCGGTGAAAGGTTGTTGGCAGGCGTAGAGGACAGGTTCATGGGATTAAGTGATGGCACGCACTGCATGTGTAGCGAGTGTTCCTCTGAAGTTCAAGTGGGCACGATGAGTGACGACCAAATTGCACTTCGTGCAGTGCTGCGTTTTTTATGGAGAAAAGAACTAACAGCAAAAGTGTCAGTGGAGGAAATTTGTTGTGTGGAGAACGAAGAAGTGGTGAATCGATTGACAGCTTCCCGTTGGTTTAAAAAATTCGCTTCAGGTGATCTACGCCTCACGGACAAGCCCTGTATTGGACAACCTTCTATAGACATTACTGAGTCTGTAGGATGCTGTGAATGCTACACCACAATCCAGCACACGTGTGTTAGCAAGAGTGGTTGGAGCATCCAAATCGACTGTATGGATTACACTACACCAATAAACAGCCCCGACAAAGTCTGCACGAGCTGACAGAGGTGCAGGCCCAGCGCAGAGTTCCAATTTGCCAGACATTGCTACAAAACCCACATGATTTTGGTTTTTGGAGAATTGTAACAGGAGATGAGAAGTGGGAGTTTCTATAAAACAGTGGGTGACAGGAGGCCATGTGAAACGACAGATTTGGGAGAAGCTCATGCTGAGTGTGTGGTGGAATATTGACGGGATTGTCCATTATGAGTTTGTTTCAGAAGGTCGTGCTGTAACAGGTGAACTGTATTCTGAACAATTACACCGAGTGTATGCCATTCTGAACGAGAAATATCAGCATTAGTGAGGAGGATTACGGTTTGTTTCGCTCTCTCTCACATTTCCTATCTGGTCGGCAGTTCAATTCATATGATGAGGTAAATTCTGCCTGTCGTGAGTTTTTCAATTCTAAACCTGCCACCTGGTATCGCCATTAGATTGAACTGTTGTCGCAGAGATGGGTGAACGTAATCGAACATGGGGGCCTGTACTTTTCTGAATAAAGTCTGTCTTTGTTTCTGATATTCTGTGTCTCATTTTCCCCCTTGGATGGTGCAGGACTTCTGGGACAGCCTGGTATACTGTAATCAGTGTGTCCTGAAGACATGCAGAATTGTTCAGATTCCACTTTGAGCTGCATATGTATCCAGTTCTGATCAGCCCAACAGCATGAAGTTAAAAAAAACAAGCTTTGTCAAACTTACGCATGTTTAGACGTCACAATAGATTATCAGTGACCTGTGCAGGATTTCGAAAGGGGGAATGGTGTTATATATACTTTTTATAACAGTCAGCCCTCACTTTGCCATCTTTTCCTGCCTTTGAGGTTCTTTTTATTTTATTTTTTTTAGAAATATAGCCATACTCCCATTTGGGCATGCCACTGATTTGTTATTTACATCCATGTTAATTGAGGATTTATTATTGGATATTTAGAAATGTTGCGGAGGGCAAACACCCCTTCCACCAATAGTTTCCCCGTCAATAGCATTTCCTTTTTTGTCTTCCGGGTAAACTTTTAATAACAGTAACGGATGTATTGCGAACGAAGCAACCACGTTTTTCATAAATGTATTTCTTTCTAAACCAAAAGGGGTGTAAGGGGTGACCTTCCACGTAGTACACCCAAATGTCAACCTCACTTCCACGTAGTACACCCTGGACTGGAGACTAACGAGGCTCTGGCGACTGGCCCCATGGTCAGTATAATTTTGTTTGTATTGTCCTGTTTTTGTCCTTATGTGTGCTGAGTGCCCTTTACAGCCTCAGCTTTTAACGAAAGTCAGAACATTTTAATATTTTATGATTTTAGTTCTGCAACGTTAGAGTTGTGATTTGTAACGATAAGGGGCTGGACCCCGTATAATGTGACGGTTGCAAAATAGCCTTAGTGCTGACGCACCCACAATTTTAAATTCAAATTCAAATTTTAATATTTCGTGATTTATTTTCAGCATGTGAATGGTTCAGAAGAAAAGCTGCAATTATATTATTCTTAGCATTATGTGCATTTCCTTCCTGCACTGCTCTGTGTGTTCAAGGTGTTTATCATAAAGCAGAAAAAAAAGCTTTTCTTTTTCTAACTCCCACTTTGTCTGGTACTCCTGTTTCCTAATCTTTACAACAATGCCATTTTTCTTGCCTTCGTAGTGGATGAGTCATAGCTCTGGACATACGAGATGAAACATTTGGCCCCGGTTACCAGCTGTCTGTTGCTCGCAGACACCCCTCCCACTGTTTTGTAATGGAAGGGAGGGGGAGTGGGAGATGAACAGGTGGTGGAGCGGCGCTGAACAAGTCTTTTCAGAAGTGTGCTTATTCCCAGCCAAGTTGCAGGAAGGGAGGGGAGATGAATCACTGCTTGAAGCTCTCGCATGTTGTCATGTCAATGCTTCAGATATGAGCAAGGTTTCAGAGGCGGTGGCATTAAAGAATGACAAAGAGGCTGAATCCTTCAATTACAGCTAGCTCTGAACAGTGCCGGAGTAATGATCTCGTGTAAGAATGATGGGTGTCTCGTTTTTCACTTGCAGTATGCTATGCTATGTTCGTTGAAGAGCAACTGTGTAATTTAAGACGCCAGAGGAAAGTCTTTTCACCTTTATGTGTCTTGTAAGGGTGCTCACTTCCACACGAGCAAGAAAATCAGGGCAGAAATACAACCTTAGTGACAATGAAGTTCGACCAGTCACAAATATAGGAGTGCGTTGTGAAAGAAGGAGAACACATGCATATGCTGAACATATTTTATTCAGCAGACTACATGGAACAAAGGAAAACATAAATTTCCACTGCAACGCAGCAATGTATGGTGTCCACACAAAATAAAACATTTTCGTCCATTTACACGTGACATTGAAGTTCGACCACTGTTAGAGGGGATCCTGTTTACCATGGTGTGACGCCGCCCCGTCGGCGAATAACTGTGGCAATGCGTCGGGGCATGCTGCGGATAAGTCGTTCAAGGTATTCCACATCGATGCGGTGCCGTTCCTCCTGCAGGCAGGCGACAAGAGCAGCCACTGTCGTGGGTCCCCTCTGTTGCACACGTCGCTTAAGAACACGCCACACATTCTCAATGGGCTAGAGGTCGGGACTCAATGGTGGCCATGGCAGAGTTCGCACGTGATGGCGAGTCAACCATTCTCTTGTCAGCCATGCTGTATGAGGCCTGGCATTGTCGTGTTGAAAGATGAGACGCTGCCTGTGGAACAGGTGCCTTAGCACTGTGGGAAGATGCCGCTCCAGTATGCGTGTATAGGCGTGTGCATTCACAATGCCCTCACAGACGTGTAGTGGGTCAACCCCAGATGCCGTCATGCATCCCCATACCATCACTGACGCAGGTTTCTCTACCCGACATGCATAACATTTTGCTTCATTCTGTTCCTCCTTCCGAGAAATGACTGTTTTCCGTATTTTCCCGTACACAACATTGAAAATGGATTCGTCCATCCACAAAACCCTGTTCCACTGCCGAAATGTGCATCCCCAGTACATTCGTGCCCACCGTAGTCGATTGCCTTTGTTCAACATGGAAAGGAAGGGTTTACGTTTCGCCTTGCACACTCTGTAACCGCATCGCTGTAGGTAACGGCGAATGGTTCTGGTTGACACTTCAATGTGAAAGCGTTCTCGAGTCCACAGTCGTAATTCAGCCACAAAAACATGATTGTTGGTCTGGATATAGCGCCTTAATATCCGTAGGTCACGCACGCTCAGCAGGCGTTTTCGACCGGGGGCCTTACCTGGCTCTGTAGTACCCGTATTTTGGTGGTGTTTGATGATGCAGTGGACGGTTGACTTGGGTAAGTTCAGTTGGCGCCCTATTTCCCGTTCACTGAGTCCATCCTGTTGCAACTCCACCACTCTTCTCCTCACGGTGTTGTCAATAGGTTTGCCCCTGGCCATGGTGATGATGCACTGCGGTTCCTCGGTGCACAGCACGTGCTTATATATGGCGGACTCCCTTATCGTGTCCGTGACGTCATGCTTCCGTCGAATGCGCCACTATCTGGAATTTACCGTATGGGTCTGGTGCCTGGTCGAAGTTCAATGTCACGCGTATAGTTCCCCGTTTTCGTTCTTTACGTGACCTTGGGTGCAACATGCTGGGATCACGATTCTTGCCTGCTCACACGCCGCCTCTTACACACATGCGTCACTTCTGCGGGTCACCCATTCCACCGCCTATGCCTCTGTGCATTTAATCACGTATTCCTTTGTGGTCGAACTTCATTGTCACCAAGGTTGTACTTGGCACTTTTCAGTAATTACAAGACTAGGGTTTAGGAATGGACGATATCGGAAATTTGATATCTCACTACATCGTCATGGACAATACACTACTATATTTTTTCCGTATTGTGATATCAACGATATATTGTCAGTAAAATATCGTGACGATATATCGCCAGATAGGATCATATATTGCCGACATGGCATATATCGCCAAATATCGTGACAATATATTGTCTAGTTGATATCGCCTGGACGATATTTTTTCAATATCGCAATATATCGTCTGGACGATATATTGCCCAACACTATAAGTGATGATACTATAGGGGGCATGAGGAAGGAAATGAGGGAAAGGTGAAGTTTCCCATGCACTTTGTAACATGCCTTAAAGCATATATGTATATAGGGTGATGTGGTGTAATCAGCCCCATGCTCTGGCAACCTTTTTCCCCATAATGTTGTTTTTTTTTTTTTTTTTTTTTTTTTTGCCAATTTGAAGGTAAGGTGATCAGCACCTTGCTTGGGCAGCCCCCTTGCTCTTTTTCCCCAATTACGCATTTTAATTATATTTAGATGTGCACTAAATTTGGCTGCTCTGAGAAAATATTGCCGCACCCCTCTTTTATTCTCATTTTTCCTGGCCCCATCACTTTACAACATAAAGTTCCACTATAGGCATAGAGAAAACATTCTCTGAGACGTAGAAGAATCATTTATCCCAACCTCATCCTTTCCCCCCCCCATCCCCCCACACAATTGATTTGACACAAATATTTTCTGTCAGTGAGTAAAATATCACCCTATCTGCCCATAGGAAAAAAAATATCACTAGCTTGTGCGTTTTCAGCTTCATTCTTATAACCAAATGATATAGCGTTCATGAAAAAAACTTCAGATTAAAAATAATCTAACTACATCCAATCATATTTCCTTAGGAATCTAAACGAATTTCCATTGAAGAAAAAGTGCAGTTATTATCCGGTATGGCAAATCCTTATTTTTTTCCATTTTCAAAGTTGCAAACAAGAAGAAAGGAAACGTTTGTACAAACACGTCCCCCTTTTTTATTCATTTCCGTCAACTAGGAAGGCTTCACTAAATGTGTGGGCAAAGAAGCAAATGGTGATAGTCTAGTCGATTTTAGACACCTCAGTCACACATTGTGTCCAAACTCTAGGGAAGGCAACATTTAGAGAGAATCGATTTGGCAACAGTGCGTTTGTTGTCTGAACCTGCAGCAGAAGGATTGGCCCATTTCATCTTCACGGGGAATGCAAGAAGTGCAGTTTTCCCTTCCTGTCCCTCAACGGAGCTATGACAAATGCAAGTTGTACCCTGTCCCCTCCCTTCCACTGACCATGCCTCTTTGCTCCCTCCTCTCGCATGAAAGCCTAACATCTGGAAGGTCAAGGTTGCGTGATGAATGAAACAGCTGGAAAAGCAAGAAAAAGGAGGGAGAAGTCTTGTAGTAAACTGAACAGGTTTCTGCCAAATTTTAAGACATTGTCATGGCTCGGAAAACTGGAGTTAGAGCGAACGTAAAGTCGATTTGAACGTCCTATTATTTAACATGGCCTTTTGCCGGGGCCTGACTGGATGAACGTATTAAGCAGGAAAACTTATAATGCGGGAACATGAAATTAGGGTTTCCCTGTACACATTTTTGGGCTGAGTAAATTGTCTGCTGAAGTGAAAAGATATCGGATACTGACACTTTTGAAGTTGCGACACAAGTCGCACGAAAATCAGCAGCTGTCTGGTAGACAAACAAACATGCACACACATATACACATACAGCAGGCAGGAGAGAGATCACTACCAATTGCGAAGTGAGAAAAAGACTGCTGCATTTTATGCTCTATTACCATGGTAATGAAAGCAGACAAGTTCGACTTAATTTTGTATTTATCACATTTCAATAAAGCATGTGAGCACATAAGAATTTTCCTATGCACGAGGCAGCATAAAAAGTCACTTAAACATATTCCAGTTATTGCACCCCCTGTACACGCCAGTAGTGGAATAGCAAAATCTCTTGTAGAGGGGCTGGTGGAGGCTTTTTTGTAGTTACCCATTAGGTTTGTTAAAGAATATGTATAGATTATTAAATATTATATATTCACAAAAAAAAATGTGCATCTAATTGAAATTCCTTCCTTTACAGAAACAACTTTTCGCTGATGAGAGAGCTGGCCAACTACACCAGAGTTGCTCCTGACAGCAGAATTGAAAAGTTGTTGCAATTCAATCAACGACTGAATAGAACTAAAGAAGTAAGTGAAATGCATGATATCACCATAGGGCCAGGCATTTTATAGTGAATGAAAGATCAAGATTTCAGTAACGGCATATTTCTGAAGCAAAAGTGGTAAATGAAATTACATTTTGGTGATAGTCCTGAATATAACCCTAAATTGATTTCAAAACTACACTTATTACACAAACTAAACATCTTGCTTCTAATCTTCACAATATTAAGTTTATTCCTTTGTAAAGGAGTCTATTTTTGCAAACCGAATTAATCAATTTTCTGTGAATTGCTTAATTCACGGAATAATTCATTCTTCAAAAGTCTCAAGTCTGTAAATAAATGAATTTTGTGGTCTAGAATTTATTTTGCATTTTGTGGCAAAACATGGTAGGGAAACACACCTTTCAGAAACATGAAAAATGAATATTACAATGTGTTGTTCCAGATTTCCTGTCAAAAACCAAATATGCATGCCTCTAACGATAAGATGCTAATAATTGAAACAGCCTATATACGTGTGTACATAATGGTAGATCCTAACTTTGTTCAGCATGCTTACATCTGTAAATTATAGGAGTTTAAGATTCTGAAAGTTTTTCCGTGTGTTGGTCTTGAGTTTCTTTTGACAATGCACATAGGAACCCTTATATTTATTATGTAAGTGTAAGATTGTGTGCAGTGCATCTAGAAGAGCTTAATACTTTATTCCAGATTCAACAAGATCTGAGGGATTGGAATCTCAAACTCGATGCCAACCTAGTTCAGTTCAATGGAAGAGTTCTTCCTCAGGAGAAGATAGTTCAGGCTTCTAACATCAAGTATGATGCCGGCCCACAGACTGACTGGACTAGAGATCTCAGAAGTAAGTTAATATATAATGTGGGGAAAATGCAAAATCAGGGTTCCACTGTTACTGAATGTACCGTATTTACTAATGTATAATGCACACTTTTTTCCAAAATTTTTGCACCCAAAAACTGTGGTGCATATTATGCACTGAATATTTTTTTCATTTTTACGGAACCCTATCTTGTTATATATCGTTGTAAAGTTTGAATTCTGTAGTTTCTGAATATGACAACAGTATTCCATTCAAGATGGTGACAGTAATGTGCAATGCAGTTGAAATAAGCTCATCACAAAATGAAGGAACGTTCTCTGATGTTTGCGATACTTTGAATGATTTTTAGAAAAAGTAAAGAGAAAATGAGCAAAACCATGCATAAAAGTTGAAAAGTTGAAAGGCCATTATCCACGAATTTTCACTTTGTAATATAATGTTCTGCACTGCAACACAAGAAAAGCAGTTCTGTTCTGGTAGAATTCGAGCATGCACCTCTCATTACAAGGGATGTGTGTCAGCGGTATTTGTTGGTTGAGAAATAACAGAAAATAACTTCTCTAGCACTGCAAATCCATAATGTAATTTTGATCTCCCTTTCTACTATTACAGAATAAATATTTTTTTTTATTTTCCTGTAGTTTACGATTATTACAAGCATAAGAAAACAGTTTTTCATTGTGACGTTTCAGGAGAACACACGCTCCCTTCATCAGACATTTATTTTCATTTTGACTAAAGATACAGTTATTACAATGGTTAGTGGCCGCGGTGGATCAGTCTGTATCGCATCTGACTACCATGCTAAAGGTCCCGGGTTCGATCCCCGGCCGGTTCAAATCCAGGAATTTTTGTAACTATGGAAGCGGCCCCGGTGCCCACCCAGCATCTAATAACATGGGTACCTGGGGGAAACCCTAGGGGGTAAAGGCGGTCAGGGGCATGATGCTGATCACATCACCCCCACTCACGACCGGATCAAGAAAGTGTGGGGCATTACCCCCACACCCCCTATACGCTTCATTGCGAAGGCGTGGTGCTATGCACCGGGGAGCACTTTACTTTTTTATAACAATGGTTAATGGAGATTAAGCGTGTGTTCTGCTGAAATGTCACAACGAAAAACTGTTTCCTTATGCTTGTAATAACCGTAAACTACAGGAAAATAATTCTATAATGCAAGCAATGCGTACATATAAGAAAAACAGTAAATAAGGTGGTTAAAGAGTGAAAGCTTTGGGATGCTGAACACAGTGGGGAGAGAGCAGGGAGGTGGCTTGGGTTGGTGATTTTGCTGTTTACACAAGAGGATATTCTCCTCTTGGTCCACATAGCAACAGCTTTATGACCTACTACTAAGAAAGAATTTCTTGAACATGGATTATACCGCGCATTATACACGAGATAAAATTTGTCACTTTTCTCCATCAAAAACCAGGGTGCGCATTATACACGCGTAAATACATTATTATTATTATTATTATTATTATATAAGTTCTTCAGTTGACTGAATGGATTAATATAAGTGCTTAACTGAATGTAACCAATGTCGTGTTGGACAGTTATTCATTTAAATTTTTTAGTGTACATGCATCTTGAAATTGATTTTTGTTTATTCAACCCGTGATGCACTGAACCAAAAATATGAATTCTGGTAGCCAAGTTTCGCATATCTTCTAAATTAAATTGTGTAACTACACTAAGCTTTTGTAAGTATGAATTATGCAATACCACGAAATTCCAGGTGCAAAGTAAGTTTTTATTATTATTATTTTTTTAAAGTTTGAATCATTCTTAGAACACACTTATTTTTTTAATTTGCATGCAGTAATCCCCTTAAAAATTACTTCCTCATGCGAAACATGGTCCTTTGTCCTGTTCGAAAACATAGATGAGTGTACGTAATATAAATATTCCATTAACATGCTCTATGTTTTTGTACTAATCTTTCCAGGCAACCCCTTGCTGGTGTGCTGTTCCCTTAGGAACTGGGTAGTCATTACACCATCTCGTTGCAAGAGGGATGCTCAAAGTTTTGTCAACATGCTGACAAAAGCCGGTAATGGAATGAGTTTCAGATTGGATGCACCTCAGTAGTAAGTTTCTTCATGTCTACGTTGCTTGCATGGGTGCTGTTTCAAAAGGCTGGTTGATTTTCAGCTATGACCATATGCTTATATTGATGGTACTTTAAAGTATGTGATTTCACTAAGTCCAAATATATGGGGGAATTGTGAAAATGCCAATATTATGTGACAAAAGTTAATTTTTTTATGAAATGATAACTGTTTAAATATTAATTTTATTTTGTGCAGTTGTGAACATGTAAAAAAGTTAGAGATGTTGGAGAAACTTTGTACTCGTGGTTTTCGCAAAGCTGTTTTTAGTTTGTTCTATGAATTTCGGTGACCACTGCCACCATCCTCATTGGAACTGAACAACTAAGAACAGCTTCGTCTAAACTCTTAATACTAAGTTTCTCTGTAATTATTTACTACTGCAGTTCTCATTCCCATAATATGAATTGGAAGATTATGTTGCCGAAAAGTACATGACATTAGCTGTAACATCTCGGGGAAAAAACACCACAATCCCTGTAGTATGAAAATACACCTTATTGGTCTTGTTGGTATTTCAGGGATAACACCTCCATTCTGTAACTCCCGGTTTAGACGAAAGTATTTTTCTTAACATTCGTGCCATGACCATGCTATCATGTAAAGTGAAAAATCTTATGGCTTTTCAGATGCTATGGCATATTTCATGGCATTTCTCAAGGATAGAACCAGTCCTATTTCCATAGCATAACCAATCAGAAGCAACCTCTAGGTTAGGAGTGAAGGTGTTATGGTGGCCGCGTGAGATATAAACAATGTATCACTTCAAATTTTTAAAAGCCGATAACTATTGAACGGAGAAGACTTAACATTTCGTATAAAACAATGGTGGTTTTTAAATACATACTTTACAATGTTTACTGTACACGTATGGAAGAATAGTTTAGTTGTTTCAATTGTTCATTCAGCATATATGGTGTAACTCAACATGCCATTCGTGCTGTATATGTTATACATTGTTATCACAAAAGCTAACCGAAGAGTTACAAGACATGTTCCCGTGTAAAGTGCTATCTGCTATGAGATTTTTGGAAGCATTTACATAGCATTTATGCTAGCAAGAATGTTAAAGGAAATGCTTTCGTCTAAAGCTGGCCTAAGGATAAATCAAGAAAAGTTCAGTTTCTGCCAAGTATTTTTTATGTATTTGTGTTCCAATTCCCTTTTTTAAATTAGCTTGGCAACTATATTCATTGACACCTGCATTTTCACTCAATAAATTTGCATAGGTATTGAATCTTCATGTATACCATTTAAATTGTGCTTTCGTGATTTTAATACATGTTTCCATTGTAGTCGCGACATACCTGATGATAGACAAACCACTTATGTGGAAGCATTGGAGGACGTGATCAACAGAACCAATCCTGAAATGATCATGTGCGTTGTGACTAACAACAGAGCAGACCGATATGGTGCCATTAAGAGGAAATGCTGTGTTAACAGAGCAGGTAGGAATAAATTCTGGTCATCCTAGCTAGCTTCGGAAACGCACCTGGCTTCTTTTTGTATGTTCTTCTTTTTCCTGATTCTGATAAAAGTACCGATTGGTAATACCAAATGTTGTTTCAAGAACAGGATTGCTCATAACCCCTCTACAAAATGTATGTAACCAGGCGAGTACAGTGGGTCTTGCTTTCAAAAAGAAACTGCAAAGTTTCAAATCAATAAATTGTTAGTGGAGGCATATATTTTTTTATTTTTTGGTAAATGAAAAAGCAAAACGTTGGTACAAAAAGTCAATTTTGGGTTCAAAAGCAGTAAATGAATAAAATTTCAGTGTTATAGCAGTGAAAAATTGGATCAAAAGCAGATATGAAATAATATTTTGCTTTTAAAATTGTGAATGTAATCCTAAAAATTATTTTAAAACTGCACTCATCACACAAGTAAACACATCCCAACTAATAGCACATTTATGTGGTTACCAAAGTATCAAGTTTATACATGTATAAAGGGGTCAATTTTTGCTTCTCAAATATTTACAGAAGAACTATTCGAATTATGAATTGCATAACCTATAGATAATTCAAACTTCAGTGTCGCATTGCTAAATAAACCCTAAATTTCGTATTTGAGTCTATTATGCATTTTGCCGTTCATTTCGCATAATTTTGTTTCATTTCACGTCTCACCTTCCAGAAACATTAAAAATTAACATTACAATGGGTTAGGCAGGATAGCTCATTTGTTACGGTATTTGACTACCATGTGAGAGACCCGGTTTCAATCCCCTGTGGGGGAGAACTGGAATTTTTTCCTCATGTTCAAGCAGCTTTGGGGCCCACCCAGCATCTTATAAAGTGGTTACCTGGAGGAAACTCCCGGGGGGTAAAGGCTGCCAGGGTCATGGTGCTAATCACATCATCCCCACGATCGGCCGTGATCAAGAAAGTGTGGGGCCTAAACTCCATACCCACTATATGCCTTCATGGCATGGTGAAATGCGAAGGGGTGCAGTTTGTGTTATTTCACATGTAGTGTTTTCATCAAAAACTGAATACGCATACCTCAGTTTATCAGCAATTTTACCATCATGCCTATTCCATGTCCATCTTACCTGCCAGAAGGTACGAACATGAAGAAACAGCTCACATAAAAATAAAACTTTACTGATTAACGTGTTTTTTCCATAATGCATATTTTCTACATTTATACAAATTATATCAAAATGTTTAGATTTGGCACTAAGTTATAGTTTATTGAAATCAGTAAAGCTATATTTTTACCACTATGGTTATTTTGGCATCTACCGATATGCTACCAGAGTCAATCCACCCACACAAAAGTGTATTCAAATGTCACCCACTGACATGGATTTCCATAAATTTTTGCATACTTGTAGCCTTGCCCTAGCTAAGAAACCACATCATACAAAATTTAATTGGAACCTCTGTGGGATGGTGACATGGCCTGTGTGATTCAACGTGGAATGACCCACCAATTAAATTGTCCCATCCCCATTGTTAGCAGAAAGGGAATGTTGCACCTCAATAATTCAATAAAAATGTATTATGTCAGGATGATGATGTATTATACTCACTTCCACCTTTAGAATGTACATTTTTTAAAAAAGAAAAGACCTTAGGATTTTAACATGTTATTTACATAAATATGTGTCTACTTATTGATACATAGTTGTATTTCTTCGGTATTAGTAATATTTCACATAGTTTTCAAGTTACTCTCATTCTAGAATTTCGTGACACTTAATTTTCTCTTGCAGTCCCTACCCAAGTGATTTGTGCTAGGAATCTTGCCTCCAAAGGTGCGATGAGCATTGCAACAAAGGTGGCCATCCAGCTGAACTGCAAGATTGGAGGATCTCCATGGACAGTTGAAATACCTCTCAATGTAAGTATCTTTGATTTCTGTATTCATTCTTCTATTTAGATTTGAGAAACTGCAAACTAGCAGTTTCAGTTTGACATGTAATATCCTTACTGGTATAGTTCCTTATTCTGTTATATTTCTGATTATAAAACGACTACAAAAATTTCAGTATTTAAAATGCTAACCTTGAGTGAGCTGATTTTAATTTTCAATGTTGTTCTTCCTTCAACACTATTGGGAGGCACAGTGTATAAATTTTACCTCTGCTAAAATCCCTGTCTATAACAAAGAAAACAAAAGAGATTTCATCTCTCTGCGACATGTAGTTTTCAATCAGATTTTTTAGCACCTTATGGCAAGTTTGAAAAGCACATGCTTGCAGAACCTTTACAGAAAAGCGTGGCTCCAGCCACTGAAGATTAATAATGACATGTAAATGGTATAGAACAATGTAATTTTAAAATTTCAAATTTCATAAGCAAAACTCTGAATATTGTGAATAACTCTGAGTTAATGTTTAGTTATAAGTATGGCACCGCTCTTTTAGAATTTTATAGACATCATTTTAGGCTTTATAAAGAGATGATTTAAACCTTTTTAGGATTTTTCCCCTACCCATATTTTTATTGAAATCGATCACAAATCTTTGCATTTACATGAGGATGAATACTGCAAACACATTTTCCTTCACATATTACATGTTTAATAAACTTAAAGCATACAAAAAACAATTTTTAGAAAATACAGAATATATAAAACTCAAATGTTCCAGTTTTAAAAATATCAAGTTAAAGGTTAGAATACAAAACTATAAATATTCACTTTTTTAAGATTAAGTGTTGCAATGAATAACCATGTACAATCCCAGATTATCTGTTGTGAAACATTTCCTATTGTCCCTCAACACATTTTTGTATTGAGAAAAGGTTCATTCCACACAACATGAAGTGATTGGTGCATACTTCATAGTGCAACTTCTTTAGGTTCCCATGGTAATTCTCCACTTATTTGCTCTCCTTCGAGAGCTGTAGATATGTCCTGGATCTTCACATATCCAGAACTTCAGAGAGCTTTGAAGAGAGTACACTGCCTATTGGAAGTGATGCACCTTCCAGGTGTTGAATGGTAGCAGGAAAGTCAGCGAAGTTGGATTTTATGAATGCAAGAGAAGCAATATTTTTGCTATTATGTAGAGCTTTGCTGCTGTCAAATTTATCCACAACACTTATTTCCTGATAATGTTCAGCGTAGTAGAGTGCAGCTGACAACAAAGTTCCCCAGCGAGTGATGATTGGCTCTGGAGGAACTCTCTGAATGTCTGTCTGAATGCGTCTTGTGATTTCAGGAAAACTTTCTTGATAGAAGAAACAATGTCATTTACTCGTGGGAAATTGTTTATTTCTTCTGCATACCGATGTAAACCATGGGCTAGGCATGTTACGTGGATCATATACAGACAGAACCTCTCCTGCTTTAATCATATAGGTGGCATTACCGCTAAGCAGGAGGAGAAACTTTTCATCTCTATTCTCTGTAGGCCACTAAGATATGTAGGGCTTTTCTAACAAAACAAGCTATGTTGCTGTGATTTGTTTCCTCGAGAACTAGGACTAGATGCGGTTTTCCAGGTTCGGCAGAATCTAGCTTTACGATGACAACATTGGCAATGTAACGGCCGCAACTATGAGTGATCTCAACACAAAACCACATGTAATGGTCACCTATATTGGCTCTTATGATATCTAGTGTCTTCTCATAGAGGGTTTCAAATAGTTCTTCTTCAAGGTAGACTCACCTGGAATTTTGCGACCACTAATATCTTCAAGGTAACTGTGTAAAACCTTGTTCAACACATTACATGGCAAGTTTGCTGATACAAATGCCTCCCACAATCGCATATTAAAAAGTATCCACCGTAGAATTTGTCGCAGATGAAGAAGTAAACGGTTGAATCAATGTTTTCTGCTTTCTTGTGATATTGTTTTTGTGGGTTGTCGACTCTCTATGTTGCTCTAAATGTGATTTTTTGTCACAACTTAATTTGAAAAATGGGAATCGTTAACAATCTTATTTTGTAATGCCAACTTTGCTTCCCTTCTTTTTGTCATACCCTTTCCCTTCTTTAATTTCCATTCGCCCTTTCTGTGTATGTGTGTGTGAAAGAGAGAGGGGGGTAGAGAATACATTTTCATATTGCCGTACAGTTAACAATGTTCACTAATGAAACAAAACAAGGTTTCAGCATTTATTTTTATTTTTTTTTACATTTATTTAGCTGAAAAGTTGAATTTAACCTTTTTTTTAGGATCCGTTTTCAGGACCTATAGGATTCATGTATTTCATTAAGAAATGGCTAAAACGAAAATATATGTTAGAATAGTGATGTTACCAAGTAAGGAATAAAATAGGTTAAAACCTGAGAATCCGGGCCCTAGTTATAAGTATCGACGGGAATCTGCAAGGGTACTTTTTGTCAAGTGGTATCATCCCAGTCCTACAAGGGTCGTTCAAGGTTGACCGGGACTTTTATTTCTAGACAGGAAATATACATACATAGAAGCACCAAACTATGTCAGTTCTTCAAAGTATTCCCCCTGAACATCCAGACACCGTTGGCGTCGTTGTGGAAGTTCCTTGATGCCTTTGGCGTAGAAAAAAGTAGGTTGGTGTCGTACCCACTGCAGGACAGCGTTCTTGAGTTTCTCATCTGTTTGGAAGTGCGTCTCGCCCAAATGCTCTTTAAGTGCCCCAAACAAGTGGAAATCACTGAGGCATAAATCTGGACTGTAAGGACTGTGTGGTAAAACCTCCCAGTGCACGCTCGCCAGTGTTGTTTGAGTCAAATGGACCGTGTGGGGCCTGGCATTGTCATGGAGAAGAATGACGTGTTTCGACAACATTCCAGGTCTTTTCTTCCGAACAGCCACACGTACAGCACCGTGAAGCAGTGTTGCGTAATACTTGGCATTAATTGTGGCACCCTTCTCCACAAAATCCACATGGATAACACCTTTCATGTTCCAGAAGACTGTTCCCAAAATCTTACCGGCAGACGGCAGCGCTTTGCTTTTCTTGGGTGGAGGGGAACTTTTATGACACCATTCGTACACTCTTGCCCGTGAGTGTTTGTTCACCATACTGTGCTTGCACTCTATGCCAAATTTGAGCAGATTTCACCTTCTCCTTCACGAGGAATCTCATTATACACCGCTGTTCCACAGCAACAGATACACTACTTGCCGCCATCTTTGTTTACACTACTGCGCATGCGCCAAATGTGTCTCAAACGATCATGGTTACTCGCAAGGAATCATGGTCTATCCTGCCCTAGTAATGCAGCGCTACATTGATTCATTAATATTTTACGCACGAAAGTCCTGGTCAACCTTGAACGACCCTTGTACTTTGTATACTTTGAAATACTAATACTGTGTTAGTAGTACTAACTCATGGATGTTTCTTTTATTTGCATTTGTGGTGAGTTGACTAATACCTCTGAATTTTATTACCTGAATATAGCAGTTTGCATGATCAATGGCAAATCTCTTTACTATTTGTTGCAGTGACAGCTTCAAGTCACGCATACAGTATATGCACATGTTGTTTTCATTTTATACATAGGTACCAACAAACATGCCAAGGTTTGGATAACAGATGGGAAGGAACAAAAATTGAAGTACAAGAGTGGGAATTTGGGATAGGAGCTAAATACAGTGGAGCTTACCAAAGGAAGTGTTTTTTTTTTTTCTCATGTTTTTGGCATCTGAATACTTGCCAGTTAAACACATTGGTTGTGTCTGATTAAATAGTGGGTAGCTCTATATACAATTTTGTTCTTGTGCTTTGTTGTCATATCATTTGGTTCTTGATTTGCAGGGCCTCATGGTGGTGGGATTTGACGTGTGCCATGACACTTCCAAGAAAGGACAAAGTTACGGGGCCCTTGTGGCTTCCCTTGATAAGTCCTGCAGCAGGTATTTCTCTGCAGTCTCCCCTCACACCAACGGAGAAGAATTGTCCAATGAGCTGTCGGTCAACTTGGCAAGTAAGTGCTTTGTTTCTTTCATTATTACCATGTAATTTAGAGCAGAGTTGTTAAGTCCTGTCTGTATCATCCGTTGGAATGTAATCATGTGTACAGCTGATGTTTCCAGAGGCCTGGTGTTTCATGGAGACTGCAAAAATACTGCACAGGGTTTTCGGAGTCAAAATTTGCATAATTTCAGTTTTTACAACATTGTATTTTAATTTTTAAGTATTGTTATCATTATTGGTGTGAATCTGTGAGTATTAGCAGTGACTTGAATATTGCCTCAGATCTATTAAGATTGGTATCTTTCCTTTTGTACCATTTTTGTGAAGCACTCTTCCTCAAGTGTAACGCCATTGACAACCTTACACCAACTTTTTTTCTATTATGAAAAATTTACCAGAACTGTCACGTCCTCACAATTATATGTACATTTAAGAACCACTGTAAATTGCACAGAAAACTTACTTCCAGTATACTAACAATCCCTACGAAACACACAGCCATGAAAGTAGACTGGTGGCAGAAGTTTGCACTGTTGTTGCGTCGGGGCACAACAGTGTGTTCAAAAGGTTTAAGGGAATAAAAAATGTTGTTGAGTTGATCTTTGTAATCCATATGATACAAACTAACAATATTTGCTCAAAAGGTCTGGAATGACACCAAAGTGCCCCGGAGAGATCAGTCTGACACTCAAAGTAGACAACGCAGCCCGGTTGATGTTGCCACACAGTACGTGGGAACCAGCGACTTTTGTCCCACTCTCGGTTTGCTTTTCCCATGTGTAAAGAGATTTTTTAAGAAATCTTGACTGCTGGAAATAGTATAGTGTTGCAAACATTCTGAAGTAATTTATTAATATTCTGAACTATATATTTTCAATTGTTCTAATTTGTATTTGTGTCTGTGCGAATCTGTGTCAGTATCTCTTTGAGAGTGGTTACTGGTTAATTATTCCAGGGTCAAGGTTGAATATTTTTCAGTTGTCGACTCCCTTATTCAAGACATTATCTAAATAATCTATTTTTTTTCCCCATTGGCTTTCTTGGTTGCTCCAAGTGAATGCTGGGATGTTCCCTTTAAAGAAGTCAGCAGATATTTCCTTCCACTTCTTGGTGATTTCACTTCAGTTGCCCTCTCACCACCTGATGTGTTTAGACCACATTCATGTTTTCACACAAACATGTTTTCAAGTACTGAAGTTTGTTGTCAGTTGCATGCATTTAACGAGAGAGAGAACAAGTCGCGCACAAAAGTAAAGGCATTGGTAGAAGAGGGTTATTTCTTCAAATGATTGTTAATGGTGATTTTTCAGTCACTAAGACACATCACTTCTGACATTTTTGTTTTGATTTGTTTACATTGTTCTACATCTTGAATTAATGAAATCTAATATGGATCTTGTTCACAATGCATATTACACCTTTTTTAAAAAAATTATGCATGTTTTGCAAGTGCAGGAGGTGGTTGTGTAGGAAAACTGAAAAGGAATGGTTTTAATAGAGGGTGAGGTCACATATCATGGAATTAATATTAGTGTTGAGACAATATATGTGTTGGCAAGTTATAAGATAAGGTACAGGAAAACCTTGTTAATACGAAGTTCAAGGTACCAAAATATGTCTACTTAGAGTTATCCAAACTTTTCAAGATAGTGCCAGTTTTTCAGGTGTAAATAAAGTAGAGTATAAATTACCCCCGTAATGGATGTTTTATACTTGGTAGTTGCTCAGAAAATAAGCTTTATATGTACTATATAATGTAAGTTTTAAAGTAAGTAAAAAAAAATGTTACGCAAAATGAGGACACGGAGCTTACGCAAACACAAAGATTCAAAGGAGATGGTAACACAATTTATCCTGCATAGTTATCCAACCTGTTATGCACATGATGCATGTTGTGGGAAGGAATATAGAACATGAAATAGTTTTCACCAAAAATGTATTTAAAAAAATGGTATTTTCTTTTAATCGTGCATAGTTTTTGGTTGCTCTTCCACGAAATTCTTACAATTCTAGTTCATAAGAAACCCGTTTGCACAGAGACGTACAGAAAGGAAAAAATATCTCATTTATTGCAAGAAGCGAGACACTAAAGAATCTTGACAGCAGTCACACTGGCACAAGCAGAAGGCTGGAGATAATTATAATCGGACAGAATGAATATTGGATTTTATGGGTGTTCACTAGATCATTTTCCGTTACAGCATTAACTGGTAAGATAAGATTATCTTGGGAGACACAACAACCTTTCTCTGCACCAGAAAAAAAAAAAAACATCTGTAAATTTTGTTCTGGTTCGGTTGTCCGAAACACATCGTAAAAAAAAGTCACGTTTTCTTTGCCTCAGCCAACTTCATTCATATTAACCCCCTCCCCCCCTCCCTCTTTCCAGGGAGCAGTCCAAACTCTTCCTCAACTTTGTTACCCTGCCCCCGTGTCAGGGCAACAGTGTTTTTTTCTCTTATACAAATATTTTGAAGTAATTCTTGTTCACCCAATGCATAAGGCTATAGCCGTGATCCCAAAAACAATTGGATATGTGATCCTGTTCACTCTGCGTCGTGAAGCACGTGGAAAAACTTCAGCTGCTCGGATGTCCAGGAGATTCCAGGATTCCGGAGGAAGAAACCGTGTGGAAATAGGATATTTAGTGCAGTGAAATCGAGACTCTTCTATTTCAGAGAGACTGTTGTGATGTGTAGTGAAAAATAACATTTTCAGTGAACTTTTCTTTTTCAGATACAGTGCGTAACTTTTCTCAGTAACTTTGAAAGACAATTCGCATACTGAAATTAAATTTCAGATTGAATTGTAACGCTGAGGAGGGGGAATCTGTTACCCTGCCCCCGTGTCAGGGCAACAGTGTTTTTTTCTCTTATTAAAATATTTTATTAATATGTTAATTAATTAGGTAATTACGTGTATAAACATATATATGTGTTATTAGTGTAAATCAATTTATTATGCATTTTTAGGTTCATATTATTCCATGTATAAATACCATGTAGCGCTCTGTTCTTGCTTCGTGTTTCGAACGTTCGAGGAAAAGGCGGGCAGTTTAGCTGTTAAAGATTAAAAATTTTGAAAGAAGGGCGGTTGGCAACAGACGCCAACCAAACATATATAAACTCCCAGATGAGAGTAGGGGAGGTCGGCTGTTGGAACTGAGACTTGGAAGGGAGAGGCTGTTTTTGCTTCGGTTTATCTAGGACCGGAGGACAGGTCTCCCGAAACGGATGCTGTAAGAGATTGGATTGCCGGGCAAGCTAGTGCCTTGATGTCCAGTTTACAGGTAAAAAGGTAGTTTGTACTGGATGTTATTTTAAAGTAATTACGGTGCGCCGGGCAGCCTAGTGCCCTGTCACCGTGGAGGTTGAGAAATGTACACGTCGTGCGGCCTAGCGCCTGTTAAGACGTTTCTTGGAGTAACGCGAGTCTACCTTGTGACAAGCGTACTCCCGATGTAATTCATGCAATGTAAAGCATCCAGGTACAAACAATAGAGATTCCAACATCAAAATTAGAGTTTTGGCCCGATAATTAGAGAAATGAACGTTCGGATACGACTTGTATATACTTCAAATTTTACTTTAATTAAACTATAGAAAATATCCAAAATTTCAGTTTTTAATTTCACACATGCTGGACAAGGTAATTTATCCCCCTATAGCAATAAGGTTTCGCAAAGATTATCCGTTGTCTCTTGTAGTTAATTATATAATTATGTTGACTTGTAGCAACCCACGTGCATTGTCGTACAAAGAAAGATACCCCTAGACAAATCAGAGCCGAGTACGAACTGCACCGAACCTCGAGTGCAGAGGTAAAGTGTGGGGGGCCAGGCTAGTAACAACTTTCATTGTAATCCACCCTGAAAAAGGAAACATGCAACTTGCGATCTGTTTGCACCAAATGTGTATCCTACAACACATTAAACAGCGCCACACTCGATAATCACTCTGGTTTGGATTCCACTTTAAACTGTAAACTATATTTACTCCCGATTAGCTCATCAGCATAAAATGAATTCAAAACAAGCTTTATGAAACTTGCGTATTTACAGATATTAAAAAGTGGAATTATTATTTACTCTCATGTTAATAGACAATTTATTGTTGGATTTAGGGGTGTTCTGGAGGTCAAACACTCACTCCGCCAAAACTTTTACTCTTGTATAACTTCTTTTTCTTTATTGGTCTTTGTGTCCATTTCTTCCTACATTGATCATTGCATTTTTTTTAGCACATGAATGGTTCTGTAGAAAAGTGGTGATTATATATATATATAAAAATCAAATAAGGTAAAAGGAAACACTCACCGGACAGTAGGAAAATTCAAAATTTTCGCTAATTTATAGCATCATCGGTGCGAGAAGAAACAGAAGACGGAACCGTTCCGTTCCGGTTCCGTCTTCTGTTTCTTCTCGCACCGATGATGCTATAAATTAGCGAAAATTTTGAATTTTCCTACTGTCCGGTGAGTGTTTCCTTTTACCTTATTTTATTTTTAGAAGGATAGAAGATAGAAGGGCACAAACACAATTGAAAGAAGCAATAGGCATTAATTGATCCTTTGCGCATCATCACATAAGGAAAATTAATAGGACTAGGGCTTAACCTGCTGATACTAAAAGCACATCAACCCTCCTCCATACACACACACACACGTACTTTATGTGCATCATGAAATTGTTTTAGCTATTGTTTTTCTATCTGGAGATGGATCGTCAAATCAAAACAGCTTTGCGAGATTGAAAACAATGACGCTTTTTCCTTTGCGTTGGATGAGTCATTGCCGTTATCGGCAAGGGACAGTTTTGTAGATGCTAGATAAAACACTGGCGCCAGCTGTAGCGTAAACTCAATGAGACTGGCTGGAAGTTAGAGCAGCAAGTGGCAGAAGGGTAATCCGCTGCATTTTAAAGATAACACAATTGTCAATGACCCAATTTTTATCAGCAGTGTGAAAAAGAAAGGAACGATCCTTGCTTTATGTTTTACCATGCACCAGACAATAATACGGGCAATATGTCAGCTGCATTCAAACAAGAAAGAGGGGCCTGAATTCTGCAATTATCGCATTGCTATGCACAACAGTTGTGGAGAATGAGCTGTTGTAGGAGATGAGTGGGGTACTTCTTTTTTTTCTTATCCTTATGACAGATCATAAGTTCTCTAGTTGAAAATGTTATATTATATATAAAAATAATCATGCTGTACTAATTACAACTTTGCCAGCAATGTGTAAAAAACTACAATGGAAATCATGCTGTACAAATTACAACTTTGCCAGCAATGTGTAAAAAACTGCAATGGCAATCTCATTGTATAAAATAGAGGAATAGGAGTGTGGAGATATTCTGTGGCTTAGCTGGATGGAAGCCGTGGTTGTAAGTTTTTGCGATGCATGTGAATCGGATTGTTTTCTAATAAATTTCAAGCATGTTTGCATGTAAAAATTAATAAAAACCTGAATTTACTAACACCAGACTTGTTTTTGATGTTTTACATGAGTTAGCGTATGTGGTTTAAGCCTGAAAGGTAAAAATCCCAGTAAGGAAGTTGGTGCCCTGGGATTCTCCAGTTGCCAGAAGTGCTACGAGAATATGTAGGCGGTCACATCCTATGGTTTTTGTTCGTTCATATTCAGAACTGGTTGCTTCATTTTAGATGCCAAAGGAAAAGAGGGAAGCACTCTTGCCTGGAATCAGCCTGTATGCGCGCACGAGCAAGAGAATCATGGCCGAAACAATTCACATTGACCCCCCCCCCCTTTCCCTGTTTGCTGATAGGAAAGAAGTGAGATGTCACTCAGCCAACAGAACACTTTTTTGGCAAATTTTTTGACCGGCTCAGTTTGGAAACGTATGAAGCGGGAAACTAAAGTTACAACATACGTAAGATCGAGGTAAACTTTTGGGGAAACGTAGATGACGACACCTTAAGGGGTTTGACGATCTTTAGTTGGCCTATGTGGCTTTCATTATCTGTAATAGTTTCTCTTTTTTATGATGTTCTGCAGGGCACAGAGAACATGCTTTTAATGAAAGTGTTTACCGGAATTTGTCAGCTACCAGGCCAAGAGTTGCTCACTCATGGGAAACTGCCGAGTCTTTAGCTTGGAGCTAGACAGATAGGCGAGACTTCCAGGCATCACACATCTTGTATTTTGGAACATTCTTGCTATGTTATCTCCCATTCTCGCCTGGCACTGGTGAATATTTCCAAGCTGGTGCATTCACCGGGCATTTCGGGCTGCTTTCCTAGAGTTGTCAGCAGCTCTTAGGACAAGGAAATATGTTAAGGTCAAGTTAAAATAACGTCCAAGCTGTCTCCACATTCAATCTTCTCTTGTTGACTTACGCAGCTGTCTACTTCTAATTAAGCGAAACCAGTTTTGCCAAAGGGTCTTGTAAACAACTTTGTATTAAAAATTACCCGTATTTCAATTGATCCGCACTGAAATACATTATAAATCCTATCTTATTGTCAGGGGAATGGGAAGAACTTCTGATTAGAGGGTACTTCGTATTAACAAGGTTTTCCTGTATATTCTTTTAGAAATAATGCAATAGGTTTCTTATTAAGAACATTGTAAATGAATGTATCTCTTGTGTTGCTTTTATATGTAAATGAATGTATCTCTTGTGTTGCTGTTATTGTTATCCAATAATGAAGGACCACTGTCTTCTCAAAGCATGCTGCACTACCTAGATTATAGATGGTTAGGGGCATGCATATTTCGTTTTTGACGAAAAAACGAAATTTGAAAAAACACATTGTAGTGTTAATTTTTCATGTTTTTGAAAGGTGTGAGGTGCATTTTGTGACCATATTTTGTCACGAAGTAATGCGAAATTAACTCTAAAACACGAAAATCAGGGTTTATTCACAGACGCGGCACCTTCCGAAGTCTGAATTATCCTGGGAGTTATGCAATTCCCGGAAAATTGATTAATTCTGCTGTTAATATTAGAGAAGCAAAAATGGACTCCTTTACACAGAAATAAACTTAATACTCTGATAACTACATACGTGTGCTATTAGAAGTGAAATGTTAATTCTGTGGAATAAGTGTAGTTTTTAAATCAAATTTAGGATTATTTTCACAATTTTAAAGCCAATATGTCATCCATTTTTCACCGATATTTTATTTTATTTACCGCTTTTGAACCCGAAATTGACTCAGTTTTTGTACCGAAATTTTGCCTTTTTATTTACCAAAAATATGTGCCTCTATAGATGGTGGAGCATGATCACTGCTTTTACTCACATTTCTCATAGCCATTGGTAGTTGATGATCACAGGGTTCAGGTGTCTCCTCTGGTGATCAGTGGAGGTTGGTTTTTGTGGTTCAGTTGGCAACAACAGATACAGCATTGTGGAAAAATGAAACTTTACATACACAATACTTTAACCTTGGTAAACATGTAATTTCTGTTACAGAGGCCTTACACAAGTACAAGGAGTACAACAGTGGGGCACTCCCTCAGAGAATCATCATCTACAGGGATGGTGTGGGTGATGGACAAGTGCCTTATGTGTACGAGCATGAGGTTGAAATCTTGAAGGTATGTATTGTTACCTTTTTTATATGTAGGTGGAAAAATACAGTCGCCATGACACCTGGAAATTTCCACCTGTATTTTTTAAATATTTTTAGTTCACCTATGAAAATTTCTATTACATTTTTTTCATAAAGTAACGAGTACATGTTTGTGTGTTTCCTGTATCATGTGTATCATTAAATCAGAATAATAAACATGGCATTATAAATTTTTGCAATGTTGCTAGCCGAAGTTTAATAAAATCTGTGGCAATATAGTAGAGAGAGCCAATCCTGCACAAGAATTCATTTTAATCCATGTTGTATTAATTAATGAATAAAATGTTTTGAAATGTGTAGCTTTATCTTAGTTGCATTCATGGCTTTAGTAGTGTTTGCCCCCATCCAAAAAAGGTTGGTTCCTGAGAAAAGCGTAGCAGCACCTGAATTATTTTAATTTTTTTCTACCCTTGATCATATGTAAAGATAATGATAATGAAGTGCTTATTGGCTAGCCATGAAGTCCTTGTGTCGAAAGGTTTTTTTTTGTTTTTTTTTTTTGTTATTACTCTCTTAATGCAATAAATTAAGGTAAAAGTAATGCTAATGTATTATTATTATTGTATGTAGTATCGAAAACTATTGGATTAATTTTAATCTCTGAAACTGTTCAAGATTTGGGGCTTGCAAAATACTAAACTTTATTCTGAACCTATGGTGTCTGATGTTGGTGTATTTTGTCTTCAAAGGCAGCAATTTGAAAAATCTATTTTTCAAAGATCTATTTCATGTGTTAATCTATGGATGGTTTTAAGTAGGGATGGGACCGATTAATCGGTACTCTATCGGTATTGACCAATATAGGCATATTGGTGTATCAGTTTATCGGTAAAATTACCGATTATTTTACATACGATAAATGTCTGATAATTTAGTGCAAAATTCTGCCATTTTGTTGTAATTTTTATGGATAATTTCCATGCCCTAATTTCAAAGAAAGTAAATTTCTAAATATGCAATTTATTTCTCACTGCAGTCACCTTGAAACACACATTTATTAAGGAGGTCAATGAAACTTCCAGGTTCTTTAAGGACCATTTCTAATGTTATATCGGATCGGTAGAATATCTGTATCGGTAAATTTTATATCGTTACTTTATCGGTATCGGCCAAAATATCATATCGGCCCATCCCTAGTTTTAAGTGAAGTTCTGGTAGATTGCTAAGTGAAGTTTATTTCTCATGTGCACTTTACAGGTCTGTGGCTAATATAAGATCTGTTATTTTCCTGTCAAAATTAGGATTAACCTTTAAATATGTGTGAATGAATGTTTAACTTGGAAAATTGTAAAATGGGGTTCCACTGTAGTAACACTGAACGTCGAAGACATCTGCAAGAACTTGCATTTAAGCTGTGTATGAAAATTCTTATATTCCAAGCTATGTTCTTGCCCTTAATGAATTACTGGTTATAATAGTACTTAGAATTTTTTACTGTTAGTGACATTTACTCATTGTGAAAGCTTCTGAATGGTGTCGTAATAACTTAAAAAGTGTGAAATGTAAATTGATAATATTGTGCTCATCATCATGCTTGTGTAACCAGACATCTCGTTTTTTGAATGTAGCAAAACCTGGCCTCCATGTACGGAAGTAATCCAGTAAGGATGGCTTTCATCATTGTGAACAAGAGGATCAACACCAGATTCTTCCTGAACAAGCAGAATCCACCTCCAGGGACTGTTGTGGATGATATTGTCACCCTTCCAGAGAGGTTAGTATCTTGAGTTTCCCTTTAAGCTTCAGTGGACGGCTGCATGTTCACCAGCACGTGTATCCTGTGTTATGTCTTCAAAACTATATATATATATATACAGTCAATTCTCGATTCAACGACCTTTCACAGTTACCGAGAAAAGGGTCGTTATTGAAATTTGCATCAATTTTCAGCTTGAACGGAGCTCAAACGGACACAAAGATGCCTAGGAGATGGTAACACCATTTATCCTGGTAGTTATACAACCTGTTATGTACAGGATGCGTGTTGTGAGAAGGAAAATAGAACATGAAAACGTTTTCACAACAAATAATTTAAAATAATGTTACTTTCTTTCAATTGTGCACAGTCATTGCTTTTCCAGAAAATTCTTACAATTCTAGTTCATGAGAAACCCGTTTGCACCGAGACCTATGGAAAGGAAAACAATCTCAATTCTTATTGCAAGCGAAACTCGAAGAATCTTGACACCAGTCACACTGGCGCTAGCAAAAGTCGAAAGATAATCGGGCAGAATTAATGTTGGATTTTATACAGGTCTACTGGAGCATTGTCTGTTACAAGATTAACTGGTAAGAAAAAATCTCTCTGGAGAAACAACACAACCTTTCTAGGCACCAGACCAAAAAAAAAGGCAGGGCTGTAATTTTCGTTCTGGTTCGGCTGTGTAAAATACATCGCAAAAAAAAAAGTCACGTTTTCGTTGCTTCAACCAACTTTATTTACCCTTCCCCGTTCAAGGGAGCAGTCCAAACTCCTTGCATTGTAATCCAGTGAGAAAAAGGAAATGCGCAACTTGCGATCTGTCTTCACCCAATGTGTATTCTAGGACACGTCATTAAACAGCCTCCCAGTCGAAAGTCATTCGGGTTTGGAATTGAATTTCACTTTAAACTATATTTAGTCCCGATTAGCCCATTGAAAACAAGCTTTATGAAACTGCGCATTTTCACATACCAAAATGGTAGATTGTTATTTAGTCTCACGTTAATCGATGATTTATTAGGAGTATTCTTGATGTCAAACACCCACTCCTCCAAAAGTTTTCTCCTTGAATAATGTCTTTTTAATCAGTCTCAGCGACCATTCCTATATTGTGCACTTTTTTTTCCCCACATGAATGGTTCTGAAGAAAAGCAGATGCAAATTTAGTTTTGCTTATCAGAAGGTGCAGAACATGAAGTTATTTTAACTCTTGTTTTCCTTTCTGGAGCCTCAAATCAAAACAGCTTTGCTAGATTCAAAACAATAACTTTTTCCTTCGCTCTGGATGAGTCATTGCTGTTAAGCAAGAGCTTTGCAGATGCTAGACAAAACACTGGCACCAGCTGCATCATAAAAACAAGGAGACCGGCTGCAAGTTCGAGCAACAGGTGGCGGACAGCAGTGTAAAGAAGAAAGAAATGACCCTTGCTTTACGTTTTAACATGCAACAGACAATAATACGGGTAATATTTCCTATGCAGACAACAGCATAAAAAAAAAAAAAAAAAAAAAAAAAAAAAAAAAAAAAAAAAAAAAAAAAGACCTGAATTCTGCAATTATTAACATTGCTGTGCACACCAGTGGCGGAGAATGAGCTGGGAAAAATGGATGAAGGGTTACTTTTTTTATATACTTGTTTTATGGTTTTGGTTCGTTTTCAAGAATATATCCAGAACTGGTTGCCCCATTTTAGATGTGAAAGGAAAGGAAGAGAGGTGGGTCCGCTTCCACCTTCGCTTGTAATCAGCTTGTGTGTGCACACATGAGCAAGAAAATCGTGGCTGAAACAATTTGCATCCCCCCCCACGTTTGCTGACGGAAAAAGGGAGAAGTCTGTCAGCCATCGGAACATTTTTTTGGCAAATATTATGACCGAATTAGGAAAACGTATGAAGTGGGAAACGGGATTGAAGTAAACTTTTGTGGAAACCTGGATGACAACGCATTAATCAGGTTGACGATCTTTAGTTTGCCTATGTGGTTTTGATTATCTCTAACAGTTTCGCTTTTTTATGAAGTGTTGCAGGGAACAAAGAACACGTTCTGAATGAAAGCGGTTACCGAAAGTTGTCGGCTACAAGGCCGAGAGTTGCTCACTCACGGGAACCTACTGAACTCTAGGTCAGAGCTGGACAGATGGGCCAGACTTCCAGGCGCCACGCATCTGTATTTTAGAACATTTCTGCGATCTTATCTCTGGACCTGCGCCATACACATTGGCAAAGACTGCAAGTCCAGCAGTCATTTCGGGCTGCCCCCCCCCCCCCTGCCCCTGTGAGTTTTCAGCAGCTCTTAGGACAAGGAAACAAGTCAAGGTCGATTGAAAATAACATCCGAGCACATTCGATCTTCTCTTCTCGCGTATCCAAGAGCAAGTGTGGCAAAACAAGCCTGGTACGTTGGGTAGTAGCGGCCCTTGGGTGCGGGGTAACATTAGTGCACTTGAGGGAGGGGAGGGCAGAGGTCAAGTGCTATTGGATATCACTCAAGCATGGTGTGGTGGTGTCTATTTTTAGTTCAGACCCAATTGTGAGCGGTAGAGCGCTCGTGAAGGGAATGAGTGGGGGGAAAAAACAACGCATTTTTCGGCCGATTTCCTTCAATTTCTCAACTTTTTTCTAAATTTTTCACTGTTCCTGGGAAAAGGGTCGTTATACCTGGGGTTGTAGAATCGAGAGTTGACTGTATTTCAGTTCTGTCTTTTTGTTCATGTGTGTACATGTAAAAGTGTGATATACTGAAATCTTAAAACAATAGACTTATTGTTACTATTAGGGTATTTACAAATGCAGTTTGCAATTGTAGATTTTCCCATACAAACATAAGATGGGGTATTAATCTTCAACCACCACTTTTTGCTGACTTTTACATGAATACAATAACTTCTTCACAATGTGTGACAATTGTCAGTCTAAGTTTTCAATTTTTTTCCCAAAAATTTATGGTTTTCTAAAAAATTTCATATTTTGCTTTTCTTTCTAATATTGGGAGACTGGCATTATATGTCCTCAAAGAGTGGTCTTTTGTTATACTTCTCTAAATTTGGTCCATCAAGCGTCCATCCTAGAAGAGATTTTCTAGAATTTTTTTCGCAAGATAACAAGATTTTCATATTTTCTTTTCCTCCATAGTGGCAAGTTTTAAAGACTTACCATGTGCTAAAGGTTAATAAACGTTACGCACAAATCTTCAAAAGAGTGATAATGTTGAGCAAGGTGAAGGCCTTTTATTTCCCCCACAATGCTTTACTTTTGTATTTATTGTGCACTGTTACACCACAATTACCAACTTACAATGGTGTGCCAAGTGGTTTCTGGCATGCAATCTGTCAAAATACTGTATTTTAGATGTATATAATGCACACCCTGATTTTCGACGAGAAAAAGAGAAAAACAATTATATCACATATATAATGTGCAGTACAAATCAGGTTCAAGGAATGGCTTACTTAGTTCTAGGTTGTAAAGCTGTTGCTATGCCAATGAAGAACTAATATCATCATGCCTATTCAATGAGTTGCCTGTTGCTATGTGGACCAAGATCAGAAGAATATAGTCTTGTGTATGCAATGAGTCACCAACCCATGCCACCTCCTCCCTCCCCCTCCCTCCCTCCCTCCACTGTGTTTAGCATCCCAAAGCTTTTACTCCTGTAACCACTTTGTTTATTCTGTAGTACAGGAAATTGAGATCAAATTTACATTATGGATTTTCAACGCTCTGGAAGTTGTTTTTCTATTATTTCTTGCCCGACAAATACCAGTGATGCACATCCCATATGACACTGCAAGGATGATGCAGTTTTTCTTGGTGTCTCAAAATGTTCAGTTTTAAAGTGAAAATTCATGGGAAATGGCAATTTCACTTCATAGTGTTTTTAAAATTATTATTACTGAATAAATCCAAGCTGGTAGTTTGTATTTGAGCCTGTTGATATACAGGGTGTCACACCTAAAATTACCACTGGAAGTATTTTGTAAACAACAATAAATATTGAAAAACTTCTTTTGCAGATGTATAGGTATGAGAGGGGCTCATGAAATTAGTGGACGCAATATGTTCAACTACGTAAGGAAGTACGGTTTTAAACACAAACTTAGTTGTTTTTTTTTTAAATGGAAAGTCCATTTTATTTTCTGCTCAATTGAAAGTATAGAAAAAATAATTAAGGATGGCGTTTGTTACATTGTCATACAGGGTGAGCATAAAGTATTTCCCAGATTACAAACTTTTATTGCTAGAGAACTATGTTAGATACAGATATGCGGTTTGTTGGAAATGGTAGCTTTACTCATAAACTTTTTTTACAGTACATTTTGACATGTGCTCCCTTTGTTGCCCTTAGAACGTCTAGGCGATACTCAATTTCTCTCCATGTCTTTGCCAACATATCTTCCGTCACAGTTTCTATAGCATCCCGTATTAGTGTCTGAAGAGTTAGGAACTGGTGAACTAAACACTGTGTCCTTAACATAACCCCATAAGAAAAGTCAAGGGTTTATGTCCGGCAAACACGGTGGCCATGATATGGGACAGTCTCTACGAATCAGACAAAACAAAGAAATGAAGAAAAAAAACTTGATGTATTGCACTACATATTGACATAGGTTTTATTTGCCTATCTACCGTGGAATTGAGATATAAATATTCATAATCAGGGAAAGACTTCATGCTCACCCTGTACATCAAATAGTTCTCAAGTAATTGTAACCTTGACACTTGAAACAAATATTCTCGCAACTTCATTTGTGTGTCTTATATACATATCCCTCCTTTTGACGCCATTCTTGTTTTGTAACAAACGTGTTACTCTTCTGCATACAATGCTTTGTGCTTAGAAAAGTTGTTACATTCCAACAACTGCGGGTTACAATAAAATGTGTTGTTTGTACATAAGTAAGCTTTCACAAATTTTCTAAAAGGTTCTGATACATCTTTCTGAGTTAACAAATAATTGTTAATTAAAAAGTATAAATTTTAAACATTCTGCCATCAGTTACATACATAAATGTTAGTACATTAACATCTTTCTAATTTTTAATTGGCATTCACTTATTTGTCATAAATTTTAGTACATTGGAACAATCAACTCTTCTTGTTTGGTCAAGTCAACTTGTAAACTTTGCAGCTTAAATTTTTTTTCTTTCATATTGATTTATCAAATAAAGCAAGGTCGTAACAAAGTGCACTAATTAACAAGACGTTTGTGATAGTTTACGTATGTCAGAACTGTTGCTGAGAAAGTATTTTCAGACACTGAAAAGGCCAGGATGATACTTTTCTATGGTGAGTGTAGGAAAAATGCAGCACATGTGTGCACGGTGGCATTTGCCCTCGGCTCTGCCGACAGGCATAGTGGAGGATCTGCCTTCACACTCAACTCTAGGTTACAATTACAGGGTGGTGACAGACCTGGAAAACCGGGAAAAGTCAGGGAATTTTCTCTTGATGGACCTTTCTTTTCTTAAGATATCGTTATGGAACTCTGCACGGGAACAAGATATCTTTTTGCTAAGGTTCGGCCTCAACTCTTAGGCCCCTTTTATGCACAACATAACCACGGCGCCAGAAACCAGTGATGGCAGGAGAAGAGAGAGAGAAAAATATGTTAAGCCTTTAAATATTACGTGGAAAATGCTTTGAATTATCATTTTTTCTTGTCTGTATGGGAGTAGTAAGGGGACAGAACTCAACAGATGGAGGGGATGGGAGCGGGTGGCGCGGTCCGATAGTTGTTGGACATCGTAGTAAGGCATTTTGTTGGAAAAACTGAAGGAACATGGAAGCAAATAGGCTCCATTGATACATACAATTTTTGTTGAATACCGCCACTCGACAAAGTATCTCGCTACAACGTGCGCCAGAAATTGCATGCATGGCACTCTTATGGAATTGATTTTTGTTGGATGTCTTCAGTCTGCAACATCCAACAAATATCGCATGTATAAACAAGAGCTTTAGACTTCAAATATGCTGCTGAATTTTATTACTCTTCTGGCTGACTTCACCTTATTTAATGTAGCAGTGCTTACGAAGGTTTTCTTTCATCATTCTGACATATTACTGGTTTCGCCAAAGTTAACATACATTTACAATGACATTGCACTATTCTTAGATATCAAGAAGAATCCAACAAAATGGGATATATATTGAATACTATCACGAAAAAGTGAAACATAAATCTGCGTTGGTGAACGTTATAAAAATTTGGCAAATGCATGCTCCCAACCTCAAATTTACTGCAACACTAGTATTGCAATGAAATTTACACCACTCTCTGTCCTGTCTGTTTAAATTCGTGAGATATGGTCATTAAACTCTCACTGAGTGAAGTTAATGTCCAATATTATGAAATTAAATACTAATAATAAATACGTAAATATTTTAATATCATATTGACTTGAATCAATCAATCATAAAAGCATATAACTTTCTTCAAGAATTGACTCTTCTCTGCCAGTCCTGCTAAATTTTAACCTTTCATCTACTGCCCAAAAAGTAGTTTCCAATTAGTAGGTACCTTGATTTTTTGCAAATGCGAAAACCGTGAAAAATGTTAATTGCTGCGAAGTTGCGTTTATGAATGTGCAGTGATGTCTGGACACATTTTTTGCCGTTCGAAATATCGAAATAATGCATATTTGTCATAAAATGCGAATTGTTGGCATTTTTAGCAATTATTTTTAAAAAAAATGTCCTAAAACAAAGAAAAATTCCGTGAAATCCAACATTCTTGTCTCTTCTAGGATTTCGGAAACAAAATGTGCATACTGTGTACATAGAACATGCAAGTTTTGCAACATTTTATTTAAGAGTAAAGTATAATGCCTGTTATACATGGAATAATTCCGACAGCCACATGAAATCATATATTTTCCACAATTTTTTCAACTTCTATCAAAACCATTTGCATCACAGAGCCAAAGTGGCAGGATTCTAACAGGAGATTGAGTGCGTATCTACCGTCACACGGGAGCCACATCTTAGTATTTGTCACACAAGATGTGTTTTGAATTACCAAGCTAAGTGCGCACCAGCGGCATTTGTCGAGCGAGAAATAATAAAGCTTGGTCATTAGGGTGTCTGATTACCATGCGAGAGACCCGGGGTTGATCCCCTGCGAGGCAAAACCGGGATCTTTTCCACCTAAACTGCTCCGGTGCCCACCCAGCGTCGTTTTAAACGGCTACCTGGAGGAAACTTGGGGGGGGGGGTTTACAGGTAGCCAGGAGCATGGTCCTGATAACATCACCTGCACCTTCGAGCGTGATCAAGGAAGTGTGGGGCCCTAACTCTAAACCCCTTAATACCTTCATGGCTTGGTGCTAAGCACAGGGGAGCACTTTACTTTTACTTTTACTTGCTCAAAAATCTGTTTCAACATATCAAACTGTCACGAAAATACGTAGAGCACGTGACCTACAATTTAAAATAATAGTTTGAAAGCACAATGGAAGTATGAAGTATAACTTTTGGTATATTTGGCAGACAAAATGTTCTAAAACAAAAACGCGAATTTTGAGAAATGTAACACTAACAAGTCACAGAAAGATGAGGCCAATTTTTGGTGCCATAATATATCAGTATCTGCCACTTGAGATTGCTTCATTTAAATTTTTTGGGTGCGTCGCCACTTATGGTCATTATGCACCATTCAGTATATATGGGGAAAATTCCCTTGTCTAAAACCCTTCTTAAAATTAAAAAGGGATTATGGACAATAACTTCCAACATATCAAACTCTCATGAAGAAGCTTAGGCCATGTGACTTACAATTTGAAACAATAGTTTAAAAACAGCGCTAAAATGAAAATGTGAATTTTGGGAAAAATAACTTCTTCCTGCCTGCATGTGTGTGTCGCTCTCCGGCCACTAGTGCTGTGTACAGGCACCATTGGAGCTTTTTTCAGGATGCCCCTCGTATATGAACGTTCAGAAGCTGTTATGAACAGTGTTTTCCTGTTTTAATGTTTGTTTAGCTAAATCCGGTACCTATACAATGCAATTCTATAAATTGCTTGCGTTAAATTTCTAATACCTACATACCCTTTTCGTCAGCAATAATGGTATAACTGCATGTTGTCAGTTGCACAGTACTTCACTTGAATATACTGTACTGAAGCAGAAATCCCATTGATAATGTAAGGAAATATGCCACTTTCTTTTGTACAATTCAATTGTTTCAGTTATATGCAAGAGTTAAGTTGTTTGCTTTACAGAGAAGACAGAAGCAGCTCTCTGCATCGAAAAATGAGTCCGCACTCATGGTTCTTGCAAACCTCAGTGGAAATATCAACATATAATACAGAGAATGGCTAAGGAGACTGATAAATTACAAAATATATTTCTTAATCAATCACTCTTCACTCTAATCTCATTTACTCGTTACTTTAAAAATAATCAAGTATTTTATTTTAAACTTACTGCGTATGATAAAATTTCGTAATAATTCCCTAGCTAGTGAATTGCAATAATTTTCCGATTTGCTATTTTGCAGTTTGAATTCCAATCGTAGAGAATAGAGAAATTAAGTGAATTTCATAGAAGATAATTGGTACTTAGCAAATCCATACCTGGATCTGTATGAGTTTATTATTTCCACTTCCAAAAATATCGATTTCGTTTAGTGTGTAATTTGTCAGGGAAAATTGTAAATTTTGTCCTGGAAAACCTGGAAAAGTCAGGAAATTTCATTTCTGCTTGTTTGTAGCCACCCTGAATTACTTGTGAACTATTTGATGTATTACAATGTAACAAACTCCATTCTTAATGATTTTTTTTCCATACTTTCAAATGAGCTGAAAATAGAATGGGGTTTCCATTTAAAAAAAAAAGAAGAAAAAAAAAGTTTGTGTTGAAAATCGTACTTCCTTACGTAGTCGAACGTATTGTGTCCACTAATTTCATGAGCCCCTCTCATACTTATATATCTGCGAAAACAGTTTTTCAATATTTATTGTTCTTCACGAAATACTTCTATTGGTAATTTTAGGTGACTCAACCAGTATACGTGTTATATGCAGTGACAGTGAAAACATGCATGGTTTCATGTCTGTCTGAATTATTCCGTGTATAATACACACCAAAGTTTTTAGTGGCAAATCTTTTTGAAAAAAGTGTGCATTATACATGAGTAAACTGTCCTCCTCCGCAGTCGAGCGGGTTAAGGCGTTCACTCGTCATTAGATCGTTCGCTGCGGGACGGCATAGGTTCGAATCCGGCTCTGGTCGGAATTTATTCGGCCTACGTATAGGGCCGGTGGCAACCCACCATCGTGAGGAAATTGGGGAGCTCCGAGTGAGTGAGCGTAATCCGGTTGAGACGACCTACTATAACGACTGGGGATACGTCGGGCTGACCCCTCGATTATTCCAATACTGGTTGAAGATCTCCACGCTTAGAGGTGACGAAGGAAAGTGTGGGAGGGAGACCGGCTGTCGGTAGGTAAGCCAAGGCCCTTCATGGGCTGTCACGCTAAGGATTTATTATAAACTGTTAATTATTAAATTATGTACTGTTTGTTCTTAGTTTTACTTTTCAAATATTAATCAACATGGCTTTTTCTTTGTAAATTTCAGATATGATTTCTTCTTGGTGTCTCAGTCTGTGCGTCAGGGAACTGTAAGCCCCACTTCGTACAACGTGATATCTGATACTGTAGGACTCGATCCAGACAAGTTACAGCGTCTAAGTTACAAAATGACTCACCTGTACTACAACTGGTCGGTAAGTACTAGTGATCTATTTCTAATATATGAAAACAGATGCACAGCAAATTCATGTTTTTTTTTTGCATGATTTTGTCTAATCCAATTTCAGGAAATCTACAATTGAAATGACATGCTAACATTGTGTTCTGCCAAGACATGTAATGAAATGCGATTCAACATGTGATCAAAAAAGTTACAAAGTTGTTTTTTTAAATCCACTTCATGCAGAGATAGGCTGATTGGGACTGGACCTACAGTGGGATATGAAGCACTATGCAATGTGCCTCCACCAGGTATAGAACCTGGAACCCTTGTTCGCAAAGCAACAATGTTACCACTACACCATGAAGGAAGCACACCTTACTCTTGAGATATGCACTTTACCAATAGGGCACCTCTTTACTGTTGATGTAACCACTACACGATAATGATACAGACTGCAATATTTAGCATTTAGCAAATTAATTTAATGATGTTGGTCTGAGAAAGCTTTTGATATTTTTTATTTATTTATTTTTTGTGGTGGAATAGCAAATGAATTTAGACACTAAAATTGTGAGTGAAGTAGAATTTTCCATTTAGAACTTTATATTAATAATCTGTTTCTCTCCTTCCAGGGAACAGTTCGTGTGCCTGCCCCCTGCCAGTATGCTCACAAGCTAGCATTCCTTGTGGGACAGTCACTTCATGTGAAACCCAACAATCAGTTGGAAGATCTCCTTTATTTCCTGTAAGAGTTGTGGCTCAAGACAATGAAGTTCAATGAAAGTATCTTATTCATTTATCTAAATACATTGTTTTTTCTTTTATTCTTTTCACATTCAAGTGTGTGTGTGTGCGCACATGTGTGCCTGTGTGCATAAAAGGAAGAAGTATGCATTTCAGGCAATTTCACACCCCAAGATGTGCTTGAGACACATTTATGTTATTATCATGTCACATATGTTTAAATGTACAAGAGTAAACTTGTACTCGTTGCTTCTACTAAAAAGAAATGTTGATGCTTGTATAAGATGTGTTAAGCATCTGATGTTTTGTTATTAGAATTTTGTAGAAAAACAAGCAAGATATTGTTTCAATATATAATGTCTTTGTATTTTTGTATCCTTCAAAAGAACAAAAAATAATTTTGTAATAAAAAGGATTTATTCCAGCTATAGTAAAAAACATTTGAGTTATGTATTGTTAATTTGCGTTTAAAAGATGGTAACTTTATCTGTCTTGGCAAAACAGAAAATTGATAAAAAGAAAACCCACTCCTACAGTATTACATGGAAGGTAGGGTGTTTTCAAATAAACCTGCATTGTTCAAGAAAACCCTTAAGGTTATGTGGGTACAACAAGGTTAATGTTCTTTACATATATATATTTTTGTATGAATTACTATTCACAAATCATGAAATGTTTTACACTTGCATTTTATGCCTTTTTTTCTGTATTATATAAATTTCCTTATCCAATACAACAATATTGTCTTCATTAAAGCAGCTTTGCCCTCTTAAATACCACTTGAGCTTGGTGCTGCTTTGCATGTGATTTGAATTGTGAATTTAGAGTACATCTTGTCATAGAACTACTGTGGTGTTCCATGAAGATGCTGATACGAGGAGTGTCCTATAAGTAGCGAGCCTAACTTAGAAGGGAATAGGATGGGACCACATTAGCAACATATTTTTCTACGTAGTCTCCCTGCAGGTCCATGCACTTTTGCCAAAGCTTCTGCAGTTCTTTTATCCCAGTCTCATAAAAGCTTTCCTCAAGGCTTGCAAAATAGTCACCCACAGCACTGATGACATCATCATCACACTGCTAATGCACACAGCTCCAAAGCTTTTTCAGGTTAGGGAAGAGATGAAAGTCTGATGGAGCAAGATCGGGTAAATAAGGGGAATGACGGACGGTTGCTATCGCAACAAGCGATATGTTACACATACATTGTCCTGATGCAGAATCACCCCTTTAGAGATCTTTCCCAGTCGCTTAGTCTTCAAGACACCCCGTAATTGCCTCACCAGGGGGAATCATCTTCATCAAGTTTACGGCTAATTAAATGAAAGTTTCGACTTTTCTGCTGGTGAAATGATGCATCTTAAAACTGCCCTCTTCCCATTGACATCTTTTTCTATCCCATTGGAAGTTTTATATTCCCAAGAGAACGAATCAAATCAAACTCCTATATGATCAATGCTTTTCTCCTTGCCTCCTGGCAGTGTTGCCAAATCGATACTCACAAAAGAACACTAAATTTCACCTGAAATGGAGTTAAAACTGACTTTCATGGAGCTAGATTTACAAAGGCCGGATAAAGTGCCTCCCTCCTATAGTAGTTTTCACGTTCAGAAGAGACAACAGCGCTTATGGAGAAACCGCACAGTGTTGCCAATAAAGCGCTAGCTCATGTCGCCGGGAAATGATGACCTTCCTTCACAATGAAGGTGTTACATATTTTGTATATATTATGATAATTATATGTAATTGTTAATATTAATATTATACTGTGAACGTTAGTTATCCTTTTTACTATGACCCATTGCGATCACTACACACGCGAGTGTAATGCACGAATATGACACTTCAGAAATCACTTAAAAAAGTAAAAATCACTGAGCGCTCACACAACTGAAAACACTTTTTCGAGAGAGGGAAAAAGTCTAAACATACCAAAGCAGATCTCTCACTCAAGTAAGGGGAACCTGGCACATGGGTTAGATTAAGTTGCAACCCAAACAAACAAATGAGTTATAGCCCACGTGAACTGATAAGACGTGAATGACTCAAGCAAGGCATATCATATTTCTATCTTGAAGCCCCATATTTTGTCATGTGTTGGAAAGCCTTTCAAAGGTTAATATGGTGTCTATGAATTTATGTGTACGTTGGAAACTGAAAGGTGATCTTCATTTCAGTATTAATGTCGACAGTAATGTAAACAAAAGCAAGGTGTATTTGCGACAGCACTAATGTTGCTCACAACGGCAGCATTGGAAATAATTGTCAATTATTAAATTTAAGTAATTTCAATTCTATTATAACAAACTGCATGAAGTAAAATAACAACTCGAAAACTTGGTGGTGATTAGCCGGAATGCTGCGGTGAGTCAGCTCAAGATGGCCAGACAACGTCTCCTTAAAAAGAAACTCCAAATGCATGGAAGTAATATTTCTGGGAACCTTTGAGTGGTTATAAAAAATAATTTCATTATTTTCTCCACAACTTTGTCGCTGGAAGTTTTTACTTGGAATTAAAGAACAAAAAATGGCCAGCGACGACATTTTCTACTGCACGAATATAAAAAATCTCCACATACTTTATTTGAATATTTTTTAATGCACCTATGACAATTAAAAAACAGTGTCAATTTTTTTTAATAATGAATGCTTCAATTTTACGGCATGTTTCAACGTTAGGAATGAAAACAATGTAAAAAGTGTGTTTTCACAGAAAATTTTCGTTTTTAATTTATCTAAAACTATGTAAGCAAGTTACCAGTTTTTTGTGTTCACCATCGTATTCTCTACAAAATTTCCTGCAAAACTGCAGGTACCGATTTTACTTCAGCTAAATTTGTAAATCCAGAAATTTCACAACAGCGCACTTGTATTTCCCATAAGAAAAGCATTGCCCATAAGAGCCCATTGTGTCTTCTGAATGTGAAAACGACTATAGGGTAATGTTAGTTGTCAAAGGGGTAGGGGCACTGCCATTAACGTTAACTCTAAATTGATGAATTTTTTTTTTTTAGTTTTCAACATCTAGATCTGGCAACATCGCCCATCTCAATAATCCACCAGGGTGATGACCAGAGTTAGGATTTTCAGGTGCGCACCTTTTTTTCGTAGTGAAAGCGAGACCTCTCTGGAAGGACTCAGTGTGTGAAATGTTGCCTCAACGTGAGAATGGAGCTAATTTTCCAGCACCTTTTTTCCCCTTTTTTGATAAACTTTCCCCTTCCCTCCCTTTTCTGGGACATTTATCTATTTTCCCCCTTTTTCGTGTTTTTAATCGCTTTTCCTCCCTTTTTTGGGTCCTTTTACTGGTGTTGTTAAATATATATTGTTTTTTCGCGACACTTCTCTCTTTAAGATGTTTTCACATTGTTAACTGAAATTGAATGTATTGAAACTGTGATTGATTGTTGCCTATTTGAAATCAACAATGGAAAGACCGCTACTGATATGCATCAGATTGCAGTTATTTTTTTTTTAAGATGGAAGAAGGAAACTTCATTTGGTCTTGGAAGCAGTGAAGCAACAATGCGTTTCTGAAGTGGTGGGTTTCACGTTTCATGTGTGCACGGTGGACAGATATTGTTTGTGGATGTAAGTTCCTGACCTGCTTTTTCACTCTGTTAGATCCTGTTAGTGCATGTACTTTACCATGCCGAAAGTGCCCAGATCCCGATTTCTCAGTCTGGCTCAAGAATTTAAGCAAGAGTTCATAGAAAGTGATGGAACTGTTATTCGATGCACGATTTGTGATAAGGGAATCACATTAGATGAAAAACACCAGAGAGATCGCATCCAGCAACATATTTCCAGCTCTAAGCATCAAAAGACCAAGAATCTGGAAGGAAGTAAATCTCGGCAGCCTCTCTTACGCAATGCATTTGAGCAGTGTTCTTCCAAGAACCAAAATTTAAAGGAATGAAATGTTGACTTGTGTGCATCTTTTCCACTCAACAAGGTGAACCATCCGGCCTTGAAAGGGTTAATTGAAAAGTACATACGGTTGTCAGTGCCCGATGAGAGTACGTTAAGGAAAAACTATATTGAACCTGTGTATGAAGAAACTGTTCGTAAAATTAAGGTGAAAGTGTCAGATTGCGATATAGGAGACGACAGACTCAATGCAACGATATGTTTTGAACATTTTGGTTTTTCCTCTGACAGGTGAGGAAGTTAAGCCCATGGTACTAAACATGCTAAACATGTATGAGCTGCAGAAAACCAATGCCAGTACAGTCATGCAGTCATTTATGAATTTCTGTCAAAAACTGTGGCCCGGTGGAATTCAGTTCGAAAAAGTTGTTGTTGTAGTTACTGACCAGGCTCCCTACATGCTTTCGGCATTTAACAATTGAAGCCGTTGTTCCCTAAGTTAAAGCATGTAACCTGTTTGGCTCATGCCCTTCACAGGGTTTCTGAATCTATTAGGAACGAATACAACATTGTAAATGAGTTCACATCTGATCTGAAGAAAATACTCCATAAGGACCCGAGTCTCATTCTTGCCTACAGAGAAACTACCTGCCTGCCCCTGCCACATTTCCCCATCATTACTCGCTGGGGATCATGAATTTCTGCGTGAAAATTTTGAAAAAATTAAGGAGTTTGTGCTTTCCCTGGATTCAACCGATGCAGGTGCAATTTCCAAGGCACAGCAACTTCTCCCGACAAGATAGATGATTTGCAAAAATAACTATTTTGTGTACATTCCTACAAGTACCTGTCGACAGCCATCAAAAGCTTAGAAGAACAAGGCATCGAAAAGGAAAAACAATGGGATATCTTTACTACTGGGAGGGGGCAGTTAGATGGTTTTGCCAGAGACAAACTTGAGGCTAGTCTTGACAAGAATCAGGATGTTGTGGAATTTGCCACTTCCACAGAGTTGCCATTCCGAGTGAATACTAAGTTTGCCCCACTTGTTTCTGTGGATGTAGAGAGAAGCTTCAGCTTATATAAAGATATTTTATCTCCGAAAAGAAACAAACTCACTTTTAAAAATTTAGAAATGCTTAATGTTGTAAGGTACAACAGCTTTGTGTTTTTCCCCGACTGGTGAATAACTGTTACACAACCTATGTGTGTGATGTGTACACAGCTTCGAGTGAATAGCTTAGACTAATAAAATAGGAGGGAAAGTTTTAATAAGTAGTATAATTATCAGCACCTTTTTTTTTTGGCCCCTTTTTGGGTCTTATTTTAGCACCTTTCCCCTTCCTTTTTCCCAATGAAATTTTCCCCTAAAAATCCTAACTCTGGTGATGACACCTGGAAATGTCTGGGAATTTTCTCTTGACAAATGTTTCTTTGTTGAACTGTAGATGTGATGTGATGCAATGAACCTGCTAGACATTTGATTTTGAAGAAGTCTTAAGTGCTGCACTTTAATGGGAAATCATCTTGCCAGCCTTTGGCGTAAACTTTTAGGTCAATTATGTATTGGACACAACCACAGTGCCAGAAACAAGTGACTGAAGGTGAGGAGGTGGGGGAGGAGAAATTTCCAGTCGGGCACACACATTTGATGAACCTCTAAATGTCACATTTAAAATGTATTGACATTTTTTTTTTCCTTGTCTATGGGAGCTATAAGGGGTCGGACCTGTTGACCAGAAGGGTGCACAAACTCTGATACCATCAGACAGATGTCCCAACACCGTAGTATGTCATTGTGTGGACATTCTGAAGGAACATGGAATCAAATAAGGGCTTTTATCCAACCTGAATTTTTGTCGTATGCTGTGGAATGACATTTGATCTGCCGAAAATTTAGGCTCCATTGATGCATGTGATTTTTGTCTGATAAATCTGACTAATGAAAAGATCCTCTCGGGCTATTGACCAGGTGAGTTGTGGAAATGATTCCAAGCTTATGAAAGCTAACGTCATTCTCATTTTCAGGATCTTCTACCTTGAAGATGAGCTTTTGAAAGCTTGGAATGTTTTCCACAACTCACCTGGTCGATAGTCTGAGAGAATAATTTCATCGTCACCAGGAAAGCTTCAAGGCTTACTTTGATTGTCGAATTGCGACAAAATGTTTCTATGGTATAAGAATGCATGCATGGCACTCTTATGCATCAGATTTTTTTTGTCTGATGTAGTGCGACATTTTGTCGGACAAACTATCACTCTCAATCTTAAAAACATCATATTTGTCAGTAATCAATGTTCCTCTGCCAGCTCTACTGATTTTTCACTTTTCGTCTACTGTTATTGAATTTAACAGGCTGAAGCTTTATATGAGGATGGTATAGAAAGTACATTCCAGTTAGCCATAAATTGAAACAAACTTCGGTAATAATTGACATTTTATTGTCCCATAACTTACTTTTCGATACATTTATCACCGTTCTTCAGGTATTTGTTGTAGTGTCATGTCATGTGTCTGCCTCCAAAGAGCACAACCATCTGTACAGCAGCATTACTGTCAAAACGTATGTCCTGCCAGAAACTGCTTCAGCTGAAGGAAGAGATGAATGAAAGTTGTAGCACGTGAGGTCATGGCTCCCACTTAGTGATACAAAAGAGCCCACTTGCGGTCCGGTGTGTTGGGCATTCATGATGGATCTGCCTTCCATGAATAGTCTGCACCATCGTCTGACCATTGCACCTCACAAGTTCCGGTGAATCCTTGCCGGCATCAGCTTGTGAGCATGCAAAAGTCCGTTTACATCAAGCAGTCTGTATATGAGAACTGCCATCTTTCTCATAGAGTTGAGCCAAGCTAACTCCTGCTGGCCCCCGTGGTGCAGTGGTGAGAACATCGTGCTACAACACCAGGGGTCCTGGGCATGGATGTTTGCGAGTGTCCATTCATCAATTTAATCATGTCATCTCTAATCCCCATCTTCACAAATTAGTCAAAAGTGGCACAAAAAGCGAAGTATATTAAAGCAAATCAAGCAAGCTAATTCCTGGCACAGGACTCATCTTTATGGCAGGTACCTGTTGTTGCCACTTTTATCTATGAAGAAACTTGTGGTCAAACAGCCAATTAGTAGAGGCACATATTTTTGGTAAATAAAAAAGCAAAATTTCGGTATAAAAATTGAGTCAATTTCGGGTTCAAAAGCGGTAAATAAAATAAAATATCGGTGTTATAGCGGTGAAAAATTGGATCAAAAGTGGTATATTAAAAGACATTTTGGTTTTAAAATTGTGAATATAATCCTAAATTTGATTTAAAAACTACACTTATTCCACAGAATTAACATTTCACTTCTAATAGCACATTTATGTAGTTATCCGAGTATTAAGTTTATTTCTGTGTAAAGGAGTCAATTTTTGTTTCTCCAATATTAACAGCAGAATTAATCAATTTTCCGGGAATTGCATAACTCTCAGGATAATTCAGACCTCGGAAGGTGCCGTGTCGGTGAATAAACACTAAATTTCGTGTTTAAGAGTTAATTTCGCTTTTTGCAGTTCATTTCGCATTATTTCGTGACAAAACATGGTCACAAAATGCATCTCTCACCTTTCAAAAACATGAAAAATTAACACTACAATGTTTTTTTTCAAATTTCGTTTTTTCGTCAAAAATGAAATATGCATGCCCCTACCAATTAGACCTATGCTGCCCCCCTCCTCTTTGAGTAACAGTCGGCAACCGTAGAATCCCGCAGCGGCCAGTAGGGAAACAGGATTTTGCCAAAATAACTGTTCTGCGCTGTGAATACAGCCAGGAGATAGCTTGGCCATGATATAACACTGTTCTTAAATCTACTCCCTTCACAACAATGTGATTGCATCATATTATAGACACACATCTCTATGTGCATGTTCTCCAACCACTAGTGCAGTGTTCCAACGATAACGGAACTTACTTTCTGGATGTGCCTCATATATAAACTTAGATGCTGTTATTAACAGCATGTTCCTATCTTATTATGCCTTATTAGCAAAATCCGATGCCTGTGCAGTACAGTAGATTCCTCTACTATAAATTGCTTGCGTAAAGTTTTTAATATATTTATACATGCACACATACTTTTTGCCGTCAATATAGATAACAGTGTGTTGTCAGTTTCATGGTACCTTGATATACTGTGAATGTTTGTACTGAAAGAGAAGTCACATTGATAATGTAAGGTAATATGACACTTTGTTTTGTACAATTCCATTGCTTCACTTTCAGAACGTTAAGTCCCGAGAAGCAGGTTTAAGATATGTTAGGGTTTTGGGTTTGCCAAGTGGATGCCATGTGTTTGCCATGTTCACATAAAACAAGCCACAAATTCACCATACCAATATCTGTCATGTGTGCATGGATTAATTTGTTTGCTTGCTTTATATAGAAAGAGACAGGATAGAAGCGTTAATGCTTCGAAAATAAGTTTGCAGTCATGGTTCTTGCAAGCAGCAGGTGAAATATCAACATTTAATAATGAGAAGGGCTTAGAAGAATGAGAAATTACAAAATTTCTTAATTAAAAACAACTAATTTACTCTAATCTCATTTAGTCCTAACTTTAAAAATAATCAAATAGTACAAGTCCCTCCCTAGCTTGTGAATTGTAATAATTTTTCAAATTCACTTTTTTTGAGAACAAATATGAATCATACAGAAATTAAGTCAATTTCTTGTAAGCTAATATAGATACTTAATACAATCCATACCTGAAAGCTGTAGGAGTTTATTTTCCATGTACAAATATGTGGATTTAGTTCAAAATTGTCAGGGAAAACATGCAAAATTTGTCCTGGAAAAGTCGGGTAATTTCGTTTCTGAGTCTGTAGGCACCCTGTCCCCTGATGGTCATATGAAATGGAAAATAAAGAATTCCCTGACAACAATATTACATCAATTTCACATCAACATGGCGCTATAAAGAAGTAGCTGGGGATATGAGAGGGGGTGGGGCAACACAGCCAATATACAAGGGTTGGAACTTAAATAGTGGCAACACTGCTGTGGAGACACTATGCAATGGAATGTAGTAGTGGTGCTGATAGCAAACGTTGTTGACATACCTACCTTACCTCCAAGCAAATGGACTTGCCCGTCAGGTGCACAAGCGAAGGGGAAACAGTCACTTGTGAGCGAGCGGTCTAAACAGGAACAACGGAGTTGGATCAAGATTGAATGTGCCAGAGGTCGTACAGCAGGACAATGTCATCAAGGGCTTCAAGAGGCATGCGGGGAATCGGCATTGCCGTACAGAACAGTGGCACGGTGGGTGCTCTGTTCGGTCGATGGGACTGGGAAGACTGTACCATCCACCATACTCCCCGGACTTAAGTCCTTGTGACTTTGATTTGATTCCGAAGATGAAGGAACCACTTCGTGGCATTCGCTTCAGAACTGTTCCAGAGATTCAACAGGCAGTAGACCGCTCCATTCGCACCATCAACAGAACAGGCTCTGCTAACGGTATACTATGCCTTCCACAACGCTGGTGACTACTTTGAAGGACAGTAACAGGTACAAACATGTAACTCTTGTGTATCAGTTGTGAATAAATAGTTGCCACTATTTAAGTTCCAACCCTCGTAACAATATCACGTTACATGCAAAATGTATAATCATGGCAAAAGTTGGTCTATGTGGGCCGGAACCAGTGATGGCGGCATAGTGGGCAAAGGGGTGGGCATCCCAGTTCACTGACGAATGAGTGCACGAAAGAACCAGATCTGGCTCGAAGAGAGCTAAGTTGGCACACTACCACGGACGGAAGGGCTTGGGAAGAGTCCCGTGCAGACTGTATCACATGCCCTTAAAGTTTACTCATTATTACATGTAATTTTTTTTTTTAAATGCCGTTGTTTAGGAGACACCCATTTATCTTACAGTAAAAAAAGGGAAATGTAGGATTTTCAAACTCTCCTTTGTTAATAATAGAAACAATTATGTATATTGTTTTGTAATTTGAGTATACCTTTAGAGCATCATTTCTCAACCTATGGGGCGTGACCCACTGATGAGTCCAGATGAGTGTTTGCTGGGTCACGAAGTCCGGCTTGAATATTGATTTACTGTGTCTTAAAATCCTATTACATTTAAATTAATATTTTGTTTTAACAATTTAAATGTGCGTATCCTAGTCTAAACTCTCCATTTCTGTTAATCACGCTCTACCATTGCTTTTTTACTGGCATCTCAATTTGAGCATGTGTGTTTAGTTAGATGTTAGATAGAGTAAATTAGTGTTTTAAATTACAAATTTATATTTCTAGAATGAAGTATGTGTGATTTGTTTTAAAGTGCATAAAAGAGGGCATTTGACACCATGTAAGAGGAAGGTGAATCAAGGTGAACAAACTTTTCTTTATGGATTTCACTGATTGAGGCATTTCTGCACTATAAACCCTAGGAAAAATATCTGTTGTGTTTGCAACCATGTACTACAAATATATTGTTTAAAACCGACGACCACTCGCCTGGATCTAGAAGCAGAACTAATCTATCATCTGGTGCAGAAGATGAAATAGTCTTCCTCGCAATTTGTTCCTACATTTGTCATCTGACTCGGAGAAGAGTTAAATTTAATATCACCACCTCCACTGGCACACACCAATTCGAATGTGACACCAACACTATAAAATTAAACCCCATGATTTCAATTCAAGTGTATCGCCACTATTTCAGTTTATCAATCGTGGCGGAATTTGAAATGAAACAGTATTTGCATGTAACACTTTTTTTCAGGCACCCTTCTGACTTTAAAATTGTATCCGAATTTTTCCCCTTTTTAATGATAATATATCCCTGGAAGAGCCTTGGCCGATCTCCCGACTGCCAGTCCTCTTCCCACAATCCTACCTAGCGGTGTGGAGATCTTCAACTGGTAATGGGGTGATGTGGGGTCAGAATGTCGAACCCCCAGCTGTTGTAGGAGATTTCAGAGACTGGATTACACTACTCACTCGTAGCTCCCCAATTTCCCCATGATGGTGGGTTGCCACCGGTCCTATCAGGCACGTCGCGTGATAATGTTCGCATGAGCACGTGAACACTCATGTAAATGTTTTAAATTACGTACATATTAAATGCACACACACACATATATTTATTCGAAAAAATACTTCTTTGATGTTCGAATATATACACACAATTTACTCAGAGTTGACGTCTTTCACATCTGATAACTGTTTTAGAGAGTTGGTAACACTGACTCCCACGGTGTTCCACGGATTGCGTTGAACACAATTGCTGTGCGTATGGCATCAAACTGACAGCTAAGGGACTGTTGGCCACTATACCGCAAAAATGTTCACTGGGCTGTGCGAACATATGGTGCGGGGAGCCCTGATTCAAGCGGCAATACTTCTTGCATTCGGCACCAGAGAGCAGCATATACAAGGCATGTCTAGGAGGACACTGTGCTCGAGACGGTCTGCGCTACATAGTTGCAAACTTTAGTGTGAAATCGCTAAACCTGGCAAATTTTAAATTCCAGTGGGTGCTAAAGTTCACGGAATAGTGACGAGCGACTTTTCTTTAGAAACTAGTCTGTAGGAGTTACATATCTTTCAAGTTTTATATGATTTGAGCATGTGCGTCCAAGGGCCATTCAGACTATGCACCTTTTTTTTAGTAATCGACGTTTTTAATGCAAAAAAAAAGAACTCTCACCAACTTAAATTGTAAAGGAAAGTGCGAACTATATTTACATCAATTGAACGCGCATTTTTCTGGTAACTATACTCAGAATAGTATGGAGTCCTATGTCTAAATAGCTGTTACCGAAAACAGTTATTAATTGATGTTAGTAATTATTTTTACTATTCTCGACGTTATTAGAATATGCTTATTGTGAAGAACAAAATATAACTTTCAGAATACTAGAGATGCATTTTTGCTACACATAATATTTTCTTCTTTGAAGTTAGAAAGTTAAAATGAAATATGCATAAAATTATCTCATTTGAAATGAAGTTATTTTGTAATCTACATATAAACGCACAAACATTGAAATTTAATTTATTGGTTGGAATAAACCTGATGTAAGTTGTTCTTTACAGCACTTTTTAAAAATATATTTTGCATTTTTCACCTGTAAATTTGATTCAGGTACTTTTAGCGCATGTTGAAGATTTAGCAACTTCTGCATTTCAATTGTTGGCAACACTGTTGCTGTAGGAGAACTGCAAAGGGGACACGTTATTTTTGGAAAGGTCAAGTTCCGTTCATTTTGCGTGGCAATAAAAAAAGCCTATGCTCTTTGGCGGTAACCGGCAAAACGCGGTTAGAATGGTGTCGACTGTTGAGACCGCGATATCTATTGGCAAGCAGTTGGGTGAATTTATGTGCATTGGCTTTCAGACGTGCATGTGTGTGTGTGTGTGTGTGTGTGTGTGTGTGTGTGTGTGTGTGTGTGTGTGTGTGTGTGAGTGTAGTGTAGTGTAGTGTTGTGTTTTGTGCACTATGCATACTGTTAGGAGTTTGAAAGAAACTTCATTTTCTCGAATGAGCGAAGCAGAACGAACGGAAGTAAAAAGGATGGGCCCTCACCAGCCGGACCTCCCAAACTTCAATCATAAGCATCTCAACCGAGTTATTGTGGGTGGGGCGAGGGTATTCTGTATAATACCCAAACATCTTACATACACAAAATATTTTTTCTGGACTGGACGCGTCCTACCCTCTGTCCCGCTAACGATGCACGTGTTTTCAATGCTGAATGAATGTTGTTGGTTAACATATGGTCGGTGTAAGAGAAAGTAGATTGCGAAGTATGGTAGTCTTGCATTCAGAGAGCTGCACATCGGCCAGAATCGCTTACTAGGCCCGACTGGCTGGTCGGGCGGGCGAGTAAAATTATATACCTGGGTTTTGACCCGTCAAGCATCAAAAGCCCACGGGTAACTGGAAGGCCTTGCAAGACGAAGCTCGCTTATCTTCAGCGAACGCTCATTCCGATTTTGCACCGTCTCCATATACATGAGTCACGCAGTCACCGTTGCCAACTTTTAGATTCTAAAATGGTCAAGGATCACTTAAAATGTTCATCACTTTTATCAATTTGACATTTATTCCTTGCTAGAAAACATTTATATCACTCACACCCAGTGGCGGCGATTGGGTTCCAAAACTAGGGGGCCAATGTGCAAAAGTAGGGGAGGGAGCAAGGACAGTTTAATTTCCCTTGGTACATGAGGTTAGCGTGGTGCAAAAGTGGCAAAAAGTTGGGAGGGGGCCAACTGCACTCTCTCGGTCCCGCCCCTAATTGCTGCCACTACTGTCACCTGTAAAGGAGTACGAACCAAATCTCGCAAAAAGTGCCATCATAAATATTTTGGAAGTTTGTGTGACTGGTGGTGGTTCTACATTATACTTTTTGAGGGGTGCTCCCCTATGGGCAGTGGTCGTGTCGTCGCCTTGTAATCAAGGGGTACTGGGTTTGATACCCGGTGGAAGCACATTGTGGTTCGGATCCCACTTTAAACTATACGTCCAGTCCCAATGTTCTTTAGGCAGTAAGACAACTGAAATATCCTTAAATGTGCTAAACTTTTTTTTTAAAAAAAAATCAGAAATACAAAGTAAGAATCTTGAAATATAACCTATATATTATTTAATGAGTCCTTCTTTGTTTCCTCATTTCAAAGTTTGTAGGATGTAAATGTCACAAACCATGGCTTAAGTAGAAAATATTGAAGGACGCACATAAAATGTCGGTGCTTGATAGAGCGGGGGGAAAAGGGTGCGCTAAACCACAATCCTGTCTAGGGGCCCAAAGTATCTACCTACAAGCTCTTCGACACAATCGGTTTCAACATCAACAAATCTTAAAACGATAGTCATTTGCACCATAAGTGTGAAATCTTTGGTGTATTCAATTGATACAGCTAATTTGACTTTTTTTAATTAGCAGTTTTGTCTTTGTTGCACATTAATTGTACCAGTTAACTTTGAATTTTAGGTCTTAGATGATAATAATAATTGTGAATCTCATTTTCTTGTTACGTCTTAATGTTCTTGTAATATTAAATATTTGACGCAGTGGCGTAACAAAATCGTAAAGTACGCGTCCACAAGAAATAAATTTGGGTCCCTCAAGTACAGTCATATTCTTCCAGGAAATTTATGTAATTACTTAAAATGGCTAGTTGTGGCTACACTTACATTAATAACTATACAAATCGATGCTCTAACTCTGAATTTTCACATATTGCAACATTTGTGTATTCAAAGGAAGAAAATACAAATACTTACTTATCTCTTCCCCCCAAACAGAAGGCCGTACAGGATACAGAGAACACTGGAAGCTAGCGTAGAGCTATCAAGGAGAAGAAACTTTCCCAAAGCACTTGATTTCAGATTTAAGCACATTCCTGAAACGTAGAACTTGGATCAGGAAATTCGGAAGATAAATAATCTTCGTGTCCATTACAGAGGGCAATAACTGCATCTGAAGTTGTAGGAACGAAGGAAGAACTGCTAATATTATCCATACCCTTCTTCAGTTTAAAACAGCTGAAGCATTTAAATGCCCCATACTTTGCTCCGTGGCAGTTTGAGGTGCTTTACCTTTAACATATTAAAATCGGGTAGGCTATGTAAGGTCACGAGACAGAAGAAAAGCCAAGATAAAGTGCTTTTTATTCAAGAAAATAATAAATGGATAAGAATGTCCAAGAAATTTTTGCCTTGATATTTCACATGAGAAATGATAATTATTTTGACTTTTTCGGGGCCCCTTAGGCTTAGAGCTCCCGCCCGCCTCTGATTTGACGTATTCATTCAAATTATAACGTTAAACTAGAATATAAAGCCAGATAAAAAGGTCAATTTTATTGCCCACAAATATTAGCCTTTTCTATCTTTCTCACTTCCATTTATTACGTTTTTCGTATTAACCTCATGGGACGGGAGGCCCCTACATGCGCAAGCCCCAAGGTGGTCGCCCACTTCACCCACCCCTTGCTACGCCAATGATTATACAACCTCAAGGCACCTGCGCTGCGCCTAGCACAACTTCAAATATTTCCATGCGTAGTGAAATGTAATGACCGTTGGCAACACTGACAGGAGTGCTCGCTTCTACTACTTGCAAGAACTACGTCGAGTCTCACGGGTCTTCTTAAGACCCGGGTAATAGAAAAGCCTGGCAGGCATCGATGCCTGTGCACAACTGTGACGTGAAGTCCGCTTGCGCTTGACGTGCGTGTTGCATATTCTTGTAGGCGCGCCTCCTCGCAGACGGTTTTTTTCCAGGTCTTGTGCAGGTCTCTGCTTGCATTGTACATACCTGAGATTTGCATGTTATACTAGTTAGTTTGCACTACCCACTACTAATTGTAAATTGCGTAATTAAAATAGTGTTAATTGAATAAAAAATCTTGTATTACTTCAAATATAGCGTGATTTTTGTGGGAAATAGTTGAAAATAAGTTTAACTGTTATTCTTACTTTTTCAATTGAAGATGCAGTTACAATGGGAGAGGAGCAAATCTCCATTCAGTATAAAAATTTTATTGTGAACACCCGTATGTGAACCGCACGCGACGCCACTGCGGGAATCACCTTGATTACAAGATAACAGTCTTACCACTAGAATACCTGGACGGGGAGGCCCGATTATGTTGTTTCCAATGCTTAACATTTAAGAATTAGATAGTTTGTGCATTCATTCTCCCTGAAGAGAAGGAAGGACTGAATATTTAGAAAATCAACATTTTCAAATAAAAGCAGTGAAGGACTCGGAGGGGGGGGGCAGAGAGTGGTAAGTGCAAAGCCCCCTTAAAATACCTCAGATTGCCATTGTGAGAGAGGAAAATTGTAAAAATACGAAATATCTTGTTGTGTATTCTCCTTCCACAGAAAGCATCTATGGCATCTATGTACTATCCACCTTTACAATTCCAGCTCTCCCCAAAAATCCTGTGCACGCCAGTGGCTATTGCCGGCATTCGAACGAGGAACTAACAAACAGAAAATACATTTGACGGCTCTTTGGATGTTGCCAATCCATTTCAACACATTGTATTGTTTGATTGATTGAGTTGGTGTTTTATGTCCACTTTATGCACAGGTAAGGTTAATCTGGACTGGACCTACAGTTTAAAGTGGGATCCGTACCACTATGTGCCTCAACCGGGTATCGAACCCGGGACCCTTTTATTACAACACTTTGTAATAAAATAATCTTGCGATCTTACTAAAGTAAGAAATATACGTACTTCAACATTGTAATGACCTTGCTCGAATTGAAATTTTATGATAGAAAATATATTCTTATTTTCGGTCGAAATGCGTCCACCATATAAAAATCTGATGAGCTGAAATATTTTTTGGGGGGCTTCATCTCCACCCCTTGTAGCGCTATCCCTGCCCACAACTCCACATCCATTCTTCAGCATTAAATTCTAAGCTCAATCTTTTGGATACAATCGCTACTTCGGCACCCTCCCTCCGCCCCCATCATCCTGCATTTACAAGTGTTAACGTTTTTTTTTTAATTCTCCCAGAGAATTCCTATGGAATCGCACACCTGTTGTTCGTAGAATTACTACATCCAACCGTTGATCACTCCAAGAAATCTACAATACGCCCTACAACGTGGTTCTTCAAGTTATTTGTCTGGAAGTCCTGTATCAACTGATGAATGAAGGTCGAAACCACAGAAAAGTCCCTCAAAGGGAACCCATGTTATCTTGACCTGGCCACCCTGCGGAGAATCACAAAAAGTGATAAAGACCGATGGCCAACAGTTGAATGCATGAACAGTTTGTTTCGCAACAATGAAGAGCATCAATCATTCAAATACCCTCCTTCGACTTCTGAGGGGTAAGGGGGCGCCCCCAACTGGAAAATGAATGTCGACCAAAAATTATATATTACACCCATATAATGTCATTTCAATCACATCAATTTATGGTAATTATTATTATAAAAGCATTGCAGTAATAATAATAATAATAATAATAATAATTACTATTAGAGGTAAAGGTGGTATTATGAGCCATTCATATATTATGAGCCCCCCCAATATCTGTTCATGTAGTGGCCTCAACCTGGCGGCGACGATTTTAACTGCTAATTTAGTAACGCCTTTTGCCGCCAGAGAGTTATCGTTCAGTTGCAGCTGATAGTTTATGAGTAAACGTGTTCTTTTTGTTTTCTTGATCTGAAAAACTTTGAAAGGTAAGTGTTTTGCTTTTAATTGCAGTACTTATTCATTTAAATTCATCCTAATGCATTATTGCATTGGATAAAGCATGTTTAAAAGATTGTTTTTGTGTAGATACTATGTAATTTTGCAAGTAACAAAGATTCGTTATGCATGTTCCAATTCCAATATGGCAAGGGTTGTAAAATGAGCCCCCATCGAGCTTGGTATATGAGCCCCCAAACTTTAAGGGGCTCATATTATATACACTACAGGAGTGGTTTCAACTTTGTCTTTTCAGATGTCACGAAAAGTGCTAGGTCCAAAAAACAAGACCAAAGGAAAAAAACTGGAATACTGAAGATATGGTTAAGGTAATGAAGACTGTGAGAAACAAAGATATGGGATTGAAAATGGCATCAAAAATGTTTCTTGTTCCAAGACCTACTCTTCAAAGGCTTTGGGTAGCTTACCAACTGTGTGAAAGAAATGGAATTAATCACCTATTCACAGAAGAGGGGTTAGCTGGTAGAGTTTGGTTCGACCACTTCATGAATCGTCATAACAGTGTTTTATCTCTTTTGAAACCTGCTGCGACATCGCTTTCAAAAGCAAATGGCTTTAACAAAAAGGCAGTCGACAATTTCTTTGATATCCTGGAAGTCGAGTACTCCAAACACAACTACCCGGCAGACAGAGTATTTAATGTCGTTCAAAGCAAAATCCTTCGAATCATTGGGTTGGGTTGAGAGAAAAAGACAAGTGGGAGTTCTAAGTTCTGCTGAACGGGGGTCTCTCGTGACAGTAGTCTGCTGCATGAGTGCAGGGGGAACTTTTGTACCTTCTATCTTCATTTTTCTTAGGAAAAATATGTCTGAGCTTCTCATGAAAGGCGCTCCACCTGGGGCAATTGGTGGATGTCACCCGTCCGGATGGATACAAGCAAACATTTTCACAGACTGACTAACGCACTTTATTGACAAAATTAAACCCTCAAAAAATTACCCTGTGCTCCTTATTCTAGATGGCTACAACTCCCACACCAAAAACATTGACATTGTGAATCTTGCTCGAGAAAATGGCATATCCATTGTAAGTTTACCCCCATACACATCGCATAAACTGCAGCCTCTTAACTGCGCTTTGAAACATCACTACAGTGAAAACATACGCAAGTGAGACCAGTTGGACCCTATGATATTGCCGAACTATTGGGAAAGGCTTATTTGACTTGCCAGACCGGATCCATTGCTGTGATTGGGATTCAGGTTACAGGATTATATCCATGTAACCAGAATGTTTTTTCTGCTGTGGATTTTGCACCTTCCTCTCAAGAGGCACTGGATTTGGAAACCCTGCAAAAAGGCAAAGGGAAAATACCTAAATCCTCCAACAATGCAGTAAGAGGACAAAACACAGGTACTGAAACTCCACAAGAAGATGGTCAAAATGCATCTGGGACGACAATTGTAGAATCAAACCGCGCTGGAACTGCAAATTTACCAGTTTTGGAGAATGTGCAAGTAACAAGATTGCAACCAGCTGCTACAGATTTGGCATGGGCAGTTCCGGTCTGTGTAAAGATAAGGAGAAGAAGATTCCCGGACACACTGTGTCTCCAAAAGATATCTGGCCTGTTCCCGATCCAAAGAGGAAAGTGACTAACAAAAGTCCTAAACCCTCCAAGGCAGCTTTGATTACATCGTCTCCGTGCAAAGATGCTCTGTTGGCTACTGGAGAAAAAGAAAGAAGTCAGATTCAGCTGAAAGGAAAATAAAACTGAAGGATAAAAAGCAAAAAGATGATCAACAGCCTACTGAAAAAAACACAAACTAAAATAAAGCATGCAGTGAAACCGAAGCTTCATAAAGATTCAGATGAGGAATTCTGTGAATCAGATATCGATTCTGGGGAAAATGTCTTAGAAACACCAATCGGAGTGGAAAGTCCCGGTGATGAAGAAGCAGTTTGTCTGTTCTGCGAGGGTCTATTTTCGGCAGATGACCGAGAAGAACTGTAGGTGAAATGTCTCATCTGTGAAATGTGGGCACACAACGACTGCGCTGGATGCGAGAAGGATATTTACATTTGCTACTTTTGTAAATATACATTACAAAGAATCAAAATAAAACTTTTCAAATGGTTTCTTAATGACCCTTTCAATTCATTTTTAATTACCCTTACAATTGGTTTTGTAATGATTTTTTCAATGATCTTGTTATGAACTCTTTTATGGCATTTCACATCATAATATCTTTTTTAAGGTTTTGTAATGAATAAATTGTTGTTTGTATGATTTAATTTGTCATACACTTTTCTAAACCAGTTATTCTATTATTTTTTCCCTAGGGGCTCATATTACCAGCACAAAACTTTTTTTCCACAAATTGACTTGTTTTGTATTTTATTTTTTTTCATATCCTTAAAGTTGCTCAAATTGGTTTATATTTTAACAGTAGTTGTATGAAATGTTGTAGTTAAAGTTAGCATAAGTATCTGAACAAAAAAGTTAAAAATCAAATTTTAAAAAATACAAAACAAAATGGGGGCTCATAATACCACCTTTACCTCTACTATATATTACCTTTAAATCTGATATCACTGGAGAAAAGTGGCTGGATTTAACACTGCTCCGAAATAGTAGTACTGAAAAATAAAGAAATATTATTGCCCACTTCTTGTACAAGGTGTTCACATGTGAACCTCCCTGATTTGAAATTACAATTCTGAGGAAACTATTCGACATGGAGTCTTGCTGTTTGCAGCGTCATGGAAAACAACTAAAAAGGTTATTTTTATTATTATTATTTCAGCGAATATTAAAAAACCTTAAGGTAGCACGTGGAAGGAATGCACAGTAAATTCACATATTCACTTTAACGTCTATTCAGCACCAAACACCTACACACGATCCGTAGTGCAAGACTGAACAAGGCCCGGTCGTCTGTTTTCCCAGCGACAACTGACAGGCATATACCAACAGTGCTGCCACTACAAGAAAAATGGCCCTCGTATTATTATTATTATTATTAAAATAAGTGCTTTAAAATTTGTAGTTTCAGGATTTTATGATCACCATGAAGTAGTGTTGGGGGATTTGTTCATAAAAAAAAAACAGTAAAAAGTTGTATAGGGAGGGACGTAAAAAAAAAATTTTAGTATTATGTACGGGAGGGTTTCATAATCTTGTGTAGTGGTAGTTGTGCGTTTGTGTTTTTTCTTGTGTAGTGGTTGTTATATGTTTGTGTGTCTTGTGCAGTAGTTGTGCTGTGTAGTGTGTTTGGGTCTGTCTTGTGTAGTAGTTCTGGTGTGTAGTGTGTTTGTGTTTGTCTTGTGTAGTAGTGGTGATGTGCTTGTATGTGGGTTTGTCTTGTGTAGTAGTTGTGCTGACTAGTGTGGTTGGGATTGTCTTGTGTAGTAGTTGTGCTGTCTGGTGTGTTTGTGTTTATCTTGTGTAGTAGTTATGCTGTCTAATGTGTTTCTGTTTGTCTTGTGTAGTATCGGTGGTGTGTATGTATGTCTTGTGTTGTAGTTGTGCGGTCTAGTATGTTTGTGTAGTAGTTGTGCTGTCTAGTATGTTTGTTTTGTCTTCCGTAGTAGTTGTGCTGTCTAATTTGTTTGTGTTTGTCTTGTGTAGTAGTTGTGGTGTGTTTGTGTTTATATTGTGTAGTAGTTGTGGTGTGTTTATATTGTGTTATAGTTGTGATGTGTTTGTGTGTGTCTTGTGTAGTAGTTGTGCTGTCTAATGTGTTTGTGTTCGTCTTGTGTAGTAATTGTGCTGTCTAATGTGTTTGTGTAGTAGTTCCTCCATTCATATTGGGGGTTAGGCGTAGAGCTGACAACTCTGCACTGTAAAAAGACATGTCAAGAAACAGCAATATAAGGCCATGGATGTTCCCAAGGTAAAATATTCCGGAGGTAAAATAGTCCCCCGTTCGGATCTCCGGGTGGGGACTACTTTGGGAGGTCCCTGGACTAAGGATAAGATCTACATTAGGAATAAGGATATTAAATTAGGCACCTGGAATGTTCTGAGTCTTTACCGGCCTGAGGCATTTCAGTGTACAGTTAATGAGATAGTTAAGTATAAATTAGATGTAGTAGCTGTCCAGGAAGTTAGGTGGCCAGGAGAAGGGAATTGTAAAACTAAAAATTATACTTTTTTCTATGGTGGTACTGAAAATCATAATTTTGGAACAGGGTTTTTCATAAATAATAGAATTATCTCGGCTCTTAAAACAGTAGAATTTATTAATGATAGGATATCATATGCAGTTTTACAGGGTAGGTGGTGTAAAATTATTTTAATAAACATACATGCACCAACGGAAGATAAAGATGATAATACTAAAGATGATTTTTATGCAGAGTTAGAACAGGTCTTTGATAAATTTTCTCAGTATGATATGAAAATTCTGTTAGGTGATTGTAATGCACAGATTGGCAAAGAAGAGACATTTAAACCCACGATTGGTAAAGAAAGTCTTCATGAATTAAGTAATGATAATGGTATAAGATTGATTACTTTTGCAACCTCAAAGAATTTAATTGTGAAAAGTACCACTTTTAAACATAAAGATATCCATAAATATACCTGGTCTTCTCCAGATGGTAAAACTCATAATCAGATAGATCATATTCTCATTGATAAGAGAAGGCATACTAGTATAATTGACGTTCGTACACATAGAGGTGCTGACTGTGCCAGTGACCATTATTTAGTAATTGCTAAATTAAGAGAAAGACTCTCAGTGATAAATCATAAGCAACAAAATCTAAAAATTCTAAAATTTGATACAGGAAAGTTTACTGATGAAAGAATTAAGAAAGATTACCAAATTAAACTGTCAAATAAATTTGATGTTTTGCAGGATTTAAATGATGATGAAAATATAAATGAAACAGACGTAAATAAGAATTGGGAGCACATACGTAATGCAATAGAATCAGCAGCTAAAGAAAGTATAGGATACCATAAACCGAGAAAAAGTAAGCCATGGTTTGATAATGAATGTCATAATCTAATAGAAATAAGAAATCAGGCTAGACTTAGGTGGTTAAATAACTCTGATGATACAAATCTAAACAATTATAATAGAATAAAGCGAGAAGTTAACCGCACATTTAGAAGTAAAAAAAGAGATTACTTGAAAAGTAAAATTAACGAAATTGAAACAAACAGCAAAAATAAAAATATCAGAGATTTATATAAAGGTGTAAATGAGTTTAGAAAGGGGTTGCAACCTAAAGTAAACTTGATAAAAGATAAAGACGGTGATTTTCTAGCTGACCCAAGCGATATTCTAAATAGATGGAAGAACTACTTTAATGACCTTTTAAATGTCCATGTAGGAGATAAATCAGAAGTAAATGAAGTCCACACAGCAGAACCTTTAGTTCCAGAACCTAACTTGACTGAAGTTAAAGATGCTATTAAAAGGCTAAAGAATAACAAAGCACCTGGCATTGATTTAATACCCGCTGAGTTAATTAAATATGGTGGAAATTCATTAATATGTCAAATTCATAAATGAATTTGTTTAATATGGAATAAAGAAGAAATCCCTCAACAGTGGAAAGAATCCATAATTGTTCCTGTGTTTAAAAAAGGTGATAAAATGAACTGCAATAATTACCGTGGAATTTCTCTACTCTCAACAACATACAAAATATTGTCTAACATTCTTTTAACAAGACTAACACCATATGCTAATGAAATTATAGGTGATTATCAATGTGGATTTAAACGTAACAGATCAACTACAGATCAAATTTTTCACATCAGACAGACACTTGAAAAAAAGTGGGAATATAATCAAAATGTCCATCAGCTATTCATTGATTTCAAAAAAGCATATGATTCGGTCAAAAGAGATAAATTATATAATATATTAGTAGAGTTTGGAATACCTAAGAAGCTTGTTAGTATGATAAAAATATGCACCAGTGAAACAGAAAGTATAATTCGTGTGGGTATTAATATGTCTGACAAATTTACAATTCATGATGGGTTAAAACAAGGAGATGCATTATCTCCATTGCTCTTTAATTTTGCCTTAGAATATGCTGTTAGGAAGGTACAAGAAACTAAAGAAGGACTAAAATTAAATGGTGTGACTCAGTTGTTAGCATATGCAGATGATGTAGACTTACTGGGGGATGATATGAATACAATTAAGAATAATGCTAAAATATTTTTCAAAACTGCTACAGAGATAGGTTTGGAAGTTAACAAAGAGAAAACTAAATATATGTTTACAGGCCGAAACCAAGTGTTAGGTAATAATCAAAATCTAATTATTGATAACAACTCGTTTGAATCAGTTTCCAAATTCAAATACTTAGGAGTAATATTAACAAATGAAAATTATATTAAAGAGGAAATAAAAAGTAGGCTTAATTCAGGAAATGCATGTTACTTCTCTCTTCATAAACTTTTGTCTTCTCGTTTAATATCTAAGAAACTAAAAGTTAAAATATACAAAACCGTAATTTTGCCTGTAGTATTATATGGATGTGAAACTTGGTCCCTTACATTGAAAGAGGAACATAAATTGAGAGTATTTGAAAATAAGATCCTTAGGAAAATCTTTGGACCTAAAAGGGATGAGGAAACAGGCGAGTGGAGAAGGTTACATAATTTAGAACTACATAATTTATATTCATGTCCAGATATTATTAGAATAATTAAATCAAGAAGACTTAGGTGGGCAGGCCATGTGGCACGAATGGGAGAGGAAAGAGGAGTTTACAGGATTCTTGTTGGGAAACCTGATGGTAAGAGACCTGTAGGAAGGCCAAGACGAAGATGGAGGGACAACGTTGAGATGGACCTAAGGGAAATCGGTAGGGATGGAAAAGAGTATATAGATCTTGCTCAAGATAGGGAAAGATGGAAGGCCTGTGTTGCTGCAGCCATGAACCTTCGGGTTTAAGAAGGCTAGAGAGTTAGTTAGTTAGTTATTGCAGTAACTTCAGACTGAAGGAGTGATCTTTGCACCCCCTGGAAAAAAATAATATCCTTGCCCCTCCCTGAGGACGTCCATGATTTTGCAATAAAACCCCATTTTATTCATAAAGGCTCAATTTATTGTAGTTGAATTTATTGAATTTATTCTCACACCCCTACTATGAAAGCTTATATTCCCAGATGAAAAAAAAATGGACAAACACTTTAAGCCCCCCTCCCCACCCCCATCCTGAAAATAATGCCCGAGCCGCGCCTGCTCGCAAGAAACTGAACGTACGGTATAATTTGTACAGTGTCTCTCAAAAATTTTAGGACAACGACATTTTAAACTAGGCAACCCAATTTACACAAGCCGTTGGTGGGTTGCGTGCTGAGTTAGGCTCAATTTCAGGGTTGCCACATGCACAATAGATATTTATAAAATACGCGAAAGAAATATAAACAAGTATTATTGTATAAAATTATTAAAAATATCACTATTATATCGCAAATGACAAAATTCTTTCTGAAAGAAAAAAATAGGTTTTCTAGTTTTTTTCGCTGAAGAGTCTACAGTAAGAAAAAGAGGTGAGAGGAAACGAAAGGTTACAAAAGAGAGGAGAAAGAGAAAGCGAAAGGCGAAGAGGAAAAGTAGAGGAGAGAAGAAAGATAGGATAGACGAGGAGAGGAGATGTAGTGAGGGGAATGGAAAAAGATTCGAGGAGAGATGAGGAAAAAAGAACAAAGAAGAGAAAAGAGGAGGAAAACGAGAGAAGAGGAGAGGAGAGGAGGAGACGAGAAGACGGAAGTGGAGAGTAGAGTAAAGGAGAGAAAAAGAGAAGAACGAAAAAAGAGAGAATAGTGCAGTGGAGTCGGAAATCTAAGACAGGATAGGAGATAAGAGGAGTGGAGAAGAGTGGGATGGAGATAAGATGCGAGAAAAGTAGGGAAGGCGATATGAGATAAAAGCAGAACGGAAAGAGGGGAGAGAAGAAGGAGAAGGAACAGGAGAGAAGTGGTAGTTGCAGAAAATATCGTCTGAGCGTCAAGAATGGATGCATTGGTCAAATTATCGACATAAAACATTCAATAACATTTTGAAATGTACTGGAGAATATATTAGATCGGTGCGAAATGCCTTTTGGCTGAGTTCAGAGCAAATTAAAATCTTCCATGCAAGATCTTTGATTTTACCTGCGATTACACCACTAAAAAACGAATGTAATTTTTAATATTTATAAGAATTATTCAATTTTTCTCCACTTCTCGGTTCGTTGAAATGGAGATTTTGTAATTCAATATTTCCCCACCCCCCATCGTTAATTCCAAACTGAATCATTCCGTTTCACACGGCGTGGACAATGAACACAATGGGATATGTCTAAAACTTAAGAAAATTTTCTGCCACCGGAAGGGTTTGAACCTACGACCATCAGATTGACAATCCTGAACGGTAGCCACTACTCTACAAGCTTTAGCTCCTTAAACCAGGTAGAAGAACCACTACACCACGCCTTTACCTTCGAATGAAACAACAATTTTTTTTTTAAGTATTCTGTCCCTCCAATATTGTAAATGTCGTTTGGTATACGTGTAGTTGAACTTTTACTTTAATTTTGATTTGCTTTCTTGTAGTATAACCGATATCTTCGAGAAATAATTTTCGAAGTGATTAAAAACGAGAATATTGGTAGTTGTGAAAATGCGAGTTATTTCTTCTAACTTATTATTGTGATTAGACATTAATAATAAATAATAATAACTAGAGGCTTGAACATTACAGGACGATGTTCTTTTCCTGTGATACTGTAACAGACAAAATGATTGTTTACTGATGCAAGTCTTGTGTCCAGAAGAGTCTTATGAAATGTATTTGCTGTTGCGTAAGATAAACGAAATAATTACACCGTGTGCGAACTACCAAATCTGTGCAACGTTATACGTAAACAGGCGGAAAATTTTATTCATAAAATCACTTCACATTTGACAGTGTTAGTCAAGAGAGACTCGTGGGACAGTGTGTTAAGGAGCTGGACTAAATCCTTCTAATTTTTCTTCCTCGAAGAACAACAATTTCTAAGGAAGAGCAACAGTGATGATCTTTCTTATTTCTTTTAAATGCTTACTCTTTCCTTTAATTGGGTTAAAAATAAATAAGAATATTGCTTGCATTTCTGTCATTGACGTAGACCAGAGAGAGAAACAGACAGACAGACAGATATTACAAAATAGTTCAAATAGTGCGAGCGCCATTAAAAAGTCATGATAATTCTATGTTGCGTACTTAGAATTATTCATACGATAAAGAACATGTCTAATTGGGAGTTAACAAAAAAAAACAATAATAAAGAGACATTTTCGCATCACGATTGCAGTTCGAAAAAGTCGGGACAGGGATTGAAAGTAACGCACTGTCCTGACTAAATCGGTGAATCGGACGTCTGCTAGCCTTGCATCAATGATTATAAAACTAAAACCACCCAATATTGCAGCTTGAAGACTTTTGGCCAAGAAACAGATTCATTTATACAAGAGCAAAATTGGAATTTTTACACATCCTTGCATCCTTGCATTGAACTCAAGTGGGAAGAGGGGTAAAATTAGCATGTCCTGAATTGCCACACATATAAATAGTTATTTCATTAATATTTGTCAATGTCTTTGAAGCAGTACACAATTATCGTTAGAGTATCATAATCCATGATCTTATATATAAAAATATCCCGTTGAACGTGTGTCAATTCATTTATTTGTTTATTTTTTTTATAAATTCCATATGCAGAACAATGTAGCCACTACATACTGCTATTACAAATAATGTTACCATGCTCTGGTTTAATGGAAGGGATTCTTTTTTAAGGAACATCTAGTATGGAGGATCGAACGTGGGACCGCAATGCTTTCAAGAACGCTTACCAATACACTACGCCCTTTGTTTTCTTGGAGCTACTGTTCCTAATTATTCTTTCGCCTCAATATTGTAAACGTTATCTGCAAAAAAGAAGTTAAATACTCAGATATAGCTCTGTACTTCTAGAATTACTTTATACACATGCATTTGAAATTTAACTCTGAATTTCTTTCTTCGTAATAGTATATCTAAGCTTGTGAATATATTTTATTTGTAATTTTATAACGGTTTCATGAACATCTACGAAATAGTTCCTTATAACTACTACTCTCACTATCTCTCTCAAGAAGAATCTGTTAAAGTCATCTTACTCCATCTCTGGCAATAACATCAAAGCAGTATCCTCTCACAAAGACCTAGGCATTGTTTTCGACCAAAAGCTCACATTTGAGGAACATATTTTATGCACCACTCCGAGTTTGCCTTTCGGTCTTCTATCAAAAGAAATACTTGTAATTAATATCACACAGTGCCATCTCTTACTTATTTTTTTGTTCATTTGCTATTCACTTTTAAGTTGTTTTGTTACTCTTAATTATTTCTTATTTATTTTTTATTTATTTATTTTATTTTATTTTATTCTATTTTTTACTTTTATGCTTACTATAATTATTGCTTTCTCATTGTTGACAATTTCAGTGTAAAATGGCCACCTGTGCTGTATCTGAAATTTTCTCAATAAATAAATAAATATGGTGAATAGATATGAAATGTCTTGAAATTAATTTTCGACCACTAGATTTTGGCAAGGGAATTATGTGTGATCCGTTTCCAGTCATTCATTGCTTAAACAAACGTTTTAAAACTATGTGGAATTTTCATTCTGGGATAAGTTTCTTTACTTGCTACATGTATGCTAACTACACTCTGTCCCACTTATCTCTGGAGCAGGTGAACGAAAACAAGTATCTGAGCAGCGATGAACACGTGAGAGGAATGGGATTG